>NC_079336.1:38981756-39289240 GCF_029582105.1 Oenanthe melanoleuca
TCACTGCTCTGAAAGAGCTTTTATTTTCTTTAAAAAATACATTGGATATCCGGGGAAAAGATGTCAATAATCATATTATAGTGGCAACAGTTTAAAAGCAAATGGAGATAATCTTTTTATACAAAAAAAAAAGCTAAGCTAGGGAAGTCAGTTTCAATAAAAATTTGTTCCCAAAAAAAATCTGTATAGGAACTATACTGGAAAAACTTTTAAGAAAGGTTACTACTGATCAGGAAAAAATAAATCAAGTGGTAGGTTATATGCACTAATAAACAGTCAGCACAATAGCTCACACTCCCTAAAACTGCATGAAAGCATAGTTTAATGACAAACCATGAGCTACTTCAGAAATGAAGAATGGATGGTTTTCATAATCCTCCCAACTTTCTAATGCACTGTAAAGCTGAAGAGCACAGGTCTTTCTCTGAACTGTAGCCAGTCATTACTCATTAATAAACAAATTGTCCTTTATCACTTGTGCTTAGTGACAGAAATATATAAATATATATAGTGAGATAAAAAATAATCAAAGTACACCTGGTTATTATTTGTAAAGACTTAACTGTAAGTTTTTAATGATTAATTTATCTGGCATCTAATACCTTAATAGATCATGAGAAACATCAAGGGAGGAATGTGGTACTGCATTTTTAAAGTCTCTTTCACTCTCCCTGAATGATAATAGGCATGGAAGCTATCATTAGTCTTGTTAGATGATGGTTCCTTTAGGAATCTCTTATATGTTACCTTTTAGAGGGAAGGTCAGGGAAAATCCCCCTGGGAGTCCCCTTGCAGGATACAGCTAACACAAGCGTAAACTGTATGGAAATGGCTAAATTATCTTTAGAGAGACCTTGGTCTTTCACATCAATCAGACCTCTCTGAACTAGTAAAACAGATAAGCATTCTGCTTGTAAGACTGTTTTTATCCATATGTTTGTCGTGACTGTCACAACAAATTTGGAATGAAAAGACCATTGTCTTACTTTTCTAGTCTGTTGGTAAATACTAAAGGTAAGGTGCAATTTATTTTAGTGAGAGCTACATTAACTGTTAGTACAAAACTGTAATATTTTGGGCTGTAATTAAAATCCAGAGAGTCAGGAAACATAAAAGTTAATGCTACAAGAACAACCTTGATGCTACCTCTGCGCATATCTTGTAAATTTTATGGTCTAGGTTTTACAGCAAAATCAATAATCTATTAAGCTCCACATTTAACAAGGAAACAGGATTAGAAAGGGAGCATTTATGATTGGTAATTTTTAAAAACTTGGTGGATTTCTTGACTTTTCTTGACTTTGGTTATATAAACTTGATGTTCTGCACTTAAGTTAATTTTGAAGATTTTTTTTTTTAAATGGGCTTTTTGCAGTATTTTTTTTTTTTTTTGGCTTTTTTTTTTGTTTTAATTTTTGTTTGTTTGATTTTTCTCTTCTAAAATAAGCTTTTTAGCTTCCTGTGCCATCAGAAAAAAAAGAAACCAAACACAGGAAAGAGGCAAAGCAAACTTTATGATCATCTACTCATTTTACCCTACCAGAATAACTTAAGTGGTCCACAAAATAAAAGTAGCAATAGGTCATTTGTATTTTGCCCACAGTGACTATAAATCTGCTTATTGAAGGAATTTCAAATGTTGATTTAAAATTTTCGCTGTCACAAAACTCAGATGAAATTTTGGAGAGACTCTACCAGACGATTGAAATTGCAGTGATAGGTTGTGTTTTCAAAGCAATACACCAAAACTGATAGAACAAATAATGGTTTTCCTGTAAATATCACCATTTAAGCAAAGAGCAAATTTTTCTGTAGGGAAATTCTGATTTTATATTAAAATTTGGTTATTATTTTAAGATTTAAATTTCTCTCTTATAGTGATTTTCAAACAGCAGTTTCAAATTTCTCTTGTTTTACACTCAACATGTAAGATACTACCAATCCTCATAATTTGTGCATTCAAGCGTTACAGAAGAAGTAATAATTAATTCCTTAACCAGATACCTTAGGGCCATACTTGAATCCTATTATGGCATCCAAGGGGAGCCTAGCCATGTACAACCAAGGTGATGAATAATTTGAGCCAATAAATAACCAGGGCTCCCTGTTGCCTTCAGGGAAATAATGAGGAATGTTGGACAGGCTGCACTGGTTTGTATGAGGAACTCTGCAGATGAGGCATAACAGGCTGCTCCTATGAAATCTTGGCTATTAAACCACCTCTTGTAAGAGTAACTTTCATTTACAGAATAATTTCAAGATGAAGCTATCCGTTCATAACTTAATAGTGAAATTTCTTGTGGTGTACCCTACTGTTGACCTTGGCCCTGTGGACTTATTGAGCACCCTCATATTTATTGGATATTAAGGTCATGTTGGCAAGATTGCCTAAATAAGTATATGGCTGGTGCTACTCCAAAAGTATTATGTGAGTAAGGTAATCGCTAATATTATACACAGGCTGTTTGAGATACATGAGAACTCTTAGTCTGAGAATCCTACCAACATTTAAACATGAATGTCCCTGACATCTCTTGCTGTTATACCTCAGAAGGTCTTTCTTTGCTTCCAGACACCCTTTCCTGTCATATTGTCATCTGTGCTTATTTGCAATGAATGAGGTATGTGTAAAAAATATTGGTGTTTCCCAGAAAGATGAAGTTTAAGGGATCTGATTTATTTCTCACCTAAAGTAGGAGGAAAATTCTAAAACCACATTTTCTGAGATTCTGTGCTTGAAATAGTGTGATCTGTGCATGAGTGGCAGTAATAAGCTTTACCAAATCCACTGAACTCAATCCATCTTCCATAATTCTCCATGTCTGTGATTCATTTTAGATTCCTTAATTCAATTCTCACCATGTCCAGACATATTCTCTTTCCCCTTTTCTCATTCAACATTTTTAAAGGTATCTTTTCTCTACCACTCCATGAGGTAATGGCTGTTATAAGGCTTTTTTCAATGGATTATCAAGGCTCACAGAAACATTTTTTAAAAAGTCTCTCATTGAATCCCATGAGAGGTGTTATATGCAAGCTAAAAAACTACAGAAGTCTAAAGGTAGACTTAAGCCCAGCTCAGTGTTTTGCTCAAACAGAAATTAACTTCTTGATAAATATCCTTTATAACAGTTCTCTGGAATGGAAATATATCTAGGTGTTGATATGGAAATGAGGATGACAATCTCTCTTTCAGCTTTTTTTTTCATTAAGTCTTCCATCTTCTAGTTGTATGTGATCTGAGAAAGAATTATCACTTATTCTCAGGGTCTTGGCCATTGACAATTTTGCATCTTTCTCCAGCCAAGAAATATATTTGCTATAGCTTAAAAATTAGGAGCAGAAGAGTCAACAGAAAGAAATATTTTTCTCCATTTCCATGGAAAAAATTATAATAATATATGTACTATTATACACTATTATATTCTGTTATAATATTATAATCTGTTATTCACACTATTATAATCACCTCAGCCAAATGTGAATTGGGCTCCTTTGAATCAGGAGATCATCTCTAGGTCACAAGAGTGATTTTAACATCCATTACTAGGTCTTGCACTAACACAGCACAAACATGGATGAACTCCTGAAGTCAGGAGCAGCTTTAGACAACTTTAGTGCCACGGGTGAGTTCTCAGCACCAAGTCTAGCTCTCCCTCAGTTTATGGCTCTGGAATAAATTTTGGTGGGTTTTTTTCTTGTGTGTGTGTGGGTTTGTTTTGTTTTGTTTTGTTTTGTTTGGTTTTTTTTGGTTTTATTCTTGTTTTTGTTCTTGTTGTTGTTAGTGGTGGTGTTTTTTTGATTGTTGGTGTTTGTTTTTGCTTTGTTTTGGGTTTTGTTTTTGTCTTTGGATGAACCTACATGTTCTCGTCTCTCTCTACCTCTTTTTCTTTTTAGGCAATTGCATGACACATTGGACATCATCTGCCCACAAAGGACATTTCTCCAGTTCTAAGAAAAAGATTACATGTCTTTTTGCTTTCAGCATGGGAATCTTCTTCATATGGTGTCGAAAGGATTGCTGTGTCAGAAAAGGTTGCTGATGACGTGGCAAAGGAAACTAGAAAATAGGAGAAAAGAGAAGGGAATAAACATTAAAAAAAAAAAAATGAAATAAAGGAGGATAGAGAAGGGAAAATGAAAGGGGGAAAGAGGGCAAAAGGGGGGAGGGGAGGGGAGAAAAGAGAGAAGGTGGAAAGAAAAGTGGAAAATCACTTGCCATTAAGATCCTAAAACAAATCTTAAAAGACCAAATCCAAAAATCTTAATTTCCCTGTAACTTTTCTTACAAGTCAGTGAACCCAATGAAAACATTTCTCCATGTCCCTCACTTCAGCTTAAGAGAACAGAAAACTGAGACTGAAATAGGATCTCAGGTAGTAATTGGGTGTCCTTGGACTCCAATATTGCTATTCAGGGGATATTCTTCAAATTCAATTTCTTTCTCAAGGTACAAAAAGTGACATTTATTTGTTGGGCTCAGAGTTCAGTCTGCTCCTGGCAACGGTGTCTTTTTCCCTGAAGCTTTTTCAGGGGGCTCCATATGGAAACTGAAATAAAAATTACTGTCCTCCAGCAAGACTGGGTGAGAATATTTTGGTTCCAGCACAGATGCCCAGACATTGCCTCAAGTCAAAATATGCTACCATCAAGACTCTATTTGTTCAAATAAGGTTCAAGATCTAAAGTAAAATACTACACCACAAGAAGAAAAGAGGAAGTATTTCAATTTTTCTGGTAATTTCATACTGCTGTGTAACTGTAGCTGTTTTATATATAGTAACAAAGATTATTTTTCTGAAATTAACAACTAAAAAAAAAATTTAGAATGCCATTGTCACCTGCTTTGACAACTGAGATTGGGGCTGTGTTTAGTGTAAGAAAAAAAGCATTATATTATAATGATGACAGCCTCTACATTACATCTTCAGTTTTTGCAAAGATTTTATGCTAAAATACTCTTTTTTCAATGACAAAATTTAATATCAAACAATAGATTTCTCACCCATCATGTAAAAGGCCAAGTATGTTTTGCTTCTGATGCATTACTCAAATAATTGTAATTGTATCCACATATAACTTAATAAGGAATAATGTTAAATAATCAAATAACTTTACCTCCATCAAAGCCCCATTTTTAGTAATCAAAATTATATAGTGAAAATCCTTGTGTATATTTGCAAATAACACACAAAAGCCCTTCTTCCTCTAATATTTATAGAATCTTTATGTGTCCTGCCTTTTTTCCCTAAAACTGTTTTTAAATGAATGTGTGAAGTGCAATCAGAATATTCAGTGTAAAGATTTAAGGTGCAGCTGTTTCTGCCATTTATTTGGGTGATCACTGTACCTAAATTTATACACCATGAAAAGCTTTATTCATGTTCATATAGTGTGAAAATTGAAAGGAAAACTCTAAATTAATTACCTTTTTAAGCAAAGCAATTTAGATTTATCCACCCAGCGAGGGAATTTGTTCACATACTATGAAGCTGCTGTGAAATAGTGAAACGAAATACGAGTTAGGAAAAAAGGTTTATGCTCTGTAGAGAGTTAGGATGTGAAAAGCAAATTAGCTGCCCCTGACTTCAATCAGTGTGCTCTTATGAGTTTGGGCAAAGTCTATTTCCTGCAGCAGCCTGGTGCCCTGTGGAGGCTCTGGAGAAACATGGAGCAGCACAAGTTTTTGTCTAGAACAACCTGAGGCTTTTCCAGCCCGAGCAGCAACTCTGAGAATATGGACTTCAGCTTCTGAGGCAGCACATTATTGTTTTTCCTTCACACCTTACTAATAAATGTCAGCCTAAAGCCATTACATAGCAATAAGTCTGCCTGAATACAATAAAAAGAACTTGCTTCTGCTAGGAAGTGTCATTCCCTTCCACATGAAATAAGTCAGTGGGTATGAAGAAAAGCATTGCTTCTTTGATTTCTGGGAATCTTCCATCACTTCTCATTATGAACCTCAAGTTCCTCACTGCATATTCTTGATTATATCCCAGTATACTACCAGTTATTTATTCAGGTAGTGCTTGCCAACATGCATCTACGTTTAATTTACACTTGGAAAAGGAAACATCGGCCAGAAATTGACCTCCAAGAAAATAAAATACACTCGGTGTCTTTTGCCATAGAAAAGCCATGCCATGAAGAAACAGTCACCAAAATACAGAGAGTGAAAAAGTATTTTTCCATTTCTTTCAAACACAGCCATGTTTGCTTCATAGAGAATATAAAATTACCAGAGGGTATCATTCAGGGAGGAAAATATTTTAAGACTTAATTCTTCAGCACTGTTGTTCCAGCATGCTAACAAAATCAATGCTAACAAAAATCATCTCCTTTTAATCTGTTATTCTTTTGTTCCATTGAAGTAACTCAGGATCAATATGTATTGATTTGCTCCCTAATTATATTAATTTTACTTTAGAAATTAGGGAGGCCATAATGAGAATGTGAAGTTACTTGAAGACAGTACATTATAGGCAGTCTAATTTAGCAGGAGTCTGTGCATGAGATTAATTCATTAAAAGGAGCCAATTACCATACAAACAGGGGAGACAAATAAGATTTTCTCATTTAATTTGCATTTTTTATATTCCTTTGTAATTTTTAAAAACTTAAATGAATTTACAACCTAACTATACTTTTAATGTATATCCATTTTATTCCTGGGGAATATAATTGCATTTAATTTTAACCTTTAGCTTTGTCTCTTAGATCTAGCATTTTAGAAAACGAGATCATGGCATCTAGGTATAAGACATTTTGTGTGACATTTTAATTAAGAAAAATAATGAAATGTTAATACTTTTAACAGTCCAACTTTTCTTTCCACTAAACTTTTCTCCATTTACAGATGGTAAGATGTTCAGTTGATAATGATACAGAAGATGAAGGTAATTTAGCCTGTCTTGTCTGAGGATTTGGCTCATTAATGTATCTTGGCCGTAAATGGCTTCTATAAATGTTATAGAAATCATTATGTCTGTTGGATAGCCACATATTTTATCAATGCAAATCATTGTCCAATGATATGATTTCTTTGAAGAACTTTATTTGTTCTTTGATAAGGTTAAAATGGAATTGCTTATTTTTAGAATGACTCTCTCCTTGCTGATTTTGAATTATACACCAGCATAATCCAGAGACTTGACATAGTTGATTCTTTTTGCTTTACAGCTGAAGGACAGGGAGTATCTCCAGTGAAATATCACAAAAGTAATCACACTTGTATAATTTAGTGTCTGTAAAGACAGAATCAGACCCAAGGGATCTTTAAAAGAAACTTAGTCTGACATTAAGCCATTTGTAATTCTCTTAAAAACTTAACAAAATGTTCTTTAGATAACTGAAGACTGCTTTTTTCCATGAAAGTGGTGTAATTCATTTTTTGGAGAGTTAGAAAGCTGACAAAAACTAACAAGAAGAGAAAGAAAAAAAGGAAGAGAAGAGAAGAGAAGAGAAGAGAAGAGAAGAGAAGAGAAGAGAAGAGAAGAGAAGAGAAGAGAGAAGAGAAGAGAAGAGAAGAGAAGAGAAGAGAAGAGAAGAGAAGAGAAGAGAAGAGAAGAGAAGAGAAGAGAAGAGAAGAGAAATGTGTCATTAAACCAGAAAACATGTACATCTTGAAATCCATAAATTATTGTTTGTATAATACTGTGAGTTGATACTGGCTCTTGCCATAGACAGTATACTTATGCAAAAGGTTCAGTCCAGTCGATTTTCTTCCATATCTCCCTTCCTTTATGTTAAACATATAATAAAATTATTTTTGATGGCTTCTATTCAGGAGCATTTGAGGAATTAGTTGTTTCTGCATGATGTGGACCTTAGGATAAACCCATGGAAAATACAAGCCTTGGACAAGTGGAAGCAGTCCCTTAAGAGGGAAACTGAAGCTCATATTTCAAGCATCTATTTTCTCAAAAAAAATGACTCTGAAATGGACACTCAGTGAAACCTCTGACCCTACGATGCTTAAACCCAGTGCAAAATATTTTTCTAAAAGAAAAAACATTTGGTTTTCAAGTTTTCAAGTTCCTTACCTCAAGCTGAGGTATCCCTTGGTATTGGTTCCACTCAAGGTCGTGCTTATTAAGGTAGATACTGGCTGCCACTAATATTTTTAATTGATACCACTGGACCACAGGGAAGACCTGGATGAAATTTACTGTTTTCCTTGAGTGTGCATGACACAGACATTGGTGCTAAAACATAACAGAAACATCTGAGGAGATTAGGCTACCAATTGCTGCAATTTCTCAGAATGCTGCAAGCTCCTGGAAGCAACAAAGAGGAGTTTAAAAGCAGTTTTACCAACATCTGGTGCCTTCTTAAATCCAAGCTGCCTTTCTCTGCCAGCAATAATTAGATGTTTCATGGAAAAACATGACCAATACGAAAAATTGTCATTCATATTGCAAGCAGATTGCCAGAGAGATAACACATCATGCTAATGATGATGATAATGACATATAAGTGTTATACATACTGCATTACTATTACATTCCTGCACTGAATGCTGCATGCAGAGCATAAAGGAGCCCCCATATAGAAGTGTTCAGCTAAAAACAAGGCTGAGATTTTAAAAAGCAATCAACATCTATTTGTCATAGGCTTTTCTACTGTTGCCCATGAGTATAACCACTGAACACATGCTCCAGCAGTGGAATGATTCCACTGTATCTGGGTGCAATTTGAGAACAATGAGAAATGTCATCCCATTTAGCTTTTCTTCTTTTTTTTCCTGACAGTCTCAATAAGAGGCTGAGGATATATCTTGACTTGATAGGCCTCAGTTGTAATGTCAGAATTATTGTTAAATAAGATATAGGGTAAATAGCTTGTGCAAACCCTTGGATTAGGACTTCAGCAGCATGTGGATTAGCTAATATAGAGTTTCAGCATTATTCCTTGTTCTGTGTCAGGGCTCATCCTTATCATAGCCATAGTGTATGAAATTTTCTCTTCCTATGTGCTTACTCCTAGGGTAGTCTCAATGCAGGTCACAGCTGCAGTGCATTTCATCCTACTTTAGCCTTTTCATCCTCAGATCATAGACTTTTTCAAACACTGACAGATCTCTGGTCTCTTCTTCCTAGTGCTGCTTCTATAAACCAAAAAACTGCTAAGACATCTGTAGACTCAGAAGGAAAACAAACCATCCTTCCAAGTTTTAGCACAGTTACTGCTGGGAACATTTTTTGTTTGTAGGGACAAAATTTGGGCTGCTATCCCTGCCTGCATGAACTTGTCTGATCATTCAAAATCAACTCAGAAGTATGTAAGACAGTTGCAGAAAGGTGTGGCAAAGCTTGAGAAAGTTACTAGATCAAGGATGGATGGTCTGTTTGACATTTTTGATCTTTTACCTTTGTAAAAAGAAATTTTGAAAGTAGAATTTTATATATTAGTGGGGCTTGTAGTTCTTCTCGTCATTTTGCCATGCATCATTCAGTGCATTTGTCATGCCATGGAGAAAGCTGTAAAAGAGATGTTTTTGGTGCAAACAGAGGGGGGAGATGTGGGAGTCCAGAGTATTCCTCTGGCTTCCTTGGAAGGTTTAAGACCCCCCTGGCGGGGTCCCCAAGGACCCTGGAATGGGACCCAGGTGTCTCGGGGGCTGGATTTGGCTCCTTGGAGCAGTTTGCCAACATTGAGAGAAGAAATGCAAGCCACAAAAATAAATAGAGTGTAAATTAGACTGTTAGAATGTAGAATTAGCAGATTTCTAGAATGTTTGTGATAAGGGACACGTGGCCAACATGGAGAATTGGGGGTGTGGATATTCTTCCTCCTTCTTCTCTGTGTCATCCATGCTGGGTGACACGCTGGCACTCTTAGATTGGATGAAAACAGATCTGGACCATGTAACAAAATTGTATTGTATTGGGGGTCATTTGTAAATACCTAGTACGTAGTTTAGACTATAAAAGATAAGTCCTGCCTCTGCCAGGCAGATTCTGCCATGGACGTCTGGCGAGCAGACTGCTGTTCGCTGGACAAAGCATTCCTGAGATAAGCAACAATAAACAACCATGAAAACATCTAAGAACAGCCTCCTGCAGTCTCTCATCGGCGGGCATTGGAAAGAGCTGGGTTCCAAACCACCTGCATGTCCACCAGAGGTGATCTCAGGTCTAAGGAGACACCTCAGGATGTGACATTTGCATATGAAACAATGGGAAAAAAAGTGTGTCAGTCTGGATGGCAGTTCTGAACAGCCACACTTTGGATCTGTTTTTCTTACTGCCATCTACATAGTTTGAAACCTTTATTGAATTAGAAAAGGCAAGAAAATCATTACAATGCCCTGCACACCTTTTTATTTTTCCCAGATAAAATACAATTAATTTCAAATAACTCAAAATTTATAAGAATTTTTTCATCATATCTAATTTAAGGTGTTTAATTAGTCAGCTGGTTAATCAAAATTAGCTGCCTTTATTCACTGGTCATATGACACAAGCCATGTGCTTATTATTTTTTTCAAAGGATATTTGAGTTGTATGTAGATGTAACTGGAATTGAGTTAGACATTGGCTTATCATAAACTTTGGAAATTTAGGATAGCTAGAGTTTTACTACGTAATTCATAAATTTTTGCTTGGGAAGAAACCAGAAACAGAAAGTTCAGTTCACAAATGTTTTCAAGGCATTTGTTTACAAAACAGTGTGAAAGTTCAGTATGACATGTTGGCCAGTATTGTTTCTCCTCAAAAACCATACTGAAACGGGAATGTTTGGAAGAGCAACCTACAACTGAGTGTGAACAAGCCAAGTAAACAATGGCACAATATAGACACAACTGAAGACACTTCATTAGTAATTAGAGCACTCACATGAGCAGCCTTAACTTCTTTCCTTTTCCGGCAGAACTAGTTCTTGCTCAAATGTATTTTCAAAAAAAATAAATAAGCTCTTTTCCTTGAGATAAGAATTTAAGAACTTCCCATCTTCCCCAATAGTCAAGTTTTTTACAGCAGGACACTGCAACTCTGGAACTTCAGTAAGCCATGGATGGCTTGCTCAATGAATGCCAAAGATATTTTCAGTATTTAATAAATCACTGGTTTCATTTGCTGATTTCTTTACTGAAGTCCAACATTTGCTAACAAATCAGAAAGGTCTTTTTGCAGTACGAAGCACAAAGCTGTCTGGGGTTTGAATTTCTAGCTGGCAGTGTAACATATATGCACTGGATTGTGAAGTTCAGCTCTTGGACTGTATTAAGACTGCTATTATGGGGTACCTCTTACTGACCTCTTAGGTGGAAAACCAGGTATCTATGGAACTAGCTATTTTTTTTTTTTATCAGCTAAATTAATGCATGAAACTGAACAGCTGCCTCTCAAAAATAACTTTGTCTGGCCACTTGCCTACTTGGGTGCCAGTCTGGAAATCTCTTGAATTCTTAAGCAAAGGTCTGATTCTCTGCAGTCTGCCAATTTGTTTAATCTCCACCCAAAAGCAGCAAAAGCAATTTCAGCAAACAAAGGGGGAAAAAATCAGGCTTGCATAGGCTGACAAGAGTTAGAAAGGCTGCTTTAAAGCTTTAATGTGCAGATACTATGTATATCTTAGATGAAGATCTATTGCTGGAAATCCTGCTCTTTTACCTCCAGTTATAGCCCATTCTCTTTATATAGAACCAGCAGGGCACATTTGGGTCTAGGTATTGAAAAGGTCTTTCCATTTTTGTAAGTTCATAATTTGCAAAATTATAGCTCTGAATCCCTGTTCCTCCATGTACTGCCCTGAGAGAGATAAGTCTGAGGTATTTTGAATCATCTTTCTCTTCCTTTGTGCTCAGACTACTGAAACTAGAAGATCCTTGATTGTGGAACTTGCACAGCTGAAAACAAAAGCAAAATTCAATTTAACTCCCACTTGTTCAGCTCCTGGGGCAGCAGCATATAAAAGTGCCTAAGATAAAATACACAAGCACTTCAGGAAAAAGGAACATAGATGCAGTCTGATACCTCTAGCTCCAAAAAAATAAGCTATAGATGCATGGGACTTCTTTGTGTTCTCTTCTTCTGGCCTTAAGATCCTTGGACTCTTGGCTATGCTGATGTTCAACTTGAAGCGTAATATGAGTGTAAATGAAGCATCTGCCAGTGCAGACTACCCTTTTACCTAGGTGGGTGAAGCTGTCTCATGTAAGATGTGGCTTTAAAGTCATTTGGACTGAGGTTGGAGTGGTTGACACAGGTGGAGATGTCTTTTCAGCTGCATGGATCCTTCTTTCAAGGAGCTGTCATGCAAACTACATTTTCCACTGCCTTCCCCATAAAACAACAATCAAGTTATAGACAGGTCTGCAATGTGTGTGCTTCTGTCCAGGGTGTACCCTGAGCTGCTGCCAAACCTTCATGGTTTTGTGTGTGGAGTCTCCACCCCCAGCACAGTCACAGGGGGCTTTCTAAATCTGTGCCTCATGTGCATGGAATGTGCCTGTGTGATTATGGATAGCAGTGTCTGGGTAAGGGCAAGTAAATGAAAGTGGAGAGTTTTTAAAGGATGTATAGCTTCCTCCATCACTGGACTTTGTGAGTGATCATTTGTTTGGACAATCCCATCATGAAAAATGAAACCAGAGTCGTCTAAATCACTGCTGGGGGTTGTTTGAAATAACCAGAATAACCTGCTTGACTTTGCTGTGACACATGCTGGAAGAGTTCCTCAGGCTGCTACAGCTGACAGGCAATTAGAAAATTGTTCCTTGCCATTTCACAAGCTGTCAGTTAATGACTCCCAGCTGAAGCACAGACACCGCCGAGGGGAGTGCTAACCCCATTGTACCATGACCACGGAAGGAGCAGAGCTGGAGACAGGGACTCGCTTGGAGATGTGCAGGAAAGCAGGAATGTCACTGTAAAGAACAGTGGCTCCTGGCCCTGACACCTAAGATGGATTGGGCTTGTGTCCACTGCCAGCAGCAGCTTGCAGGTTGGGGGGGAAGCATGGATGCAGTTAGTTCAGCTGGAAGCCATTAGTGTACAGCTGAGAGGCAACAAGGAGCAGCTTCCTAAACTGCTTCCCAGCAATACCTCTAGGAGCATTTCCTTTTCAAGGCAGAGTCAAGATGACAACATAAGACTAAAACTGAAGTTGAACTTGCCTTATGCCAGAATCAAACAAGCAGGTTGGAAGTGCTCATGTGTTTGGGAAATAAGTGAGAAGGGGTTTATGGACCTGTGTTTTATCATCTCTCAGCTGTTTGATCCTGGCTCCCAGCTAAGACCTCATAACTGGCTGTGCATTCCCTTTGAAAGCAAAAATCAAACAGGTGAAGACAAAACTGCATGACTTTCAGTGATTTAAACTTGCATCTTAAACTTTGCTCTGAAACAAAGCAGAATAGATTTCTCAGAAACTGATAATGTAAACCTAAGAACTAATAAAGACCAATGTGTTATATATTACTCTCAAAAATGGCACAAAAGTTCCCTCCAGCTGCACTCTACAGCAAAAATACTTAAGTCTGGTTTCAGAGCTTGAGCATTTGTATTTTTTTTTCCAGATTCTCCTCTGCACTGCATCCCTGAAGAATTTTTTTGCATGTGTGGCAGAGATGGTGAACTAGCAGAATAAGCTTGGTGATTTATTGATGTGTCAGTTAGACAGAGCAGGCTGCCAGACGCCTTTTCTCCAAGACTACTTCTAGGGATTCTTGGTGTAGGTGGGTTTGTTTCTCAGCACATTCTGTGTTGTAGTACTCATCTTTCAGCTCTACCTTTGCTTCATAAGAATAGAAGGCACTTAACTACAGCCTTGTGTAGCCCACCCCTAATAGCAAAAGCTGTTATGTGACAACTGATTGGCTTTTGAAAGCTGGGCAGAAATCACTCAGCTGGCTTTTCAGAATATCTAATTTTTCTGAATGATATCTGACACGCTTGGTATTGCCTTTAGAGCCTTTTAACTTTTTCTTTTAAGCAAACTGTAAATCAGACACTGTGAGTTCTAGTGGTTTAAAATATTTCTGAATTTGAGTAAGAATTTTTAGTCTCCATATTGATTGGTCTTCTTGACAGATACATATTTATGACAATTTTAATACATAATGCTTTCTTCTATTTTCAACCATATTAGAAAACTATTTCTCCTATCAGAATGAATGTGTAGAGTACTTTGCTCAAACATTTCCAAATCCTAGGACAAAAAATTTCATTCTTATTTTACAGAAGATTTTAGGACAATTCATCTGTCACCAAACATTTCAATTATAGCCCAGGTATAGTTTCAAGCAAAGTGTAATATAACAGATTTGTATTTCTTTATTTTGTGGTAGAAGCTGCGTGCATAGAGCACTGCAGACATATCAAGGATGCATATTAATGTTTAATTAATTGTCTAAAAGAAGTCAACAAAAGGATTTTCAGTCCTGTTTCTAATTTCTGTAATGACAATACAACAGTATGAATACAAGTTTTTATCTACTCATTAGCAAATTTAAGGCGTGTTGTGTGAATTTTAACATGAATTAACATGAATCCTAGCACACTAAACTTTTTTCAAAATAATTATTTTCCCCAACGATTTTTTTTCTGAAATGCTATGTGAATTATTAAAAAGATTTATACAGTAAAACTTATTCCAAACTGGCCTTTGATCTGAAATGTCAGCTTCAAGATATTAAGTCTATTATTAGCAAGTAAATGTTCCCTATCCTTGTTATGAAAAAAGATAACTCAGCTATAGTTTTTTGCTCTACTATGATTTCTTAGGAGCTAGGTGCACTATTCTATTTATCTACACTTCCCATATGAACCTAAATTATTTTTGTTTTAAAATGTATTATACGAAGCTTAATAGCTTTTCAATTTACTTAATATTTTACACTTTAGCATTTTACACTCTGATAATGTCTCTGTCAGTACTTCTTGAGACAGATGTTCTCTTACAGCAAATTACTCACCTTCCTAGTATATTGAAAGGTCTATTTCTGGTTGGTTCTACAGAATTCCTCCTTCAACCTGACTCACAGATGCTATTAAATAGTTTGGTTAAAATTAAGATGGTAGTTATGCTTAGCATCTGCTATAAGCAGTATAAACATTAATTAAAGTGCCATTCATTCTTGGTGTCTTGATTATAGTCTCATGCATAAAATTATGCTACAGTCTTATAAGTATTAATTTAATTTTACCAAATACTAGATCTGTGGAAATACACTGAGTTTCAGTGTGAATGAATTGATATTTGTTGGGCATTTTTCCATGCTCAAATGAAAAAGTACTGAATCCAAGTACTAAAAGTAATAAATCCAAACTTGGGAATTTAAGGCAGGGCTTACAAATAGTTTTAATCAAAAAGAAGGTTTAAAAGTGTCAAATAATTTTCAACTATTTTGGAGTGAAATCTTAGCTTTGAGTCTCAAAGTTGTCAATATAAATAACTATAAAGGAGGAAGCAGCTTCCCTACACATGCAGATGAGATAGCTCCTGAATAGGGGCTCATGAAAAAGAGTGAAGATCAATCCCTCCCTTTTTTAGATTGTGAATTTCAGCTCAGGACATTCAGGCTGCAAAGCTTTTTCATGATAAATTCATGGTATTTTAGCTCTTCTTTTTATTTATTATTTGAATATTTAAATAAAATTTTAATACTGAAAAAAACTTGTTTCAGAATTCTCTTCAAGAACATTTGTACAAATGTGTCAGTCTTCAAAGATAAGCAACAAAAATTGAGTTCAGAGTTTTTCTTTCTCATTCACATGCAATGACAAATTCAGAAGAAGGAATAAACTTCTTTGTCTATATCTGGAGTGTTTCTAGGTCGTAAGAAATCAGCTCATAACCTCTGGCTTCCATTTTGTGAAAACAAATAACAGGATTGGAAATAACCTCAGAGTGATATGAATCTTCCGAGGTAGAATATCAATAGCATTACTCAATCGATATTTCAATTATCACCAGAATTTTCTCAGTATTTCTAAGCCATTTTTCAATCAAGTATTGTGAAAATAAATAAAGTAGCTCAGGGATTATGGAATATTGTGGGAGGTAGGTGGAAATGAGCCCTCCAGTCCTGCAGCTTTGCTGTTTGAAATCACACACACATCCATCACCACTTTAATCAGTGCCCAAGACAAAGCACAGAACTGGCTCTGGGTTGTTACCCAGTGATGCCAAGCAGGGTACCAGCACATCTGAATGGCCTGGGCTTGCTTTGGTGAGCCAGAACAACAGTGAGCCATACAGAAACCAGGCTGGAAAGTGGAGGCTAAAAGTGGAAAGAAAGGGTTGGGTATTTTAATTTCCCCACCATCTTCATTGACTTGAGGGGAAAAAGGAGCACTGGACCAAAGCAGCCAGATGACCTTAGGACAGAGGAGGGAAGGCTGAAATAAAGAATGTTTAGTTGTTTTCAGCAGTTTATTTTGGTCCTCTTTAGCACTTCATGAGATGAACTGCTTGAACATAATTGCAAGGGCTACCAGAACCACTGAAACCAGGCTCAGGGTCTAAACTAAAATGTCACCTCTACTAACCAGGAAGATGTCAGTCAGGTGTTGGCACATGCAGGGACCATATTTCTTGCAGGCTAAGCTTTAGTAATTCTGAAGAGGGTCATAAACCTGTGCAAAGTCAGGATTAAATCATAGTGTCATTCTTGCTCAATGCATCAAGGGCAGAAATTTTACATTGATTCAAGAGCAGGACAACATGATTCTGTCTGAGGAAATGGCAAAAAAGATCATCAGTTAAACACTTGCCAAATTTGCCCAAATGCTAATTAAAGCAAGGAGATGAAGGTCCTATCTTCAAAACTATCACAACCAAGAAATAAACTGAAAAGTCTGAAAAAACCACAGCCTTGTGTGACATAGCATTGTTAAACTCCACAGAAGAAAAGGGTTTGTCCTTTTGAGTATTGTCTAGGTACTAGGCAGCAATGGGGACATGGAAGATGTATTTTATTTAGTAGTACTGATAAATGAAACCAAATGCAGCTTCTTACCACAGTCACTGGGATGAGTCATTCTGGAACACAATATCTTAACAACTTCAAGTCAAATCTTAAGCAATCCAACAATGTTATGAAACAATGGCCTGTTTATATCCCCATTCAGTCATTCTGTTCTGACTTACTCATGGGTAGCATGGTACATGAAATTTGGATAGAATCCTATGAAAACGTTATATTTTTACTAAAATACTAAAAATAAAGGAAATAGAAGAATGTATAGATTTGTAAAGTCATCTCTGTGAATACCATGATTCTCTCAAGTGGTTCTATGCTAGCATCTATTAGCTATGAAGACTAAAATATTGTTACTGGAGTCAAGTGCTTGTGTTTGAATATATTGAAGGGAGAATGCACTAAAGTCATGCACAATAGCCAGCATGTTACATAATCCTCCCCTTCTCCACTTTTATTCTTTAAAAAAGTAATTATAAAATATAATAGGACAATGTGGAAATGTTCTTCCCCTAATAAATTGGGCATAACATGACTCTCTCAAATGAAAACAAGATGATTTCACAAAAAGTAAAGAGGCCATTTGTTGCTCATAGATTTTTCAAAATTAATCTGTTCTGCATCCTCTATAGTTCTGAGTTTTTCCATTTCCGACACTACTGATCACATTAGATGGGCTATTCCTTCAAGAGTAATGCTGAACTTTTGCCAAAATGGTGTTCATATTTTTATGAAGATGACAAGGTTTGGTTTGTGTTTATCCATACAAAGAATGTTCATCAAGTTCCAATCCATTAGTGATACTGGTTCTTCAAGGAATAACAACTTTTCCTGAGATTATACACCTTCCTTTCTGGAAAGATTATATCCCTTCTGATTTCTAACAGTCCACAACAAGTTGTTAGGCAAACAAAAACACAATAGCAAAATAATCTGTCTCATTGGATAAAGGATTTACATCTTCATAATGAAACCACCATGTAGCTCTTTAAAAGTACAAACCAAAACAGCTTTGTGAGTCTTTCACTTGGCAATTTTAAAAGCAATTAAGAGAGTGATAAATCTACAGTTTCCAAGGATTTTGTTGATTTTACCTGACAAGTATATTTTACTGGAGTGCAACTACTGTTTATTAATATAGCAGACTAATTATATGATTTAGGAAATAGTAGTAGCCTTTGGTGTCAAAATCTCAATTACAAAAGGAAGAATGCTGGGTTTGCTCTGTGCACTATTAAATTAAGTACAAGTTACAGTGAAGCAGCACGTATTCTTCCAGGATTTGGTCAATTATTAAAGACTTAATTTAAAATGTGGAACCTCTAGATGGCAGAAATTATTTGCAAAAGTTATTTTTATTACCAGAGACAGCAAGGAATTGTAGCTGTTGATATAATATCTGACCTTCTCTATGGTCTTCTCTATTCCTGGATGCTTACTTGTACTCATAGTGAAGTATCAGTGGCTTATATTTTTCTCTTAGTCTAAGAAAATGCATTTGTAACAGGCAAAGACAATAGATTTAAGCAGAGGTTGTACAATATAATGAAATTATTTTAGTTTAGAGGAAATTTTTAAACAAATACACCCTTGCTGAAAAAGAGCACTTTATATGCTGCATTTCACTTTAGTTAAAGAAAGAATAGATCTTTGAAATCTCCCTCTGTTCTTACTCTACAGCCTTCTTAGTCTATTTCATTTATTTCCTTTTATGGCACAGCAAAGAGCAATCTTTTTTTATCCAAAGGAAAAATTAATTTCTGCATATGCTGGGTTGCACGCATTTACTGCAGTCCATTATCACATTCACACCACACAACGTTGTAGACAATCAATCACCAAATATCACCAAGTCTTCAAGTAGTAGATTCTCAGATACATGTGAGGGATATCTTCTCATCAAGACATTCGTCTCAATAATGAAAATACATGACAGGGAAAGCAGTGGGAAGCAAAAGACAGATGCTGATGGGGAGCTTTTGCCACACACTTGGTCATATTATAATTCTAATGATTCAGTATAAAACAGACAACAGGGATGATTGCTATTGTTTTACTGATTAGCCATTCTCTCCCTTTTTTCCCAGAGGGCATCCTGCCCAACTCTACTTAGTAAATATTGACACCTGTAAACCAAGCTGGCTGATGCCTTTGGCTCTTCAGCTCTCTTCCCATCTGTTGCCTGGGAATTTTAAGTGAAGTATTTTGGGACACTTGCTCTCTTTTCATTGAAAACTGTAAAAAAAAAAAAAAAAAAAAAAAAAAAAAAAGAAAAAAAGAAGAAAATAAAAAATCACTACCCAAAAGCTAATCCTAGAGCCACATGGCTCTAGAGCAGTCTGTAGTAACTGAAGGGAAAACATAGCATATGTAAAATGCATATCCCACTGGCCTCTTCTGACTACTCTTCTTTAGTTAACAGCATGCCAGGGTAATCTGCTTAGTTACCAAGTGGAGCTTTCTTCCCTTTTCCCCATGAGATCACCCTGACCACGATCAAAGTCCAAACACATTCTCAGCTAACTCTATTGTTCCCAAGAGTGGGATTAATGACTAATTATGTCAGGTCACTCATCCAGATGGCCTCTCAGATGTTCCTTTGTCATTGCCTGACCTTCCATATGCCCCTTTGACCTTGAGGTTTATTTCCATGGCAACATGAAGCCTCAGTTTCCTTGCTGAGATTGCCAAGAAGTGGCCAAAAGGGGGAATATGGGATAATCTACCCACACTTTGTATTCTGCTTCCATCTCATGCCTTGTTAAATCCAATGAATAGATAAAAAATGCTATCTGATCCCAGCTGAGTGATGACCATGGTCATGATTCTATGTTACATGCTATGTTTTTTAAATTAGCAGACAGCTTTGTACATGGAAACGTGCATTTAATTTGAAGAACATCAATCGCCATAATGTGATCTTTTTATCTCATTAATGTTAAGCAAGGGTAATAGAATGGAATTACAAAATATCACTGTGAAAGGAATACAATTCAGAGAATTATAGATATCCCCCATTAAAGCCCTAGAGATGTTTAGATAAGTCTACTTGTTCAGTTTCATAAATTAAAGATTCTTTTACCTTTTCTGCGATTTAAATTTAGCCTTGGGTGTTGATCTTATTCTAAAGAAGGATTTTAATGTGGTTAATGCAGTGAAGAAATTTTCTGAAGCAACAAAATAAGTAAGTAAAAATATAAAAGGCTAGTGGCTGATGAACTCAAACAAAAAGGCTGAATGGTAGTTCCATGAGTAGAATTTTCTTCTAGCATTTAAAAATTAATATTCAACAAGATATTAATTTATTACTCTGTGTTGTCAAATGTAGCAAAGCTGGTTTACCCTCTTACTTACCCTCTTAGTCAGCCATAAAATAAAATTATAATCTGCTCCTATCTTTTAATCTCCCTAAATAGTAATCATTAATTGGTTAAAAACAATTGCATGTGCAAGAGTGAATAGCAGGTTTACTGCTCACTGTCCTAAAACAGCATCTCAGAATGGAATGCTCTCTACTTAGGCCACATCCCTAATTGTCAACATTGATTGTGTTTTGGTTTTGCTGTTTTTTTCTTGAAGAGCCACTTATGTGAAATAAATGGGACATGGAATACTGCAGTCAATGTGGAGGGTCACATGAGCCCTATTTCTTCCCAGTTTTGAAGAGAAGCAATGCATACTGTTTTATAAATTGTTTTGCAAATGCATTCCAAAGATACTGACTGATCTTAGTACAAATTATTTTAAGACTCAGAAACATGTATAATACAGTGCTCTCAAACTGCTTCCTTGCTGTTCATTTCTAGTCTTCTGCAATGGGCACTGTAGGTGTGTCAGGGAAAGTTTTCTCTATGTATGCATGTCTGCATAAGATTTTATAAAAACTAGATGAAAAAATAGTATGGCTTTTAAAGAAAAATGCAGACAGGTTTAGAAACAAGGGTGACATTTTAATGCTTCCAGTTCTGCTCTCTATATATATATTTGTGTTATCATCCAGCCTTCATCCAGTGGTATTACTCCATTGTAGGGTCATAGTGTTTAACTGAAAAAGACAGAGCTTATTTACATAAAACAGTGCACATGAGTCCCCTCTCATGCCCTCACATTCTGTAAAGAGGAGGATGAAACAGTAATGTTTCAAATTTTTCATCATTACGTTCAAGAAATCTTTCATATTTTATCCCTGGCACATGACCAGACCTGAGGGGGGGAAATAAAGGATCTCTGAGCTACGACACTCTTTCATAATTTCTCCTAAAACGGTGAGCTGGAAAAACCAAGGACCTGAACACAGGCTGATACATCATCATAGCTTCAAAGACTTTACCATAATATTTCTGTACAGAGGATAAAGTTAACATTGTATTCAATACCTGCAGTTTCATCTTTTAACATTTTAAACTGTCCACTTCTCGACTTTTGCAGTCTAACTTTTTTTTACTGGGATTCTAAATGTTTGTAATGAGAAATATGGAAAAATTTCCATGAAGAAAATTCCATTATATGCTACAATTCTCTTAGTATCAGTAGCATTTCCTGTTCAAGAAAAAACAACCTTAGTGAAGCACAGATCTAGTTCATTCAGTAGGCAAGAAACCCATTCTCAAAATTCATAGTACTGTGAATAATCGTGTACCATGGGATAATGTACCACAAATACAGATTAGAAATGAAAAACTACTTCATTGTTGTATTCACAAATACACAGACCCTCTACAATCACTACAGCTTGTTCACTGACATGCTTGTGCATAAATAAGGGAGGTACACAATGGCAGCACATTGTACAATACAAAGAACAAGTTAAAGATTTAAGAAAATAAAATAACATTTTTAAATACTGCAAACAGTACCAAATTGACACACACATTTGCATACATTTCAAGGAATTGTATAAACAAATAAATAAATAAAGACATACATTGTCTGTATTTAGAATACAGGATATTTAGAATAACATGGAATAATGGGATTATTTTGGAGGCACTTCATAGTCCTGACTATGTGTTCTCAGCAGCCAAGTTTGAATTGTGAAGGAAAAAAAACCCTATGTTTTCCAAAATGGCCTCTAATCGTGGGTATGAAAGCTCTTTCGACATCCAAATGAGTTTGGATGTGTGCACATTCTATTGATTGCTCACGAAAGTGACAGGGTGCTGAAAGACCCATAAAAATGATTAGTGAGTAAAACTTTTGTTCGTACAAATGCAGGCTCCATCAAGGACCACTGGAAAGTTTGCAGGAATACTAACAGGCTCAGAACAAATTACTTAATCAATTCATCTACTGGGAATAATGAGAATAGTTTGATGATTTACCGTAAGCATTAAGCCAATATATAATGGCAAGTTAGCATGAATGAAATGCCTGAAATATAGCAACTAGTTGTTTAGTATTCAGAATATCAAATTCTTTAGAGGTAACTCTCACACAGAATTGCCTTAGCAAAGAAATTCAGGAATGATACATAGAGAAATCCATATAGTAGATGTGAGAGACAATTCCATCTTCATAACATGATAAGTTACTTACAAAGTAATGGTAGTGGCCAATCATTAGTACTTTGAAAGTGTCTATTTCATCAAAGTTTAATGGCAAGTGTTTTATCATGCTTCAAGAAGTAATTAAGTAGAATTCAGTATGTCTTTTTCAGGTCTGGCAGGATTATCACATGTTTAAGGATAGATCTAGATGTTCTTCATTGTTTTTCCATTCAGCTGGGGTAAGTCTTTGGACAAATTGCACAGATGTTCAATGTCTGTTTTCCTGCATAAGAAATAGAGCTAAAAATGATAACTGCTGCTGTTATATAGATTTGCAGTGAGATTACATAGTAGTGATTGTAAAGTACAGTAAAAAGTAAAGTTTTACTGTAATTGTATAATTGTAAATTTCCTATGACATTGTAGTATTCCCATGAAGTAAGGACAGTTTGGGGTGTGCAAGGACTGTAGAACTTTGCTTTCCATTATTAAATAACTACATCCTTGACAATCTAACCAGTTTTTGTATGATACTCCATGCCATGGAGAAAGAAAGAAAGGAAGACATAGAGGTGTAAATGACAAGCTTGTACATGCAGTTGTACATCTAGGTTCATCAATAAAACTTGATGTAATGCTGACCAAAATGGAGGGCACTCATATCACCAGCAAAACTATTTCTGAATGTTAAGTGGGAAAACACTTTATACAAATTTGCAAAGCAAACTTTTGCCTTAGCAAAATGCAATGCCAACAGGAAAAAAAAAAAACAGAGGAAAGTTGTTTTATCTCAAAAATCTGTATGTGATTTTGAACATTAACTCTGCATCAGAATGACCAAAGCATACTTATTCCAGACTGTCAATGCATTAAGGCATGTTTTCCAGGTATTTGATCAAAGGGATGCAGGAGTTTAAGTGAGCTGTTTTGAAGTGTATAGAGTTGGGAAATCTCTGCAATGTTTTTTTCTGCAGTTAACAACACTGGAAAGCTATTTGGTATGTTGATATATGTGCAAGGATATTCTGTACGCTTTGATGTTTACTAATTCCATTAAATTTATTTTTAATGAAGTACTAATAAGAGTAAGAAATACCACTGACTCTCAGAAATACCCATGCTACAGTACTTGTACTTTTGCAGATGTACACCCCTTAAATTATGTGTACAGAATCATTTAGATCAGAAAAGGCTTAATATCAGAAAGTCTGTTAATCCATAACTGCCACGTCCACCACTAAACCATGTCCTTAAGTGCCACACCTCTCATCTTTTGAACATTTGCAGGAATGGTGCTTCCTACACTTCACTGGGCCTGACCACACCACACCTTCAGTGAAAATTTTTTTTCCAGTATTTAATCTAAACTTCTTCTGGTTAGAGAGGTCAAGGCCATTTCCTCTCATCCTGTTGCTCACTACTTGGAAGAAGAGATGGAGCCCAACCACCACTGCACTACAACATCTTTTCATATATTTGTGGAGTGTTAAGGTCCCCTGGGGTCTTCTTCTCTAGGCTAAACAACCTCAGCTCCCTAAACTGCTCCTCATACAGCTTGTGCTCCTTTATAAGGCCCTTCACTAGCACTGTTGCCTTCTCTGGACAAGCGCCTGTGCCTCCTGTCTTTCTTGTAGTGAGTGGCCTGAAACTGAAGGGAGGATTTGAGGTGCAGCCTTACCAAGGTTGAGTATGGTGGGACAGTCACTTCCTTGATCCTGCTGGACATGCTATTTCTTTTATCTGGCCTTCTTGGCCACCTGGGCACACTGGTGGCTCATGTTCAGCTGGCTGCCAACCAACACACCAGGTTCTTTTATTACAAGCAGATTTCCAGCCACTCTGCCCCAGCCCTGTAGTGCTGCATGAGGTGGTTGGTACACAAGGGCAGGACCTGGCATTTTGACTGGTTGAGCCTCAAACATTTGGCATCAGCCCATTGATCCAGCCTGTCCAGATCCATCTGCAGAGCCTTTCTTCCCTCCCACACAGCTTGGTCTCATCTGTACACTGTCCAAGGGAGCACTCGATCTACCCATCACAATCATTCATAAAGATATCAAATAGAAGCAGCTCCAGTACCAAGCCCACTTGTGACCAGCTGCCAACTGGATGTAACTCCACTTCTTTGGGATCAGCCACCCAGCCAGTTTTTCACCCAGTGAGAGTGCACTCATCCAAACAGCCAGTCTCTCCATAAGATTGCTGTAGGAAACAATGTCAAAGGTTTTACTAAAGTCCAGATAGGCAATACCCAATGCATTTCCCTCATCCACTAAGCAAGTCACCTTGCAATGGAAGATCAGGTGAGTCAAGCAGGATCTGCCTTTCATAAACCCATGCTGGCTGGGCACAGGTACTTTCACTGAACTGTTTTCTGATGAGCAAGGAAGAAAAGACAAAAATTCCAACTCATCACTGCCACATACAGAATACTTGTTTCTCTAACTTTTAGTACCCATATAGTCAGTTTTCCAAGCATTTTTGAAGTTGCATACATATTCTTACAGACAATAAAGAATAAAACACATTCTATAGTAACAGCTGCTTATTCTTCCACTTTTTCTACCTACAATACATGCAAAAATATTTTATAGGAGTATTTTTAATATTGTATACTTATAACTAATTATGTGGACAGTATAACAACAATACAAAATTATCTTCATCACTCTACAACTCAAGGTCTGATCCAAAAAGATCCTGTAGTGTATAGGAAAATATTGGAAACCAATTCACTTGGAGACACTAAAAAGCATCAGAAGGACCTATGCTGTAAGCTGAGACTGAGAAGAACAATATTCCAGATCCTGCAGTGCTGAAATCATGTTTTTATTTAGAATGAAAGAAAACAGAATGTATCTTGACAACAATAGCACCCAGAGTATTCATCTGGGATGTGGGAGACTTCGTTCCTGTGAGCTGCATCACTGACAAGCTAGAAATTCCTGAGCAAAGGCTCCAGCCAGAGCTACAGGAAAGGCAATACAATAAAAGATTGTCTTAATAGCTCAAAGGATCCACAAGATGGTCAATTACATAAGAAAGGTATTTGGGTTTGTTGCCAAAACCCATTTGGATTTGTTGCCAAAACCCATTTGGATTTGTTGCTAAAACAGACAAACAAACAAACAAACAAACACACCACATGGAGAAGTCCAGTCCAAGTTGCCCATACAAATCCTTTAGCCAGAAGCCAGGTTAGAAGTTAACTTTCTCTTAGGAATTTTCTTTTCTTTGAGAGTCCTCTGCAGGGAAGTAGTCAAGAAACAGAAGTGCCTCTCCTCCTTAGGTAGCTGGTCAGGGAAAATTGGATATTGGTGTTGAAGATGTTCCTCTTAAACTGCCTGTTTGAACAATGCTGTTTAGCAATGAAGGGTCTCAAAGCAGCAGAATTACCATACTGCCTGATCATCAAAGCAGCAGAATTACCATATTGCCAGATCATCAATCTGCCTTGTCTTCAGAGAAGCCTGTGTTGCTTTCATGTGGGAAGAAAAGGGTGTTGGAAACGTTGACTCTGTCCTGTCCCCTTTACAGGAATCAAATCTATCAACCACACAAGTAAGGTACCAACATGTGTAAATGAAATACACATTCTTGTTCAGTCTTAGCATTACTGATTCTCAGTGCCAACAGTTAACTTTTCTAAATATAAATCAACCTTAATGTGAATGAAACACTGAAATGGTCTCATCAAAACACCAGGATAAAACAGTCATAAAGCTAGGCTAAGGGATAGGCCTGATTAAAGCATAGGTACTTTATGCCTAGCCTACAGACTAAATTCCTCACTTCATATCTCAATATCTCAATCTCAGTTTTTGTTTCAAAAGAAATTTCATCTTTTCACTCCCTGCAGTTTTTAAGGCAGGGTTGAAATTTGAGCCATCTATAACCAACTTAGGGATGACTGTCTAGGTTTTGAAACAATCCTAGAAAGAAATTCATTCTCAACCAAGAGAATGTTGAGAGGAATATCAATCTTTTATATCAGAAGAAGAACTCCTACAGTTTCCCAGGGCACAATGGCTGTTTCTGCTCTTAGAAGGAAGAATATGTGCCAATCTTGAGACACACATTTGTTATCAAATGTGTATCTAGATACACACCAATTCCATGATGCTGGAGTGGAGTTATGGATTTGAAAAGTATATGCCTGTAACTACACTTTTGTCTATGCAGTTGTCTGAAGCACAATACTTTGCTCTTCAAAGGCTGCCACTGTGCAATTAAATGTGTAAACCAGTCAGAAGGTTTCAATGCAATTTCTCTTTTATCTTAGTGGCGCTGCTGAAATGGCCAAGCAGTACATTGCTAATTTTTTCAGCCCCTCATATATTGCTCTCATTCTGGCCTATAGTTAAGAAATGAAGTTTTTTTATTTTCTCCCTGCCTCTTTGTCCCATTACAGTTACTCCCTCTTCTCTCTCCCAGCTCAGACTCACCAACCACCAGCCACTTCAAGGCATAAAAGAGGGAGCAATACATTTTCACTGAAGATTCCATCAGATGACCCTCACTGGAGATTCCAGGGTTCTTCTAGGAAGAAACATCTCTAGCAGTTTTTCCTAGCAGTATTAACTTACAGCTTAGCAAGAGGAGCTAATAGCTTTATGGAACTTTGCTAAGATGTAGGATTTTCTTTAGCAGCTCATTTTAAGCATTTGATAAACCTGTGGATGAGTTACGGAGGCTTAAGAATTAAATGGGATTTCACTGTTTAGGAAAGAAGCATTTTTCTCTACTGAAGACATAATGATTAACTCCACTTTATGGCTTTGTTTCATATTGCAGTTTGTGACATAACTGTTTGGGTCTACATTTGGCAATGATTTATATGTTGTTAAAAATGCTCTTGATCCTCTCTTGATAAAGCTTAGCAGCTAAAATCTTCATTTTCACTGTTATTATTGGAAGAGAACCTGTTTGTGAAGACTGGGAGAGAGAATTTTCTAGAGGGAAAAACAGTTAACATCTCTTTTAAGATGCTAGAACATGTTTCAAGCTGCACAAAGTGAACAGCATTACCAAATATGAGAATCCTTAGTCTGAAATAACCAGTAGAAAACTCAGAATATGAGAAGTAAATTATTTTATCGGGGTAGCAATTAAAATGACTGTGAGAAAACACACGTGCACATGCATACACAATCATAAGTAATTTAAAGGGAATGTATTTCTTTCTCCTCCCAAAAAGAAATATGTGTATATATATGTGTGTATATATGTCTATCTCAAAGGAATTTGAAACCTGAAGTGTAGGCTAGAGGATAGAGAGGGATTAGCTCAATTGCCAGCTAGATGGAAGCACCTTCCTTCCCTAATACTGCAGGTGATAGAAGTGTGTCTATCTTTTTCAGCCTAAGGAGTAATAAACAATTAGTGTTAAAATGACAGCTTGTTCACTCTCTCAACAGTGTTTGGCCATACTTTAACTTCTTTGCTACCCTCAGCTTCAAACTGAGGTCCAAAATTGTAAAGCAAGATTTTGGATGTACTTGGTTAGGGGTGTGGGTGACAAAATATTCCTTTGAATAACATTTTCATGAAGCCATAATGTAAAATATGTGCTGCAATTTTGCTAAGGGGTATGAAGACTCAAAGACCTATTAATTGAGCTGCTCTTTCACAGACAATTTTACTGAATTTTCATGGACCTATATATTTTTGAGATAAGTTAGTGATGTAGCTGAAAATAGAAGATATCTAATTTTTAATTCCTCCATACATGCTTTAAAACAATGACTGCAGAGGTTTGTCCAAGTCCTAACATGTGCCTTTGAAGAAGAAAGGGATTACTTTGAAGCTGTTAGTAGAGTTGTTGGTTGCTGTGAAAACATTCCCTTTCAGACGTCAACTTTGGAATTCTAAAACGGGTGGAAAAAGAAAGAATTGAAATGGATTGCACGTGGTTCTAAACTGTTGCTGTCAGAGAGACCTGTTCCATCACCTGGCACCTGTGGGGAGCTCAGGCTGTAAAATAGTAGTAATAATAATAATGATAATAGTACAGAGGGAAGTGAAATAGTCCTTTTATCTGCACGCCCACGGAGAGGAGCAGCCCAGGCTGATGCTGCAGGTGAGTGCCCCGGCCCCCAGAAGCCAGAAGCAGCTGACAAGCGCCCGTCAAGCGCTGCGCCCTCCCTCGCTGATCAGGTTTCCCTCTGTACGGTGCGTGTGCCCTGACTGACAGTGCTTCCTCTCCTGACAAGCAGGGCCCCGGGGCAGCAGCCTGGCAGCTTGTTTGGTCAGCTGTGGCTGGCTGCTGGCAGCCCGGGAGGGAGCCTGGGCCAGGGCGAGCCCCTCCTGGGCAGCCGCAGCTGGGGCGGCCCCCGGCCCTGAACCCTGCCAGAGCCCCCAGCACCCCACAATAACATCTCACTGCTGTCACTTCACCTCATCTCACAAGGCACAAGAGGCAGAGGAGAGAGGCAGGGCAACAGCAAAGCCTTAGATATCAGAATTTGCAGCTAAAATGCCTGTCCAGACAAAGATGAAGTCTAGAACTCCATCCCTGCCTATTTCTTTGCATACTTGTTCAATGGTTGTGCTAAACTGGCTTACACCTGCTGTGTATCAGGGATAATGAACAGATATTAAACCAGTCGGCATCTTGCATTATAAAATGGAAGGAAGAGAACTAACTAGAAGCTCAAAAGAAACATTTGTGGGCTTATAATTGTTTTTCCTAATTTTCCGTTTAACTTTGAGTACCAAATTCAGAAAACAAGCTGTTCTCCTCATTTCCTATGGTGATCTTGCTTTCAAGTATGTTTATCTGCTCTTTACAGAAATCAAAAAGGTACAGCTGATGTACTAAAACCTTAGGTAATGGAACTTCAAGAAGCAGATGCTTTATTCCAGTCTCACGGAAGATAAATGAAATCAACATAGACTCTCCAAAAGGTGTAAGAGTTCTGTTTTTGCAACACTTTATATATTATTTCTAAATTTAATACACAATTTTCAGATTTGAGCAGTTGTACAGTGCTATCTGCAGCTCAGGTGCCTTGAAGCAATTTCTTCAGCAGCAGGGCACAGCTTTGCAGCGCTCTCCTGCCCTCCAAGGAGCCACATCCTTCCCCACTCTCCTCTAGTTATTTCCCAGCTCTCCTGAAAATGTTGCTGCTCTAAATTGCCCATGAAATACTGTCACTCAATCTCCTGCTTCCATCTTAGAGGCAGGGATAAAAATGGTCTGAAAATTTTGGAAGAATGCAAAATACCTGGGCCCCTTTTAAAACATGATTGGATTCTAGCTAATGCAGGGCAAGGTTTGCTTTCTGAAATAATGCAGCATCACTCAAACTACTTTTAAGCCTTTTACTGTATAAATAACCTTTTGCACTTCAAGGGTCATTAGATCACCATAGTTTGTAATGCAATTATAGTCAGCACTCTGCTCTTATGGGCTGCCTGGTAATTTGCTTGTTAATATATTAGCACAAAGCATTGATCAAGTAGCTAATCCAATCACACGCTTTTTATTGATCTCTTATTGACCATCCTGCCAGTGATCACTTTTTGCTCAGGCCCTGTCAATAGCAAATGCCAAATAGGCTCTCCCACACCTAATGAGCTTACGAAATAAACCAAACATTTTCCTTTGCCCTCAAGGCTAGGATCAATTGAGAGCTTTTAGAGCAGAATTCAGATGATTTTTTCATCAGCTTTTCCCCTTTCTTTCTGTGAGCATTCAGGTTTGCATTAAGACCTCTATCTGAGACTTTCATTCTAATTTGAGGACATCTGAAAAGCAGCTGCCATGTCTGAAATACTTGAACAGCTGTAAACAATAAATCACATGGGTGAGGAATTCTGGGCTGCACGTTGGCATGTGGTCTGTCAAGCCAAAAAAATAGAGACATACGAAAGATCAAGAGGTTAGGGGTACCTGAAGTCTACAAAAAAATGTACTTATCCCATATTTCATCCCAGAGAGTTGTACTTTGGTGGAAGGCCTACCCAGCATTCTTTAACAGGAGCATCATGCCCTCATACATCAGGGTGGGGGGAGGCTTGGGGTGCTGCAATGAATTAGAATTGAGCCTTTTCATGCTGCTGCTATTGCATTAGGCAATTCCAGTATCAACTAATGGAATTTCACACTACAAACACAGATTCTTGCTGATGAAAAGCACACCCAAATTATGCAGGAAGAAACAGCATTTCAGTTACATGCATAAGTGCCAAATACTAGTTCTTTAACTTATAACAGTCCCCAATTTCTTACCATGCAGTACACAAATGTGACTGAAATGGATTTACAGTTACTCAGGAAAGAAAAGAGTGAGAGGGAAGGGAGGAGAAATATTTTTTGGAAGAGGTAACTTTGACTTATCATAAGAATTCTATAACTTTTATCAGATGTCTTTTCAGCTAAAACAGCTTATTAAATCTCTGAGAAAAGTTCTTTGGAAAGAGTATTTTCCATTTACTCAGAGGTCTTATAGCAAAACAATAGTGCTGTAATAGTAGATTCTATTAGATCATAAAAAAAGAATGCAAGATCCTTAGATCTTAAATATCCTTGCTTCAGCTATTACTATTAGCACTATTTTATATAGCTAGGTTGCATTTTCACTTTAATCACTTTTATTCCATGATCTTGTTTTCATTATTTGGCTTAATATTTTCCTCATTACTGTACTAGATTTAAATTACAGAAAAGCACAATCTGAATATAAACCAGGTACAGATTTAAAATATTTTAAAGCATTTGTAACATGTAAGCATGCAATTTAAAACCATTACCAAAATCTGATTACTTGCCTGGGGGAAAAAACAGATCAGCTAGAAACATTGGTGATATATTTTCAGAATTTTTCCTTTAAATTCCTCATAATTATGCATTGCAAAAATACTTTTTCAGCAGACCTTTTTGATGTCAAATGAAAAGGAGTGCATCTCCTGGCTCTGTATTTTACAAGTTCCCATTATTTTTTCCTGTGCAATCCTCTTAATAACCAGCTGTAAAAACCTCTACTGATGAGGCTGGACCTTAGGTAAGAGGATTTTCCTTTACATGACAAGACCTTGCTCTTGCTCTTAGTAAGTCCTCTGTGGCCAGTCTCCACTGACAAACACTTTACCTCTGAGCTTTGCTTCTATTTTTCACCCTCTTCTTGTGTCACTGTCTAAACTTATGCTCAGGCTTTCTTTTGGAGTGACTCAGGTAATTCCCCCAGGATCAAAATGCACATGGTTCCTGGGATGGTTCAACCCTGACATCATTCCTGAAAAGACTGTAAGAAAACAAATGAGTATAGGCAGCATCCACCTTCAGCCTGGACAGGGCTTGCCTACTCAGACATGTATCTGCAACTTTATGCTGCAAAACCCCCCAGAGGTCTGGTCTTTTTTAAGGTATTTTTGTTGAAGAAACCCCACGTGTCCAGAAAAACCTTGGGAGGAATACAGCAGGTCTAGGGGACAGAGTAGGCCAAGTGTTAGATGTTATCCACTCTGCTCGAGAAGAGAGTAGCTGAGCACAGTTAGGAGTGGCTTTACACCTCTTGGTTTGGAGGCAAGGGACTCCTCCCTCAGAGTAATGTCCTTGACTGCACAGGCAGTGCTATCCAAATGATTTGCATCTTTCTTATGCAGCCTTAAATCATGAAGACAAATTGATTTAGAGCAGTGTAAATGCTTTTTGAACTCAGCCCAAATGTGTAAGAACTATTTGGATTAATTGAGTCAGGTCAATAGCCTGCAAAATTCAGGATTTAAGTCTTTATGACAAAGTTCATGAAAGTACGACATTTGTGAATGAACAGTATTCTAGTGTTGCAACTCTTCTTTCAGCTAAATCTCTTCAGGGTCAGCTGTCTGCATTAGTGATTGTGTTTATATAAATACTGTGGTTTTTCAAGTAGCTAAAAGTAGCTGTCAAAATCAGACAGGTATGACACAAAATGTGAGCACACATCTTATTAACATACTCAGATGAATCCAGAGAAGGGCATCAAGGCTGGTGAGAGAGCTGGAAGATGTGTGTGAAAAGCAGCTGAGTACTTCAGGTTTGGAGAAAAAGAGACTGAGGTGCCACCCCCTTGCACTCTACAGCTTCCCGAGGAGAGGAAGTGGAGAGGGAGGTGCTGAGCTCTTCTTCCTGGAGCTCAGGGATTGAATGTCTAGGAACAGTTTAAAGTTTTGCCAGGGAAGGTTTAGATGGGACATTAGGAAGCACTTTTTTACCAGGAGGGTGGTAAAACACTGGAACATGTTCCCTAGAGAGGTGGTCAATGTCCCTGTCAGTGTTTAAGAAGCATTTGGACAATGACCTTTAAAAACATGCTTTAACTTGTTCAGTCCTAAATTGCTCAGACTGTTGGACTGGATGATTGCTGTAGGTCCCTTCCAACTGGAACATTCTATTCTATTCTATTCTATTCTATTCTATTCTATTCTATTCTATTCTATTCTATTCTATTCTATTCTATTCTATTCTATTCTATTCTATTCTATTCTATTCTATTCTATTCTATTCTATTCTATTCTATTCCATTCCATTCCATTCCATTCATTTATTCATTTAAAATTTAATTTAAAAAATGGTCTCTGATGTACAGTTGTACTACTCAGCTTGGTTTGCTGTTTAAATGTTATTTAATTTATTTTTTTTTAAATGCAAACCTTTACTTATTTTTCTTTTTTAAATCTGATAGACACATCTCAAAGAAAGAAGGCAGCGCCCAAATACTGTGTGATATCATGTCCTTGCATTTTTGTGCTCTCAAGTCTGTAAATATTTAGGTTTTCAGAGGTATATCTTTATTCTTTAGCTAAATCTGCTGGTGTAATCAGGCCTTTTGGCCTGCAAAAAAAGATTCAATTTCCCTTGAAATTATATTATTTATTGCTCAATATGCATAACATGGCTGTCACGGTTTAGAAATGGTATTCTGCAAGGTAGAGCTCCCACTAAAACCATGTCACTGCTCACTTCAATCTGCTCCCAGCTGGAGGCACAAAAGGCAAAGATCTCCAGCTGAGATAAGAACAATTTAGTGGAAACAGCAATGAGATAAGAAAGCGACAAGTAACAGCAACAGCATTAATAACAAAAGGTGTAGGACAAAGAAAAGATTCACACGGAAAGCAACAGTACACCCTCTCCTGGGCCGCATTTTCTCTAACTGGAGGAGCTCCCTCTCCTTGGAAGAGAGAGACAGATGCCCTTTCCCTTCCTTCCAGGAATGAGGTGAGCTGGCAGAGAATAAAACTGGAGCTTTAGCCATGTTCCCTCTGTAAACAGTGAACCCTGTCCTGGACGAAACAGGAAAGTGGGAGGACTTTGATAGTCTGGAGAAAGAGAGAGGTTCTAAGTCCTAATTCTGTGTCTTTCTCAAAATCTATAAAGAAATATTTCCCCCCCCCCTCCCCCCCCCCGAACTTTTGTAAATGACCACTAGAGTATTTTGATCAACAATTAACCAATTTCTTACACTTTTTATAAAGTACATTTTCCTACTTTATAGCTCTCTGAAAAAAATGTTTAAAATGTGGGAAGTGACCATTAATATTTTCCACTTTGAGCTGAAGGTCTTGTAGGCATCTGGCCAAAATACTGCTAATAAATTACAAGTGTATTTATGGCACTCTATCTTTTTCTCTTTACTCAGACTGTCATGATCTAAAGAGGTATTGGAACTAGTCATATGAAATCATTGCTAAGGCACTGGGAAAGAGAAGCTTCATTGTTCTTTTTTTCTTTTTCAGATTATATTTTGTAATTCCATATTTGTAATTATAGCTTTGTTTGGACTGCATTTGATGCTCTCTTGAGCATTTCTGTGCCTCTTGGGGAAAGAAATTTTTAGATGCAGGCTTTTCATATTGCATCTCTTTATGGAAATTATAAAGGTATGTATAACAAATAATAGCTTTTTTTCCTGTAACCAGGGAAAGACATATAAGTTAGTTTGGTTTTATCTTCTTTTGATGAGTAGTGAACAACTGTTTTTTTCTCTAGCAAGGTCTGTACTTTCAGGTGTACCTCACTAGGCTATATACAATATATAATTACACATTTTAAGTTAGACAAATATTAGATGTGCCTTCTACCATAATGATATCCAAGAAAGAGGCTGAATCAATAGAAATAAAAATCCAACATCTAAAGATGGTGCTTTTCACATGTATTCACCCATTCTTTAATGTCTTTAATATCTATCTGGGAGGCACCAGCTTCTTTAAAGTAGTGAAAACTTTCTGATATAAATGAAAGCCATTCTAAGACAGCTGAGATAAGACTAGCATAATATATATGCAGCTATATATTTTAAGATTATTTGAATTGGCATTGTTCTCAGTTATTTCTTCAGCTGAAGTTCTATAGTGGCAGTAAAGCAGCATCTCTAGGAACACAAAGGCTTATTGGCTATGCATTGCAAGGCAAAGTGTTGAAAGTAATGAAAAAATGCAGAAAATCAGTATGTCGGTATTTTCATGGTGGAATGACACTGGTAATGAAGCTGGAATGACAAATTTAATTACATAATATAAATATTATGTTAGCAGCATAAGCATAAGTGGAAATATTTATTTTTCTCATTCACCTATGAAAAGTGACAACAATGTTAAGGTTCATCAAATACAGAGAGGTGTGCATGAGTAGGAAGATGCTATGAAAATGCCCTTTTCCCACAAAACACTTAGATGAGTATTTTTCTAAAGCAGTGGATAAGAAAGAAATTCTCAGTTTCGATTTGAGTAACCACCAACATTTGTTGTAGAACACTGCATGCAATCATTATCTATTTCTTTATAGTGTTTCAAGCACAAAAAAAATATTACAAAGCCACACTCAGCTCCGTTCCCTTGTGAAACAAAGACATTAGACAATCAGAATTGTACTCCAGGGAAGGCTGATGTCTGTAGAATATCAAGGAGTTTCAGAGAAACAATGATTTCAAACACAAAGCCTTCTTGTGATCTGACAGTGGCAAAAATTAAAGATTCAAATATGTTTTACACGTGCTGCTTTTAAAGTGCATATTTGAGAACATTTTGTGTAGGAAAGAACTGCCTAAAATATTTTGTGTGCTAGCAGCTGAAAATAGCCATTTAAATAGCTGTGAAAATCTCTATCTTTTCACTAATATTATGGAAAAAAATCAGTAAAGCATGTAGAATTAATCCCTACTGTGCTTCTTATACACTGTATTTTAAAAGCATTTGTGTCCTTTAAAATATCTTTTGAATTTCTCTTTTAATTATAAATACCAGAAAATTTGCAAAACAGAACACTGTTTTAAAGTTCTCATTCAAACACACTAAAGCAGGTATCAGATCTCTAATGGAGTTTGATTGTAAAGAATAAATGGGATCCTTTCAGAAAACAGCCTAACTAAATGCTAAATAATCCAAAATTTCCACACTAAATTTTTATTTTGGCACATTGAAAAAGACAGGCTTCAGACTTGTAGGCTAAGTTGGCTCCTACTGTGGTGTCTATTCCAAAGAAAACAGAACAAGAAAACCTGAAGGTACACAAAGCAATTTCACTCCCAGCTTAACAGCACGACCTCTGATGTGCTTTCACCTTTGCTTCTGGACCTATACAGAAATTCTATGCTTTCAAAATTTAGACCTATATTTGCTATATTTGAGCTTAACTGGAATTGATATTTTATTTAGCTACTCCCCAGAGAAACAGTACTCAGAGCATAAGCCAGAACTAATAAGTCTTCTGGAATTTCTGAACATCCTAGACATCACACCACCAACAACTATAAGTCTTGTCCCTCCTTGCTTGTTCTTCTATCTCTATGACTTATGCATTCATTCAGTCTCAATCAGATGAGAAGAAGATATCTCTGGAGCTACTACCTGGATGGAATGCTGCACTCTTGTCAAGCGGAGGATGCAGAAAATTTTTTGTATTCTCAGGCTATGAAAGGAAGTCTCACTCATTCTCTGCCTTCCTAGGCAGTTACTAAAATCACTAGGACATCGTATTAAAAAAGAAGCCAGACTTTAACCCACTTCTTTTTCCTTTTTAGTGTTCCCTTTGCTGATAGTCTTTTGTATTGAATGTGACTTTGTGCTCTCAGCATTAATAGTGAAGAATCTAGCATTTCTCAGAGCTAATGTACTCATGACTTTTTGCTTTCCAGGTGGATGAAATTGAGAATCTGGTCACTCAATTGCTCAAGTCAAAGCATTTATGCATATGTATTAGTCATCTATCAAAATTTCAAGACTACCAGCAAGATATCTAGAAAGCAGTAGGTGCCTGTGGAGGTATATAATTCTGGGCATAATCTCTCTTAGTCACTTCAGTGGGTTAGGTACTGCATTTCCCATGTCTCAGCTTCGTGGTCATATACAGGGCAATCCCAGGGGTTTTCTTCTTTTTATGTGTCCACAATCATTCTGCCTTGAGAGCAATATATTAAGTAAATCACAGTTGCAGTGAAAAATAGACCTCCACACAACATAGCAAGAAAACAACATTTCCTGCCAAATCAACCCAAAAAAACCCAAAGCTAAACAACCCCCCCAAAAAACAAACAAACAAACAAAAACCCCAAAAAACCAAAACCCCACACAAACAACAAATAAAAAAATATATTAAAAAAAAAAAAAGGACGCAAGAAGAATCCCAAATCAGTCATGAATGACTAATTAGACAGCCTGGAGACTTTGGACCATGTCCATTTCATGCACTGAACCAATCCTAAATAATAATTCCACAGTCAAACCTTCAACTGCCTTGCATTATAATTCCCTGCCAAGCTCTGCCAACACATCACCTGAAGGAAAATCTGTCAGGACATGGAAATACAAGGAGCAAAATGCATATTTTCCAAAGTTAATTCAAGAATGATAAAGGCTGCAAATCACTGCTCTAAAGTGCTCACTGCAGGAAGTTCTGTTTAGTCAATTCTCACCACTTGAATGTCTAGTAATCCATGGAGCAGAAGCTCCAGAATGGCACACCAGAACAGGCTTGTCTCACAGAGTTCTCTGAAGGAAGATGAATATCTAATATTTTCAACTATGTTTTGGCAAGAACAGATGTGCATTAAGATTCCAACAACATTTTCTGAATGTGGTTCCAGACGGCAGAAAAGCAGAATTTCTTCTGCATGGTGAGATGTTAGCAGCTCCACAGATAACATCCACACCATTAATTGCCTTTGACACAGTCACAGTGAATCTTTTATTTAAAAAGGAGATATTCTTCAGTGAATCCCTGAAATAAGCAATAACAAATACTGCATGATCTTGTTTCCTGCTGGAGTGGTAATGGGCAGCAACTCAGAGTGTTATTGTTGCCATATGTCTCACCAGTCATATTGATTTAATTGGTTGTCATAAAAAATCTGACAAGAAGGAAGCCAGTTCATAGCTGGGTATGGGCCAGAGTGTTACTAGTGAATGGACTACTGAGATCTCTCAAGAGCTGCTTTGTCTTTTCCCAGAGTCATTGAAGTGGTTGTCTTGTTCATAATCTAGAAATAATCAATTTTATGGATGGAAATGTAGGCCATTTACTTTTGGATCCAATTTATCTTACAGAATGGCAGAAAACCTTATACTGTAAGGAAGCAATCTGTATAAGAATATATAAACTCCCAGAAACAAAAGGTGTTTTCACTGAGGGCAGCAGATGGGCTGCCTCACCATTTGTTTTTCTATCATCCATACTTAATTCGTGCTGTATTTAAACTACTTCAATCTTTGCTTAACATCAAAAGACAACCACAAGCAAGAACATCTATATTACATAACAGAATATTTAGCACTTGGCTGAGAACTGTCATACAGGAATCTTAATGCACTCTTGCATATCTGTGGTTTACTGCAGCGTAGCATGGCTACCCACATTTTATGGAAAGGGAAGGAAAGCAGAGATGCTTGAGAAATGATGTGACTTTACTGCAGTGTGAGGTAAAACCAGGAGTGGAGCACAGAGCTACAGTTTCAGGCTATGGGCTTTACTAAGAAAACACACTGTCTACATTTTTCCTGCCACCCTTGGTCTGAAGTGTTATAAAAACATTCACCCTGCTAGAAGAAGAAAACAAAACTACAGTTACGTCCCTCCTTGCTTAAACAGCAAGTACTTTTGTGTGTAGCTTGTTGTTTGTATCTTTTAAGCTCAACCACGAGGAATTTGTACCCAGCCTGTAATAACCACCCGGGCTGCCTCTGTGCTCAGTGTCTTTTCTGGCAACTCTTTCCTCTGTAAGATAAATATATCTACTAAGAAACAAGAATATCTTTATGCATTGGGAACAACATAAAGGAATCACATAATAGAGTTTGAACAAGTTTGAAGCAGTCAGGTGTATCAGTGTAATATTCTACATTGTTATGAATGCTTTCTGATGAACCAGAACTGCTGAAGATTCAATGCAGTCTTGTTTCAGTGCAATTTTAAAGTTTCAGTGGGTAATATTATATCAAATATATTACATTAAGCTATGAAGAGGAGGGTTATGCACTTAGAGAAAAAGTTCCCCTTCAATTTTATTATGAAAGGTTCCTAATGATTATTACTTTTTTTTTGAAACTGAACATAAAAGTGTTGTAAAAATGCTATACTAAAGAGTATGCTGTGGTGTGGGTGTTTTCCTTTAGTAAAAGATTCTCCAGACCATATCCAACAAAACTCACTGTCCAAAACATTAGCTGAATTTTTGTGGGAGGGCTCAGAGGTCTATGAATGTACACAGTTTGAAAATCTAGGTTTTTTTCCAGTAAAATTATACTATGAAATCAGATTTGGCAAATTCATCAGAAAAAAATCAAGTGTAATTCTCGATTTTAACGCCCTAGTAAACAGTCATCTAGTTATGAATTAATGTAAATATAAAAATGAGCATCAACCTGCTCTTGAGAGACGATTACAGAGGACAGCATACCATCATGGCAAGAGCTGTACAGCAGTAGAAACTGTCCATGCAGCAATGAAGTTGATAACCATTAGCTAAGGACAATGTATCCAAGCCATAAAATTGGTTAGAAACACATTCTGCACAGTAGCTCGCTCCTATTTCAAAATACTCAAGTGAACAATCATCTGATCAAACACACTATTAATTTGAAGAGACTAGCTGATTTTGGCTGCTATGGCATAAACCTTGAGAAGAGCCCATGGCCCCTAATAGGTTTAGTCAGTTTCCACCACTAAACTGGAGACTGAGTGACTTGCCTTAAGGACCATATTTGATGTGATAGGAAAAGAGATCTGGTGGTTTCCTACTCTTTGGTGAATTGCACCTGTGCAATCCTACTTACTGCTGTTGGCTTCTTTCAGATGGCACAAAGCTATTTGTTGAACATTTGTATGTTAAATGCCTGATGGGTTTTAAATTCCTAGGATCTTACCACATTCTAGCACAAATATCAATTGCATTAAAGCAATACTAAGCAGCTCATTGAAGAACCTGATCTGCCCTTGTGAAAGACTTATCTGAAATTGTTTTAGGAGGTGACAACAAATTATTTTCTATGAATGCATATAAAGAACTTCAGATCACAGCTATTTTATCCAATATGCAAGATAATGCATACAACTTTTTTGGCATCTGTAGAAACAGAAATATAATTTGTTAAAGCTAAAAGATAAGTTGATTATGTTCAAGCAGAAAAAATTCAAAATGTCTCACCTTGCAGATAATGTATAAAATGCTGGGTTTGGACACACACAAGTAAGTACAGAGCACTTCCATAGAAGCACTTTCAGCCAAGTGTATAACAGCAGATTTTTGTCTTTCCTCTCCTCTATGCATTAGATTATCTCTATGCATTCATGCATATTTTTCTGATTTATCTGCCATTAGATTAAGCACATGAAGTTGTCGACCTACACAAAACTTTAGGCATTCAAGTCTATTTCTAAATAACAGTGAGATGATAAAAACCAGCAAATGGCCACTTCCTAAAACACCACATGCTTGAAGTACCTGCATTTTCCATTTTCAAATTTAGATGGTTGGAATTTTTGTTTTGAAATCCAGTGAGCAATCACTATACCCCAGGCACTTTGGGTATTTAGCCTCATCTAAGACCACATCTATCACAGGAGGTCAATTCAAAACCAGACTGTAGCCAGTGCTTAGTGCTAGAGAACAGTACAAAAACAAGGTCCCAAACTTGATGGGAGCTAGGCAATCTTGTAGGATACCATTGGCTACAAGAGGTCCAAGGCACTGTCTGCCAGTGATTGCTAACCTTATGGACAAAGACTGATATCAGCTATTTCGAGACTCTCATGAGTGATCTCAGTTCCTGCTGAGTTCCTCTGAGCCCTGGGATATCCCAAGCATGGCAGGAGCTGTCCCATTAGAGAATTTTCTGTGTTTTCCCTGCATGTTTCAGTTTTTTATCAGTTATGTCCATTGCTGAGCTAAAGAGCTATGAAATTCAGAGCTGGCCAGTTGCAGTCAAAACTTTTCCATATTGAAAAACATCCAAGTCAGTTAATGTGTTTCAAGAACCCAGCTGGAAGATGAACCAAAGTTAATTAGTTAACCAGCTATCACCAAATAAAATATTATCTTTTCACATATCACCACACTTTTGCTGCTTTATTTTATCATTTCCATAAACAAAAGAAGTTCATATGACCAGAAAAAACCAACCAAACAAAAAAACCCCACATTGTCATTCAGAGTATAATCAATTAACCTTCTGCAGAACTTAATCTGTTCCCATGGAGTAACCTTTCAACTGCATTTGCTGTATTTTTCCTTCAGTAGAACTACTTTGTGCTGACCAGGCTGTCAGTACTGCTCATTCACACTGCTTTTTGCATTTCTGTTCTGAAAAATAATATCAGAAACGGTGCTATTTCAAAGCATTTTATGCATATTTAAATTCTTAATGTATTTTGACTCTCTTGGGTTTTATTCCTGTCCCTTCATTTTCCTTTACTTTGCATCTTTTAAAAAGATTAAATCACTCCAGCAATCAAATAAAATGTGCAAAAGTCACATTTTGCAATGTTGAGGCAAATATAAAAGCACAATACAGAATAATCAATACACAGAGCACAATCAATACACAATACACAATACACAATACACAATACACAATACACAATACACAATACACAATAAAGATTTTTTTGTAATGTCTGGATTGGTTTCAGACCAATCTTTATAAAAGGGAAAAGTCCCTGAAAACTTTGTAAGGGCCTTTGCAATTTATGAGGACTCGTTATTTGATTTTGATTGCTACTCCACACTTTTTCCAGCATTTTATCAACAACAAATTTTTTAAAATTAGGTAAGTGCTACATCTAGCTCAAAAATACATACAGTAATTAAAAAGTTCATGGCAAGAGAGCATTTGACTCTAGGAGAAAAAGCTAAGCAGGGTATCATCACTCTATATCAGAAGCAATCATCACTCCTCACGGTCTCTTACCAATGCACTCATGCTGCCAGCTGCCACCCAGATTGGAGAGCTAAGGAAAAGTTTTGGAAAATAGTCCAGAGACAAAAGACCACAGCTGCTTTCCAAAGATTTCACTGTTTCTCTGCCTCCAGGGAGTTGGGTTGTGGTGGAGCAGGACAAAGCAAATGCTTCCACAGGCTTTTTTACCCACATAACCAGGAGTTTAGAGTGTGTGGTCTCCATCTTCCGTTCTCAGGTAGCATCAAATCTGGAAGATTCACTTCAACAGAGCAACAGATACGTCTGACTAAAAGCCATGAAAAGTTCAGCCCTGTTTCCTATGGCATAATCATTTTGAGAATTTTATTTGGAAAAAATACAGTTAATACCAAACCAACATGAACTATTATTTCAGACATGCATGAAGTGGTAGAGGCTCTATAATTAACATCAGCGGTTAGTTCTTTATTTCAGCTGGAACATGTCACCTCCAATAGTAAAGGGCTCACTAACTTCATGATAAACCTTTGATTCAGTGAGATACAAAGCTGAATGACCAGAACCACTTCCTGATCCTCCTACATTCTTCCCTTGGGACTAGCATCCTGGCATGGATCCTGTTTGCTGCTAATTTAGAATCAAATTCAGGAACCAAGAAACACATCAGTTCAGAGGTTAAAAAATCTTTAGTTTTAGAATTAAGTTAAAGAAATTAAAATTTGTTTAATTTGGTGTGTTGTTTGTTGAGGTTTTTTTCCCTATGTTAATCTCAATATCACAAACACATTTTTCAAATCCTTCCACAGTTACAAAATTATATTTCTGGTACAAAAAGAAAATATTTCTGTTTTAACTCTTTGTTCCAATGAGAATCTGCAGGTACACTGAAATTTAGATGCCTTGTCTGCAATTATCAGATTTCAAAGTAATTTGCAAAAAGCTCAAGTATTTTGACAGATGAATCAGTCCTGTAAGTAACAGGCAACACTGGACAAAGAAAATAGGAGTTGTGTTGTCAGCATGAGGGATTTCACTGCAGGAGAGTTGCTGTGGCTTTCATTATTTCAATGGTCAATGGAGGTTGCTATAGAAACTACATAGTTAGCAAGCCATGCAAGCAAAAGAAATATGATAAAACCAAAACTAAAATAGTGGAAGGATAAAAGCCCCAAGGATTTGTCCAATAGCTTAATATGATTTGTTGGTTTTATCTTTCAATCATATCACTGATTGGCAAGGCTCCTAGTAAGGATATCATAGTCACATATCACTTTTATGTAAGTCCCATCATGTATCATAACATTTAATAATAAAAATCAACATTAAAAAAAAAACTCTTTCTTTATCACTTAAAAATGAAATAACATCAAGTTATTTCAATATGTAAAAATAGTATTTGGTTTCACAATATGTTAACCTTCCATAATACTAATAAGTAACAACAATATCTCTTGTATGACTTTTTTTTTTTTTTTTTTTTTTTGCTTAGAGGAGAAATAATATTTTAATATTTAAACTAGTTTTTTTGTGTGTGTCAGAAAGTACTTTCAAATAGCTACCTGCCTGAAGTATGTGTGCACTGATGATCACCTGCATAACAGGTTGACCTCATTCAGTTCATGTCACAGTTTACATTGATTTGAATATTTTCTCTTAATGAATGAAGTCCAAGACTCTTCCATTTTGGATAACCAAGTAAATAGCCAAACTAGGATTTACAAAAAGTGGTATTGAAGACACTTAGAGATTTTATAATTCTAAAAAGAAGGATGCATATGACAGGTGATCATATACCATTCTGAATGTGTACAGAATCCATGGGTTGTATTCTTCTTGCATATGTTTTGTTGATTTCTCCATAGCCACTCTGTCCTCTAAATTAATTTCTATTGTGTGCCCTTCCAGCAAAAAGACAACATGATTTTTTCCTCTTAGAAATGAATGTAATAAATATATACAGAAAAATTGGTACACACCAGAACCAGCAAATCCTCTTTTTTCATTTTCAGGTCCTGTGATCAAGGCTGAGTGGCAGAACTCTGAGATTTTTGTTCCAGCTGCAGCCTGCCTGGGTTGGTTGTTCTTGGTTGGTTTGTTTTTGGTTGTTTTTATTTTTGGTAAAAGAGTCCACAGCATTAATCACCAAAAGAGATGCATTAAGTAGGCCAAAGCCAAGAGAATGAAAAAATCTGATACATCAAGGTACAGACTGTGCCAAGTAACCAAAACCAACACCAATATAGTGTCTTTAGACAAGGAGAAGTGATTTGAGGAACACAGCAAAACCACAAAATATTTGCCCTCTATTCAACTGCAGCTTGTTCTTCTAGACATCATAAGTAAATCTTTTACCACCACATTGCTTTCCAGGTCTGTGAAGAAAAAAAGCTAACATACAGAAATGATTGCTTGCATGTCCATTGAAAGCTTTGGCACTTTTAACTCCAAAGTCTCTTGAGAAATGTTGATAGGCTCTTGCCATTAGGTCATATTAGGAAAAAAAAAATCAAGTGTTTCATAAATGTTCACATAGGAACTATAGGAAAACATGCAAGGATGATTAAACTGAAAGAGAGCATTTAAAACTTTTTATTTTAATAGAGAAAGAAAAATCCCAAGAAATAATGGTTTAAATAGGACACTTCTGGTTTGCACTGTTCCATGATTTGGTCAGTTTTGTCATTTTAGCTGGACTATTAAAAGCAATTCTCAGAAAAAGCAATGAGACTTCAAGTGCCTCATTCCCTTATCATCCCAGAGGGCTGAGATTAATGTCTACTATGGGACTGTGCCAGGAACACGGTCTTTTCTTGTTAGTGTTGCTCCTGGAAAAAAAGAGAACTATTGTACACCTCTTAACGCACTTTCCTCTTGCCGTGTCTCTCAAACCTGTCACACAATTTGAAAGAATATTAGAACAGACAGAGAGTGCAGAGTTGAAATCAAACATAGTCCTTGTTTCATGAAACCTTTGCATATCACAGGTTCTGTGTTATGAAATGGTCAACTGTTTGCCCCTGAGTCCCCCTCCATTACATCCACATAGAAAAGACCATCTCGCAGTCAGAGCTGGGCAAACTGTTGGATGCTGCCTCAATCTGGCAGGAGGAAAGAAGTTCACTGCCCAAACCCACTCCCTCTATATGTGCCAGGGGACCTAAGCTGAGCCAAGGCAGCTGAAGGACAAATACAAAATAATTTCTTCTTTTGTTGAAGAAAACACCTGAGGCTGTTATTGGTTGTGCTTAAATTTTGGATTAGGGGTTTCTCAGGCAGAGAGAGCTTAGAAATTAACCTGTGAGTTGGGCAAAGTATACTAACATGGCTGGTGATAAAGATCACTTGCCAAGAGAGAAACTCCTTAGAAATAGAGGGGATACAACAGTGCTCCTGGAAAAGGAAATTATGGTGTTTAAGAACCTTTGCTTGGTGTTAAAACTTTTTTACAGATAAACAATCCAAGGAACAGGTGTCTGGATCTGCCTCACTCAGTTCATGTTCTTCAGTGAGGAGCCTCACCCAGGACTGCAGTGTAGCCACTAGACAGAAAGGATCCTTCTGGAGAGAGTTGGCACTCTTCACATCTTGGTCAGATGGGGAGACCCTGGCCCTAGAAAACAGCTTAATTCAGTTGCCCAAATTTACTCACCTGGTTAATGTTAAACCTCAGAGCTGTCCTTGACATTTTTGTGGTGGTCTCAGTCAGACAAGAGGACAAGTGAATTCAATATATAGGGCGTTCAATAGTGGAAAAGGGGGGAAAAAAAGGGAGCTAATTTTATGTGATTATATTTTCTATCTCTGTCCCAGCAGACTTAGGGTCAGAATATTCCATGTTTAATTTTGACTGTGGTCATTGGCACAGCTTTGTCAGGGCCCCATGGGTGCAAACACTCCACTGGCACATCCTGGAAGAGGCACAGGCTGTGATCTGCACCCACTAGGCTTAACAAGGATTTGTGGGCAGGGTGCTGTAGATGAGGCTGGCTGTAAGGATGCAACTGTCCTGTGCAGCTTGCTGCTGGGGCCAGGAATTAATCCTCACTATGTCTGAACTCCAAGTGAAATTGTATGTCACAATTTCAAAGCAACATTTCAAGTCATTTGTATTTACAGCTTTGCTGTGTTTGGGGGAATGTGAGATATTGAGAAAAGATTGTATTAGATTGATTATTTATCTAAGTGGAGAAAGTTTTCCTCTGGAAATTTAATATGTTTTATTTATCCAAGAAAAGGTTAACAAATGGCTGAACCAATAATTCTGGTGACTGTTTTAAAATTTCAGTAGTTTTTAAGTTTGCTTTTTGTACAGTGGATTATACAACTTTCAGTAGAGCTGCCTGTTGTGCTCTAACTCTGAGATTATATTTCTCATTCATTCTTGTGCTGATTCCTTACTGTGGTTCTGGGTTCTTTTCACCTAAGTCCGGATCAATGTCCCTCTTCTGGAATGCAAGGCCTGCTTTGTGGTCCTATATTAGCAAAATTTATTGGAGAAAAAATGATGGGATCATGTTCCTTCTGGATATGCACTTCTATCATAATAAGATTTTCTTGTAATTCCATTCTAGAAGAGAGACATTAGAGGCAATAATGAAAGTTGCAGCTTGAGAAAATGATAATTACTTTTTTGAGGTTTAAAAAACTTTTATTAGAATGAGATATTAAATTAAAGAAAATATAATTCAATTAATATTTTTAGGTTTTGGTTGGGATTTTTTTAATGCAGGGTGCATAAGTTCATAATATAAGTTCTTCAAGCAGATTCTGAGATCTTAGTTTATTCCACATTCCATGCAAAAGAGGTTAATTTTTAGGCAATTTTCCCTCATAGTTTTATTGTTATTAAATCTTTTTATCATAATTTCCTAAGCCATGATTTTATAGTTTAGGTTTTCTACTAGATCATGGTAGAAAGTGAGCATATGCCAATCATGAATAGGACCTGTCAGGACCTAAAAAGAATTTTTTCCCGTTTGGATGCAGACTAGTGTAATTTCTTTCATATGAATTCCATGATGATTTAAATTAAATTATTTTTAACATGACGTGGTTCTGAGCCCTTATACAAATATGATAATTTATTTAACTGCATCAGCTGACATTGATTATGTAAATGTGCTTTAATTTGTTATTTGACTGTGCATGATATGAGCTTTTCCATGGCTTTGATCAGAAGACAAGTCAGCTTGAATACTCAAAGTATGCTATCTCTTTTCATATGAGGACAGCATATGTTTCTTACAAATCAAAAATTGTGACCAAGAAATTAATGACTTAACTTTGATTTATAGTAGAGATGGGCTTTTTCAATTTTGTGTTGATTCAGATTGTCTTTTTATCCTAGATTTTGGTTAACATTCTTGTGAATTGATAGTAGTTTTTGCATTGTATTTAAAAGCTGTTCTACCCTTGTCTCTTACTGAACTATGTGAACAGCAGGATTTTTTTTTCTGTTATTTTATAAGCATTAATTCTTAAATATCTGATAGTTTCCCTTGCCTGTTATCAGTCACTGGTGACATTTATTGTGGATAAAACATTCATATGTCCTTATATGCATAAACACGTTTCTGTGTCTTGTCTACATATACTTGATGCATGACATTCCCATATCTTTTCCTAAATGGGGTAACTTTCTAGTCACAGAAAATATTTTGGTTTGTTTCAGAATTGCAATTCATTTCTCCAGAAATGAAACTGGTCAACAGTTTCCAGTTAACAAGTTTAAGCCAGTGGATCCATACATAATGGATATGTAGAGCAAAACAATGAAAACATGAGAGCAGAGATTCAAGATTTTGCAGACCATCAGTTTTCAGTGCCTAACTCACAACATCAGGGGCTAGATTTCCACTGGTACTTCTCTCTGGCAAATTTACACTGATTCCAAGAGCTAGTACAGAGTGTCATGAGATATTCACAAGGACACCCTAATATACTGCATATTTATCAAATATTAAAGATTAATTGTTTGAATTATGAGAAATGGAACCACAGAAGGGTGTTTAGATTGTTTCCACTTCTAGCAAGGCAGGCTCACAATAGTGTGGAGTTATGTCCAGGTTACTAATGGGTTAGTAACACTGGGCCATGGTTTCTAGAAAAACAGAATGAACACATCTTAAAGGGCAAAAATCTCTTCAGCCACCACCCACTTAAACAGTTGCCATAAAGGCAAGCTGTATTAAGTGCACAGGAGGGTCTGCCAGAGCTGTTGTGTGAAAATAGCAGGCTGTCCATCTTTTTCCAAGGCTCAGTGACTCAACCCTACATGTGAGGCAATCCAAAAGACTCCTGTGAAACAGATATTTGCATGGACTTCTGACTCCATCAATACATTACACACTCAAATTTTATTATTTTAACAAGGCTTCTTGCTGTGTCCATTCCAAATGGGAGTTAAGGCTCAACACCAGAATAAGCAGCTGGGGCAATGAACTTCATCACTGCAAACACCTGATGACTACTTCCACCAGCCCTTTCTTTTCTCTTTCTCTTGCAGACTGCCCATTATTTTTGTCCTCCTGGCAACAATTAGCTATCATCAGGCTCTCTCTCAGCCACCTTTTCTGCTGGAGACTAATCCCCCACAACACAATCCATTCTTCTGGCTGTTGCCATTCTTTGTTGGTTACAACGTGTGCACAAATTAATTAGGGCTCAGTTTAAGGGCTGGCTCAACCAGTTCACAGCACAAATGGGTGCAGCTGGTTTTCTGCCTGAGATTTTCAGCTTCTTTTAGGGGCCTTTTTTCCTATCTTGGTTTAAAAATATATTGTGTGTATGTGCGTGTGTATGTGCATACAAATTAAACATGTGATTTTTGGCAGATGCAATTGTCTAGGGAAGTTGACAACATGGATTTGTTTAGCCCATCTGCCCCTGAGGATCCAACCGAATTTCTTGCAGAGCTGTAGGGTTAGGACTACTGAGTTTCCAGTGTCACAGGGTAAATTTTCTACCTCAAACTTGCTGGCATTCTGATCCTGGGAGGTCCTGTGCCTCCCCCCTTCACCACCCACCCTCCCCCCCGAAAAAAAAAAAAAAAAAAAAAAAAGAGAAACATCTGGAATCACAGGAGCAGCTTGTCTGCTGAGCTCAGCAATAAGGATCCCTGTAGCTACAGCTCCACCCCACTGTTAGGGGACTTAGAAGGCACTTAACAATTACTGTCTTTGCTATAATATTACAAGTGCATTCGATATCATATGTATAGTATGGCCCTTTAGATTTTACACATAAATATTTTTGGGGTATAGTTCAGAATGAAACATATCCACAGAGAGATAAGCATCATGATGTTTTAATTTAATTTAGTGACTAGTCCTGAAATTAAAGGATGTTTTACTTAAGTAACCATGTTATGTTTATATCCTCTTACATTTGCTTGAATTTTAAACTTCTGAGTGATGATCCAACATCAGAGCAATAATGCACCTCAGGTGATTGGGGAAAGTACATTCTGAACATGCAGATATTATTCTTCACTGTTCATTTCAACTGAAAGAATTTTTTTTTTGATCATGAAACTGGAGTATTTGATTCTGCTCTCACTGAAGTCAAATAAGAGTGTCACTGTTGGATAGATGTCTGTAAAATGTTAGGATATATGTGTTGATGAGACTGCAGCTGAAATTGTTTACTGCTTTGGGTTTTCTTTCACTGTTACTGGGCTTTAAAGGTGACACCAATATATAAATGCTGCTAGAACTACCTGGTGTTGGAACAAAAAACACTCATTGATTTCTTTGAGCCTGGCATTTCCTGTAGTCAAATGAAGTCTTCTTTTACTGAGATACATAATTATTTTAGAATACAATTGTGTAAATATTGCTGAAAAACAATCAAGTTTTTGTATGGTGTGAGCCATAGACCCTCTGGAATTTTCCACAAGCTAGAACAATTACTTTATATTTTATATCTATGTATGTGTGTTTGTATATATACATGTAGGTGTACACACCTGTTTCTTTTACTTTCAGATTTGTCTACTTATGAGTGTAAACACTGACCAAAGTGTAGATGCCATTTAACAGGGACTTAAGGGTGGGCTAAGCCTCTCCATGCTACCACAATCCAAATAGCAACAAAGGCAACTTGGTATTTGAAATCAGAAGACTTATATACTTAGAATTAAACAGCTTCTGAAGATCTTTGTTAGACCAAGTTTATCAGCTCCTCACCAGAACACACCATCATTTCAATAATGAAGTTCTGTGCTCACAATCACTGAAGTAAAACTCTTGTTTCTTCCAATTTTTAACAGAAAGGAAACAAATATATATTATTTAGTCTGTTTTATCTTTCTTTTTTCATAAAAAATTAGATACTCAGTTGTCATCAATTCAGATGTGAATGACTACCTTTGAGGTCGAATGCAAATATTACATAAATTATATTTTTCAGTCACTTGTGGAATAGATATGAAACTATTAGACATGAAGAATGTAAACAGCAGGGCAAAAGCCTCTGAATTGACATTTGAAATAAAGTTATTTAAATAAGTAGAGTGAAAACAAGAGGTAAAAAGGGTGCAATTCAGAAGAGAAATGTGATTCATAATTTCCTAGAACAGACATGTAAATTTAAATTCAGCTGTGCTAGAAAAATCCCCAAAACAAAACAAAACCAAAAGAAAAGAAAAAAAAATAAAATAAGAAGAAAGGCAAATATTTACGTGATCAGAATCTCACCCAGCCCAGTCCCCACACTTGCACACATGAATAACTTTACACACTTTAGCAGCAACAGTTTCTTGACTGGCATTGCTCAGGTAAGAAATGTATCTGCCCATCACCTCGTAATTGTTACACACTGCGAGAAAAGCTTTCCAGTCTAAAGAAAATAATTTCACAATCTGAAATAAACATTTTCAGGTATAAAAATAAACATAAAAATATTACCTTTACCTGTCGATTGTGCTATTAATAGCCACCGATTTTTAGGTCAAACCTCATTAAGAGCTTCTGTAGCAACGAAACCTCTTTCTAGATTGACAGGTGGCTGCCTTAACAAAAAAAAAAAAAAAAAAAAAAAAATCTTATTTTGAAGGTTTTTTATCATGAAAAAACGTCTCAAGCAGCCCAGTGCATTGTGATTTTCCCTGGTTCTTTTCCTTCTGAGCTGTTCAATTAGTTGGAAATCTCTCTCTGATGGACTGAAGCAGCTTGAGTGAACGCCTGAGCGCACAACCAATTAGGCTCATTTGAAGTTGCAGAATTGCCTTCTTTGGTGTTAAAACCCCATGTCAAACACTGGGTCTAAGATCATTTGTAGTACAAAATGAGATTGACAGAGCAGCTGTACCAGGGGGCATGCCTGCTGGACGACTTAATTGTGGGGACTGAAGGGCCATCATGAACTGGCGTGTGGAGATTGTGTCACCACGGCTGCATTACAAATGCTCTTTATTAACAGTGATCTGTAATCAATGAGCTCAGGCTTTTTGCCAGAGCTCCAAAATCAGACGGGCAGCTCTCCTCAGAAGGAGCAGGCGGAGCCGGCGGAGCGGGGTGTTGCGCGGAGAGCGGGAGCAGGGATGCTCTTCCCGGCGGAGCTGCAGAGGGATGCAGACCCCGACAGGGCAGAGCGCTCCTGGTCCGCATCAGCCGGGCTGGGACGGGGCAGCGCCCGGGCTGGGGGAACGGAGCACGGGTACTGCAGAGAAATGAAGCGTGGTCACTCAGCACAGTGGTGCTTCAGGAGTCAGAGACTGCGCCAGCTCACCCTGCTCTGAATGAACAGCCTTGATGACGGCACAATGTCTATAATTTAATGGTAATCACATGACAGAAATGATGCAAAGGAAATGCAATAGGATTCGTTTCAGCAAATTAATGAATAAAAGCCCAGTGTACTTTATTCTCTCGATAGAAAACCTATAGTGTTTTAATAACACATACAGCTTTTGAAAAGAGCGAATGCTTTCCACTGATGCTTCCAAACCAACAGTTTTGTTTATTCCTCCATAATTACAACCAACATCCTCCTGGTGTAACAAAGTTGGTTGTTTTTCTGGGGAGAAACCAATGTGTCTGCAAAAATGTTCCAAGATTACTTTATGAAGAGACAGACATAAACCCAAGGTCTCAGTCAACTTTAAAGCCAAAGTCAGCTCATAGTAATTACCTACCCAAAGCCTTTGCTAGGAGGATAACTTCACTTGTTTTTTTCAAAGGCATTTTACTCTTCTCTGCCACTTTCTGAAAGAATCCCAGAAAGGGAAGTGAGAAATTTGAGTGAACAATACAGGAACAGTTCAACTAGTGTGTCAAATCACATGCAGATGAGCTCTAGTAAAATAAAATAGTTTGTGTTCCTTCACTATATAGGATGTCAATTTTCATGTGCATAAACTAAACTTCTGGCTTCTCATATGAGTCAGAGTGACAGGCTTCATGTTTCATTACAAGCCTTTTTTTCCTTTGGTTTATTTATTCATTTATACTACAATATATGATTATCTGTTCAGGTGTTTTTTTCAAATATATTTTTTCTGAACAGTTGATTTTGCTCTTACCAGTAATTAATTCACACATATTTCTAAATTCTGTTCAAGACAGATTTGCTTTGTGTCATTCTGCATCAGTTGCAGAATAAGCACAGGCAGCTGAAATAATTTTAGTGTTTCTGAAGTAAATAGCTGCACATGCAATTGCATTTTAAATTATCCTTAGGAAATCTCTTTTACATACAAGAAAATGAAAAGTTTCTTGACAGAACCTTGACACTGTTTAGACTGCAGATTGTCTCACTTCTATCTCATGGTTCCCATATGATTCCATCCATCTGTCCACTCTTTCCTTACAGAAATTATAAGAAAAATGCAAACATCTCACTAGTTTAATGTTGGAAACAAAGTGTCATTTTATTCTATTATTTATGCAGTGTTTATTTACCTGTTGCCAGATCTTGTGGAATGTTCCTTCTGCAAGTTCTGATAATAGGGTGGTTGTGATCTTTTATATCAGAAGATGGATATATAGCTAAGAAAAGCTTTAGTATATCAAGATAATAAAAAATATATAAAATATAATCCTTTTAAAGTAACAGAATGCTTATTCAGTGTATCCACTAGCTACACTTGACCTTCACATTTCATATTTGCTAATATTTTTGCCTTTCTGTTTAGACAAATTCACTCCAACAAAAATAAGTGCCTAAAATGATATTTACAGTAGCCTAAGGAAATAAGTAATCATTAAATATGCATCTGAAATTAACTGGCTATGTGTTTGATCATACTAATGTTGTTGCAATTAAACTAATGCCTCACCCAGTCATTAAACTTGAAATGTGAGTTTCTTTTTTCCTTTCAATTTCTGCATATTCACTTATCATCTCTACCATGTATCTCAGAATCTGGCCTGACATAAACTGATAGCTGAGCCACTGAAATCTGGTTCTATTGTCTTTCTGTTACTTTTCCAGTTCTACAATCTATTTTTGTCTTGTTAACTATTTCTTTAAGAAAAAAAACTTTGCTGCCAGCAAAGATCAGAAATATAACAACCTTGGCTGTGGAAAGGAGTGCATGATTACACCCAGGCACAATTATTCTGCAAATTGGCCAGCTCTCAGCAGCCTGTGAAAGTTTTTTCCAGCTAGGTATGTAGCATGCTGTCAGCATCAAGTAGAACTCTGGTTTCAAATACCAGAATGGAGATTGCACAACTCTGGAAGAAGACTACAGCCTCCTTGAACAGGTGGTTGTCCTACCTCCTGAAGGATGATCTAATCATAAAAAAGGTTGTGCGTCCTTTCTACATCCCATCTTTTCCCATTCTGGGAAAAAAGAGAGAAAAAGAGTAGCGTGGGAAGCTGTACAAAACTTCTTGGTACATTTTGAAACTAAGAACTAAAATTTCATTGGAAGCATATATGGAAGCTTTTTTTGTCAGGTTGTTTTTAAGTCAAAGTATTTTCCCCTTCTCCTACTCACTGCTGTGAAAGATAAGACCATGGATTTGTTAAAAACATATCTTTTTTCTTTAAATTTGTTAAAATTCTTCCATGCTTATTGTCCTTAAATAATTTCCCAGATATAAAAGGAATAAGTGTTGATGCTTTTAAATTTTCATACTCATTTGTATGGTAAGTGTTTTTGCATAGTGAAATCAAATTGTTCACACCTGTGGAAATGCCACATACTATACTTATCTGTATTTCTATTTAGGGAAGTCAAGGATTTTTCTGCAAGCCACATTTTTGTAAGAAACAAAAAGAAAATTAAATCAGAATATACAGATGTATTGCCATTGCTAATCAATAATCTTTGACTATATCTGGCTATCAAAAGGAAATTTCTCACAACTGGAAGTAAAGGAAAGAATAGTGTCATTGGTATTCTCAAGAAGAATTTTTTAAAGAGGAGTCAAACACTACAAGATAACACCATAATGTATAACACCAGACTATCAACAACTGTATCTGGAATATATAAACATATTTTTGAGACTTAAAAGCCATTGCAAATCATTAGGTGGATTCAAGACTTCCTAGAGGAAGACTTGTTGTTTAACTAGCAACCATAGGTATTTTTTACCTTACTTTCTGGTGGCACTGTTAAGCAACCTTTAACTAAACAGATTGTGTTTAATTTTATCATTCAGAGAATAATAAATAATGACTTGCTTCAATCTAGCTTTGAAAGGTTTTTTGCATTTCTTATCTCTGCTACCTTTTGTTAGAATATAAGGGATATCTTAAATAAGTAATATAAAAATAATACAATTATTTTTAAAGTTCTGTTGCAGGATTCTTTTTTCCTAGTAAAGCTGACAGACTCAAATACCAATTGATTTGTAAAGATTGGGATTCATCAACTGTAATCTAAGGTTCCACATTTTAGTAGTCCAAGTCACTGTGGTCTCTTTTAAGATCAATAGAAGAAAGAACATAACTTCACAAAACAGTTCATGCAGCCTATCTTAATACAACCACTTTGAGTTTAAACTAATTGCCTGTTTTTCTCATTGACTAGATATGGCCCCTGGAGAGTCTAACCTGAATTTAAGCAACTTTTAACATCTAAATTAGGGAAGATGTATCTTCACCCAATCTGTAAATATTCTTAATTTACAAGCAAGCCAGAAAATCTGCTGCTATAGCTGCATGAGACAGCATCAAAGCTGCTATGGTGACCATGAAAACTTTTACCTTTTCAACTTTGCTCCAGTAACTGTAAATCATTGCTAAGTCCCTGATTCTCAGCTATTAATTTCTTTTTTCATTGATTACCCTTTTCCATATGTAAGGATATGTTGGCATGCTTCTCTGACTAACATTTAACATTAGCAACAACTATTGTGACCAAGCAGAATTTAAAACATAAGGAAATCTTTGCTCATTTATGGTTTAGCAATTCTTTTTTTCAGGAGCCAACTTGCTAATCATATAAGAAAATATAAAATGAAGAATGACATCTAGGAGAAACTAATATCCTAAAAGCAGTAGAATCTCCAGAAAGAAAATATGCAGAACATGAACAGCCTATAGATAACTTCAAAGTACCATATTCTGAACCTATTTTTTTTATTTTATGTTTCTATTATCAATCCTATTTATAGATATTTGCAATGATAAAAGACCCCAAAATAGGAAGTCAAACCAACTTAATAAAAAACATGAAAGAACAGTAATAGTGTATTTCATGAGTAGTCCAAATAAGGTTATCTTCAACTTTGATGTGGGTATTTGCAAATTATTGTCCATTTGGATTAAATGTGAGGAATTTTAAAATATTTTTTTACTATTTTTTCTTGAGTGAAAACTGTTGTTGCTTACATTTATATAGAAGTAGAAGCTTTCCTCCAATAGGAAAAATACCTAAGGGAGCAATGATTCAGTTTATGGCTCCTTTCAGGTGCTTTACTTGCTGTAATCATTTAATCTGTTAACAAAACTATTTTATTTATTTATCCAAATGGAAGCCTGGTCTATGCATATTGAGTATTACTGACCTCTGTTGTGTCACACATTAGTATTAAACTTCTATGATATTTTTATTGCATGTACTCCTCTTCTGTTTCTTGCCAAAGCTCTAGTCACACATAAATGCTGTCTCAAATTTCAAATGCTTCAAATAGATTTTTCAGTGTTATTACACAAATTAGCATATGATATAAAGATAGCATATAAATTGCTGCTGTATTTTGGAAGTATACAAACAATTATTCTGCAAAGCAAATGAGTTCTACCTTGTTTCCAATATCAGTGAATGTTTCCATTGTTCTTACCATGGTCTTAAGCTTAATGCACTTAATGACTCACATTAAAGGTACTTTTCCATAGACCTTTTCCTGAGAAATAGAATGGAAACATCAGGTGTCAGGGAATGCAGCTGAGTGTTTTCAGAGCCTGAAACTGTAGAAGTCTGCACTTAATATGCAGAGATATCAGCTAGGTTTTTTTCTCTTGTTTTTCATGTGGCTATTATTACATTTTTTTCATATGTTCTTCATCCTTTGTTAATCTCTTGTGCTTCTTCCTGCTGGTTTGTTTGTGTTCATTTGCTTTTGTTTGTTTGACTTCCCATCACCTTCCTTCACATTACCTTCTTTTCCCCTTCTCCACTTTTTTTTTTAACTTGTCAATATCTCTCTTCCTTTCAAATTTTGCTCATCATATTGAGTAGATTTGTCTTACCATAGAAATGTTAGTTATTTTATCTAAGACAGTTATCACAACTTTCTTTATGGTCAACAGAGGATAAATAAGTTGACCAAAGTTATTTATACTCTGTACTTTGTACATCAGCCCCTGATAGGGTTGTGTAAGACCTCATAGCAACCTCCAGAACTTTAAGACAAAAACAATGACTAAGAATCTCAGTCTTATTACTGTTGGTTTCTGTCATCCCTTTTTAAAATTTTAACCTTTTCCATGCCTGGTTTCATGTGGCAGATTAGATTGTGGATGCTGCAAATATGTAGGGACCATATGTTTTTGTCCTGTAAGTCAACTGGTACATTTTAGGGGGTGATGGAATGGAGTGCAGACTAGAGACACAGGCCTTCACCTGAAAAAAAAAGACAGACAATTTTTCCTGTGTTGGCTGAGCAGTAATTCATAGGTGGCTCACCAAGGCAGGCATTCATTCTAATAATGAAAACACAGAACAGCCTTTTAAAGAAATGCCATGGACATTTCTTCTCCCTGAGATTCTTTCAGAGGTTTTTTTATCCCCAAGAAAGAAAGGAAGTAATTTCATCAAACATGCTGCATTTAACTGGAAAAAGGAAAAAAAGTGAGAAAAAGTCTCTGTGCCAGTTTTATCTTTCACGTATTTTAGTAAATTTTCTACACAAATGACTGGTAAATTAAATGCAATTTATTCAACCACAAAATGATCAGTGATTTAGAGAAATGCTTTTTTAGCAGCAACACAATTTCTGGCAAGTCATACAGCTTTTCTAGGCAATTAAAATTGACAGGCACACTTTGTTATCCTTTACATCACTTAAAATATAGCCTAACTCCTCCCAAGAAAATTGTAGCTGCTTTTTCTAAGACAAAATAGAACAAAACCCTTCATGCATATTAAGCATCCTTATTTTATTATTTTGCAGTAGCTTCAAAACATTGAGGCTCCAAAAGCCTAGCTGGGTAAGTTAAACACTCCATTCACTAGTAAATACCTCAGAAATTACCATTAAGCATCACATAGTCATTTTTCAACTAAGTCTTCTTTCCTTGCCTAAATCAGAGCAAGAATCCAAAAAACTGTACTGAGAAGTTCAAGAAGCATTTAATGTACAGAAGCTGATGAAAAGAAAAGCAGAACATGCAAGCTAGGACAAATGAGGTAGGCAAAAAACCCTCCTCTCTTGAAATAGCTGGGACACCCCAACTCAAAGACTTGCAGCTGTGAAAATTCTCTTGGGGCTTTCCTTATGTTAAGACCTCAGTCTCAGTTTTGAAGGAGAGATATATTAGACTGTTTTCTGTCCTGGATTATACTATCACAGCTGCAATGACAGTGCTGCAGTATAATTAAAAAAAAAAAAAAATTGGTAAGAGAGATCTTGTTTGTTATGTTTGAAGTACTTTCTCTGAATGTTCCTCCAGCCAGGCAAAAGTTATTTCAGAATTTTACATCATTGTGCAATGCGGGTATTAAAGTGTATGAAAGCACCCTCCTGACTTCTCTAAACTGTCCCACTTCCTCCAAAAAATCAAACCAGATGACAGTTCGATTTCTTTGTTATTAGGAGGAGTGGGAAGACTCTAATGTTGTATACTTCCTCAGACCATTATTTCTGTGCCAGCTTGAGTTTCATAATTTAATTCGATTCCAGTAGGGCAGAGCACAGCAACACATTTCATAAAACAGTAAACTATGCAAACATGGCATTGAAGTTATAATGCAGTGTTCATATGCATGCTGAGTTGTCATTTTTATAACACAGCACTTTCACCAGAGGGACACTTAATTAAAAACAGATTCTTTGTATCTGGTATCGAACTAGTACCAACAATTAATTCATTCTAATGCTATTTTTCTATCAGGAGCTAGTCTTTAATTGTGTTGAAAAAAGCAGCATGCACATTTGATTTAAATTAAAGAAGCCATACTAAGGCTCAGCTGGAAGCAAAAAGTGGATAACCATTTTTTGACAGTGAAAAAAAATCCCAACCATATACAAACTCCAGGAGACCATTGCTGAAGAGAAATGAGGCTGTCAATGTTATACAATACAGAGGATGGACAGGTGTAAAAGTAATCTCTCAGCATTATTGACTCTAAGTTATTTAGTACTAACAGTATCCTTAGATAAGAAAATACCCAAATAAAGGTGTCCCCTGCCTCTAATCTCTAACTCAGATACACAGGGGAATGGAGCCAGTGGAAAATGATAAGGCTAAAAATATGGGGTTTGAGGATTTTCTTTTCTCACTCTTAAGTTCACTTCTGTGCATTTAAAGAGATGCAGTGCTTTAGCAGGCTTTTGAATGAGGACAAGGTGATGGGTTCTTAAATATAGGGGTTAAAAATGATCCCTGTATTGTAAGAAACATGAGATACTACAGAAAAATATATATGGCTGCTGCTGGCGAAAACACTGGAATGAGTTCAGTAGGGATTGGATGTTTTTAGGCAAAAAGTTATGTTCAGAAAATCTTTTCACAAAAATTCGCAGTAAGATTTGGACAAACACTCTTTTTGCAGGAGATTTCTGTGAATATCTGCTGCCAGATATGCCAGGATTCCACAAGCAGATGACTGCCCAGACACGAGCCAGAGCTTTTCACCTGAGAAAGACCCTTTCTTTGTGCCAGTGCCTCCTGCCTCAGGGCATTATATCACATCCCTGGGACAAAACATGTGCAAAAAATGTCGGCCTCAGTTTTGGGGAGCTTCTCTCCCACCCGTGTTACGTTTCATTGGGAAGGTTCTTAACATGTTTGTGCCTCCTTTGTGCATAACTCTCACTGATGTCAAAAGAAGACTAACAAGTTGGCCTCATTAGCTTTTCCCTCAGTCATATTATGGTGATTTCTCACCTGTCTGTGGCACTTTATGTACTTTATTTCTTAACAGTTCTCTTCTGTGAACTGCTACTTTCTTTTATAACTTCTTGTTTAGGATTTACTTGCTTTATGACATATTATTCTTACTGCTTCTCAAATATGTTGTCTTCATGTTCCTACTTCAAGCTATTTGGAAAACTACATCTTTTTCTGCCAAAAAGCAGAATAGATTAATGGGTCCAGTGATTTTGCTGTACCTATATCATTTGCTCTCAAATGATGCTTTCATCTTCACATCTGAGCTTTCAGTTGTGCTTTTTACCAAAACCATAGAGAATATCAAGCTAAAAGTTTAATAAAACTCTGCAGCATAGACTACACAGCCTATGCATCACTGTTTGCATTACTCTGCTCTTGTTCAGTAAGTGGCATCTTCATATCAAGAGTTGGCAGGAGTGAAATCAAGATAAAAACCATAATGCTAATTTATTGGAAGGAGCAAAGTGGGTGGATTGAAGGTGGCTGGATGCCAGGTACCCACCAAGCCACTCTGCAGTCCCCTCTGCAGCTGGACAGAGGAGAGAAAATATAAAATGAGACTCATGGATTGAAATAAAGGCAGGGAGACATCACTCACCAGCTACCATCATGGGCAAAACAGGTTTGGGTAAATTGATTTAACTGATTACCAGTCAAATCAGAGCAGGATAACGAGAAGTAAACCCAAATCTCATAAGACACCTTCCCCTATCTCAGTTCTTTCCAGGACCAACTTTATTAATGAGTCTCTGCCTCCTCCTGCCCGTGGCTCAGGTGGATGGAGAGTGAGGGTTGTGAACAGTTCTTCACACAGTCTCTACTGCTCCTTTCCCCTCAGGAAGTCTGTTGTCTGTCACCCAGGTTTTTGGCAAGGAAGTTTTTTGTTAAACAGAAAACCTTCCCATTTTGCTGATTTGATGTAAATATGGTTGTGTGACACTAAACCTGAGAGTGTTTTTTGTTCCCAGGGTGTGCTCTGAGCACACCCAAAATAACAGGAGCTTTTGGTGCTAGCACACTCTTTAGTTACTGGTACTTTAAATGCCACAGGCATGAGTGTAACCCACAGCAAGAGTTACAACTGATTCTCAAACAGCTGTCACTCTTGGTCATTATGAATCTGCAATTTTTGAAGGCTAGAAAGAGAATGTATCCACCATTCCACACTAAACAGTGTGAGTTTTCTCTCCATGGTTGAAGTGGCATCTGTCTAGCTAAATGTGAACATATGAAATGTGCACATGTATAAACTTACATCTGAAGAAATAAAATAGTATGTCCTTTAAGCCAGAAAATGAGTAATTTTCTAATACAGACTGAAAGAATTATTGATACCTCAATTTTTATTTTATCTATTTTATTAAAGAGGAGAATAAGCAGTCACAACCTCTCCCTTCACTGATTATACACTGAGCCTGACTGCACGTCCAGCCTCCTGTAAAGATGGGTGAGATTAATCTAACTCTTGATTTCTGAAATTCAGGCACAGCATCAATAACAGCTGTGACATGCAAGTTCTGGGTATCAATTAGAACATATTAGCAAATTCGTATTTTTCTGACCTAAAAAAAAAAAATATAAGAAAATCTAGGTAGATCTACACCAATGTTTTTGAGGGGTTTTTTGTCATCAGAAATCTTTTGGACAACCTAGCATGAAATCGCTTTGTAGATTAAATGTGAAGAAGACATATAACATCAATATTTATAACTTTATCTTTATGGACATGATTACATAGAACAGTTATTTTAGTTTCAGTTTAATTTTTATACATTTTCAGGCTGCCCATAGAACTTTCTTTGTGCCTGTGATAAGTTCTGACCAATGCCTTTGGGCAAAGAGACATCTTAGAACAACATTTATTAAATAGTCAAAGGAAACATTGCTTCTCACAGTGCTCTAATGAACACTGGTAGCTGACCAAACAGGAGACAGCTCTGCAGAGGACCCAGGAACCTAGCTCTGGGCTCCTTGGTACAAAGCTCATTCAGTCATGAACTTACTGGAGGCCAACAAAGAGGAAGAAATGGATAATATGTGTGTGAGAAAAGGCTGAGAGAGATGGTTTGTTCATCTGGAGATTGGAGGGCTCAGGGGGATCTGTTCAATGTGTGCAAATGCCTGACGGGAGTGGGAGATGAGAAGGTCAGAGCCAAACTCTTCCCCGTGCTAGGAGAAGAGGCTGTGAGCATAAGCTGAAGTTACATGTAAGCACAAATAAGTTTTTCTGCAGTAGAGGTGACATGAATTGCACAGAGGGGTTGTAGAGCTCCATGCTTGGAGATATTCAAAACCCAACTGGACACAGCTCAGAGCAACCTGCTGCAATTGAGCTCACTTTGAGCAAGGAACTTAGACTAGAGAGCTCTATAGGTACCTTCCAACCTCAGTCCTTCTCTTATTCTAGGATTCTGTAATTTACTTTTTCAATGGGAAGGAAACATTGTTATAAAAGCCAAAATTTTCATTAAAAATAGGAATAAAACTAAACAACTTCACATATAAATTCTGATAGAAATTTCCATTTCTGCTGTTCAGGAAGATGGCCTTTTTAGAAATCTTTTAGTTGCATTGCAGAGGGAATAGATATAAATTGAATCTATTTTTGTTACCCAGGGAACTTAATACAACAAGGTTGAATTTATTATAAGAGAAGGCAGAGAAAATTTACTGTCTGTGTAGGCAAACATGCACAAAAGAGCATAAGAAAGTAATTATGTAATGCTCTGATTTGACATGCAAGTAAGTATAAACTAATACTGACTTGAGCCTCCTAATCATGTTCACACTGATTCAAATGAAAATGTATGTTTTCTATTACAATGATTTTACCACTGATTTAATGGAATTTCTCTCCAGCTAAGAGTGATTATTAGTCACAGAAGTGCTGTAATGTTCTGACCCTTTCAAACTTTTGCTACGAAACAGTTGTTATTGCATTTCTAATGCCCAAATATTTGCAGTTGGATTCACATAATTTGACAATTACCTTGCAACAGAATGTCCATATGTAATTTAGAGTTTTCTTATGATGTCTATTTTCAGAAATACAGCAGAAAGTACTTAGTCTATTGATTGGAGTAAGCAGTTAACTGGTTTAGAAACATTCCTCTCTGCAGATTTGACAGGATCATTTACAATAGCATTCAGCAAGACAAAACAAAGATAAATAATATAAAGACTGAATACTATTCTCAAATATTTTTATACCTTTCATCCAGCTGTAACTCTGATAATATATTTTTTGAACAGATGACACTGTATAACTGTTTCTTGACATTGCATTCCTATCAATTGGTTAAAGTGTTTCCTATTATCTCATTTTTATAATATTCTTGTTAGTTTGGGTTGTTTTGTGTACTGTGCTTTTTTCACAGAGGTAGCTATATCACAGGCAAACCTGTGATACCAGACCTACATAGGATGTCATTATTATGTCATATTGGTGCTAAATATAGAATTGTAGAATCATAGAATAAACTGAGTTGGAGGGGACATATAAAGATCATCGAAGTCCAACTCCTGACCCTGCACAGGACACCCCAAGAGTCACACCAGGTGCCTGAGAGCATTGTCCAAACTCTTGAACAGTCAGGCTGGTGCTGTGATCACTTCCCTGGGGAGCCTGTTCCAGTGCCCAACCATCCTCTGAGTGAAGAATCTTTTTGTAATATCTAAATGAAACCTCCCCTGACACAGCCTGAGGCCGTTCCCTCGGGTTCTGTCACAGGTCATAAGAGTCACAAGGTCGGTGTCTGCCCCTTCACATCCTCTCATGATGCTAATATTTATTACCTTTCTTATATTGTGGTGGCCAAAACTGTGCTGAAGGTGAGGCTGCCCCAGCCCAGAGCAGAGCAGGACAATCCCCTCCCTTGCCCAGCTGTGATTCTGACCCTGATGCTCCCCAGGACAGGGCTGGTTCTCCTGGCTGCCAGGGCACTGCTGCCCCATGTTCCACTCATCATCAACCAGGACCCCAGCTCCCTTTCCATGGAGCTGCTTTTCAGCAGGAGATGTAAGTGGTTTGGAGATGTAAGTGGGTTGGAGACACTGGCCCATGGATTATTAGGTTGCTTTGCATACATTGGAGACCAAATACCAGCAGTGGAGAAACTGCAGTCACAGCCCTGCCACAGCATGTCCCTGTGGTCACAATGAGGAGAGATTTCACACATTCCTGTAGATCTATGCTACAATGTTAGCAAAGTTTGCATGGATAACTTTGTGGCATTCAGCACAGCAATGAAATGTGGAGGTAGAGTAGTGCTCTGAAGTGACTTAAATGCATTAATATTGTATGTCCAGGAGCAGCTGCTCTGGCACTAGGACTGTTTATAGATCTTCTGTTTTTTTAATACTTAGCAAAATAATAATATTTTAGTTTCTTGGACATAATGAAGATAAGCCATATTTTCTTTTTTTTCTTTTCTTTTTTTTTTTTCTTATTTTTTTATACAAAGACATGTTTAGGAAACTTGGTCAACTGCCAGTTCAAGAGAAATACTAAATGTGAGAAGTACTTTAGACATACATTAGCTAGATAAATCAGATAGCTTGAAAGCTCCTTTCCTCACTGTAGCATAATCAAGGAACTTGGTCAACCTCCAATTCGAGATATTTATTTGACTTACTGCAAGCTGCAAAGGGATATAAAATACCCCATAGCATTTGAAAATACAGAACTAAAAAACAGCCAAGCCTGAAGAAAAAATACACTTGTGAATACCAGCAGCCAGAGGTAATCCATCACTGATGCAGAACCCTCAATCCTGACAGCCTGCATTGATTTGGTTTGATATTTGTAGTCAGATCTTGCTCCTGAAATTAGTGAAACCATCCTCTGTGACACTACAGTTATGACAGCAGACCAAATTACTTCATCTTCCAGAGTTCAGACCCTAATTTGGCTTGCCAAAGCCTGGAAATAACCTTAAATATTTGCTTCTTTTAACCACAGAGAGGGTTTAAAATTCACTTAGTCAAATATATGAGGGACTATACTTTCTGAGTTTTGTACACTTCGTCACAGGACTTCCCATAATCATTTCCCCAGTTCTACACTGAGGCATTTGAGAATAGGCTGCTAAAGAACTGCAACCTGTGATTCACACACAGGGCTGTAAAAAATGACTCTGAAAGATTAGCTGGTGCTAGTTTTTAATTTTCTCACTTGGGTTTTGTGACTGTTGTCTTTGCCAAGCTTTACTTTCTGTGTCACAACACACAAAATGCCTGGGAAGATTTTCAAGGTCTAAGTCATGTGTGTTTGTGGACTTATTACCTTGATTCTAGGTTAAATTTTATAAGGTATAATAAATGACATATGTCTAGTTTTAGGTTCGCCAAGCTGTATTTTGTCTCAGTATCATGGCATGGTTTCACAGGGTCAGGAGAATGTCCTGGCCCTTTTCCCAGTGATTTTCCTCTTGCTGAGGGGGAAACCTAGAAGCAGAGCATCACCCCCTCTTCCCTGGGAGGGAGCCACAATGTGCACCACCACCTTCTTGGACCTGAAGGTGTGAGCAGCTGAGTGGGCAGTCCACACCATTGCATTCACCTGCTCCTCATTCCAGAGATGTGCAGACAGCCTTCCCCTGGAAGCATCTTTGCCTGGAGGGAAAACACCGAGGATGAGACTAAACCCAGCCCAAGTGTCACAGGATTTGCTGTACATATTGTTTAATTTTGGCTTTTTGGTCAGACAGAGTGAAACTATTTCATGGTACCTTTATAAAACTTTTCATGGTCTCTAAACAGATATTTTCTGCTTTTAAATCTCAGCTGAATTATGTGGGTATAGGTTTTGTAACTCAAAAGGGCCTGACATGTAGGTGAATAAGGAGGCTAATCATTTTTGCTGTAAGGAAGAAAAATATGTATATTTTCTCATGCTTAGTAGAGTGTAATAGATATCCTAGATGATAAAGGCTCACAATTGTAGAGTAGTTAAAGCAGGGCTGGTCAGTTTAAATGAATTAAAACTCCTTTAATTCCTCAGAGGCCTCTCAATTTCTTTTCAGGTTTAAACTGTAGTCACAGCCTCCTGTTAGCTAATATGCATGCTGTGGATTTTCCATCCTATTCATCACAAATTCCTGCAGTAGTGGGAATGGGGGAGAGGAAGAACTTCAGCTCAGTTATAAATCACCAAGAAATGACTGACAAATACCAAGGCAGACCTTTGCACAGTGTTATGCTGGAGATGGCACATTGCCAGGCAGGCTGCAGATACACATTGTGGTATCTCTGAGCAATTGTAGGGAAATTATATGTTTATTCTAAAGTAAGGGGGGAGGGACGAATGGTTTTTGATGACTTCTTGCCATTTCAGCTTTAAGACAATGCAAAAACTATTAGAACTTCTGTTTCCTGTTTTATTTCATATGCAAAGAAAAAAAATGAGGAAAAAAGAAAAGTCAATATTATACACAGTGAAAGATAAAAGAAACATTAAAATTTATTCTGTTTGTTCTAAATATGTTGTGCATTTAATATTTCATCTCCAGGCATATTTTCATGTTATTGTATGTAATATATTTGACTTCCAGCATATTTTATGTTTCTGAATAAAGCATTTTTGCTTGAAGTAAAAATCTGATTTCCAAACCATTTTCATCTAATTAATTACGTATTATATCATATATATATATATATATTTTTTTTTTTTTTTTTTAATAATGTGTCTGTAAATGTGGTCATTTATATGATTTGTTCACACACATCTGTCTGATCACAGTTAGGTACTTGCCTTATAGCTACAATTATGCAATATGAGACTTAAATCATAATTCTTCAAGTCCATGACATTTTTTTTTTTGATCATTACAAGAGGACAGGTTGGTCATACTTCACCATAGACACTAATATTTGCACTCAATATGTCTACTTTGCATTGATTTACTTAATGGGCCACAATAATATATAAAACTGAATAGAAGAGGGAAGAATTCAAGAAAAATCCAACAAGAAATAGGGTCTGGCTCTACTCACTTTTTTCCTAAGATATAATATTATGGCTCATAGGATGTGCAACTCACATTTATATCCTGTCAAAAAATACCATGCATATTATGCCCCTAGAAAAATGTATATATATTGTTTTTTTCCCTCTCATTCAGTATCAATTTTAAACATCACTTTCTTTGGAAGAAAAATGTATTTTTTTTCAATCAGTTTCATTTATGCTAATAGCAGAAAAATAAATGAATGAAAAAGAATACAGAACTATTTTCATGGTTCAAAAAAACACAGAAAGGAAGCATTCAAATCACAATCCCTTTCATCTTTTGCAGCTTACTGATCACAGGCAGAAGGGGAAAATGTGGAACATATTCCAGATTTCCTACTTGGCTGTTGTTTCAGTGCCAAGAGGAAAATAAGTAAAATATTATGTAAAATATTAAACATTATGAGCCAAATATTCTTCAGGGGGTCTGCAGAAAAGACAGCCCAAAGAAAATGTTTTTCAATAGGGGTAATGATATTAACTTTCTTTCTCAAAGACTTTGGAATACATAGCTCAAAAAGCAACAAATATTTCTAAAAAATAATCTATTCAGCATTCTTACAAAACTGACTATTCAGCACAAATCACAAACATTAAAGAAGCCAATTTCAGGCAAATTTCCAGAAGATTAAAACCACTGAGTTTTAGAGGTGATGAAAGTGAAGTGTTAACTACTAAGCAGGTTGCTTAGTGTTCCTTCTCTTCATATTGTAAACATAGTTCTTGAAGTTACACAACAGATGTTTGCTCTTGCTGGGGTTCAGAATAAGCAAAGCACAGGGACATTGGCTGGCAAGTTTAGTTATGCCCATGCCTACTTTTCATTGACCCTGTGAAAAGGCATTGGACAAGGATAGAAAGCTATTACTGGGGCAAAACCAGCTTGCATTTAACTGCAAAAAGCAAATATAAGAACCAAAATTTAAGAAGTCAGCAAGCAAAAACTTTAAGATTACTTATACTGTTGGTTAAGGTGATTTTTTTGTTGCTGTCATTATATCATGTAAATTAAATTGAAAAAAGGCATTATGAGCCCATTTTACTTGATGCCAGGAAAATCTACATGTTCAAGAAAAGAGACAAAGAGAGTGTAGCAGGGTGTCTGTTTTCGAAAAGAAATGAAAAATCCACAATTGAGTTCTGCTTGTCTGTCATCCCTGGCTGATTACTTGTGGCATCCAGCAGAGACATCAGAAAGAGATTTAAATGAAAGCAGGTTAGCAACTTTGCAGTTTTATTTAAGGAGAAATACCTGTGTGAGCAGAGCCATGAGATCAGCCACGGAGGTGATCAAGAGCAGAAGTGGACACATTGGTCTTCAGTGCTAGGAAGACTGAAGCTGGTGAATTACTAGAAGAAGTAAGAAGAAGTACAGAAGACCAGGCAAGTGACTTTGAAGAAGGATAAAAAAGGCTAGACTGCATACTATGGAAACCTTTATCAAGTTTCTAAGACAGTCATAGTGTCAAGAGAAGGGACAAAGAAAATCACTTTACTTGCTCAGATTGGCTTGGATTATTTGGATCCGAGAGGAGAAATTGCAGAAGAAAAGTTCGACATCTCTGCGAGACAGGTCAGAAGGCGGCAGTGGTGAAGGAATTACACACCATCCTCCAATATAATTTGAAAGTGTCTTTGCCACCTCCATGAATAGCTAGACAGACAGACCCTGTTTTGTTTATTCCTTTTACTCATGAGCAGATGTATCAGACTTTGGAACTGTGTTGTGTTTTAAACTGTACACATAGTCCAATACCATATATCACACAGAACTGCTGAAGACTTTAACTAGTCTGGAAGGAGTCAACATTTTAATACATTACCAAAATCTTGGCAGGCAAAGTCCACTCTTTCTAAGGACAATAGAATTCTTTGGATATTTGGACTGTGCATATGCAAATCAACAACTTACTGAAATGAGAGTGGCGTGTCTGCAGCCATGCCACAGCAGAGCCAGACAAATTGCACACAGGCAATGGGAGAGCTCCCCGTGTGTCTCCACAGTGCCTCCCAGGCTGAGCAGAGCAGGCCAAGCTGCAGGAGATTTTGTGAAGTGGAAAATCCCTTGCCATTCAAGATCAGGTCAGCAGTGTGTCGTCGCTTGTCGACAAGCAATGAGCTCTCATTTTGAGTCAGAGCTCTTGTAACTGAAATTTATGCAACACATGACATGTTTATTCACCCAGGAAAACCAGAAAGTAGAGTCTTACTGATTTATTTCACTTTACATTTAATTTGCATTCCAAAAATTGTATCACAGAAAATTCCTAATTGTTTTTGCAAATGACCCAAATGAGAAGAATTTTATTCATAATCTACTATTATTTAAGCTTATTTGGGAAGAGAAAATAATACCTCAATAATTTGTCAAGTGAATGATTTCTACTTAGGATAATAAATATTTCTGTAAAAGTGAACTGATCATCTCAGTGATCTATTAACTACTTATGAGAGATGAGAGAAATTTAAAAGAAGGCTGGCTAACATAAGTCAGCTTCATTATTCACACTGGAAAAAGTGAATTCAGAGATATCACTTTATCAAGATATTTTCAGATAAAAAATGTTTGAAATCACTGTTTGTGAATTAATCTGTAATCGTATTTCTTTCTGCATTCTTTCCAGAATAAACGATAAAAATCTCACACATTTAGCACAGAGGAATTCATTTAACACTGAGAACTCATCACTTTATGGAATTTTCTTTTTTTTTTTTTTTAGTTACAAAAATGGCATTATAATTCAGTATATCAAAAATGTATTCACGTGAAAAAAATAATTAGACAAAGAAATAGGAGATTATACTTTTTACTTATTTCATTTTTTCTGAAAAAGAAGAGTAGATTTTAAATGGTACTTTAAAAAAACAATTTTTCGATAATATACTATTTTTGTATAAGGTAGTGAATCTGTTTTAAAGGAGCTTTTCTCAGCAAAGTGGCATGGTAGGTAGGTAGACAGAAAATTTATAAATTATAGAAGATAGATAGATAGATAGATAGATAGATAGATAGATAGATAGATAGATAGATAGAGACAGAAAATTTTTTGCTTCAGTGTGACTAGATCTTTTTCCAAAGAACCACAAAAATATTTTTGAGGTAAGAGACATCTATTTTGGGAAAGGAAGGACAGTGAGGAGGTATGCAAAACCAGTATGACCTAGCAAAGCAGGGTATTATTACTCATTTCCTTCCGAACACCTACAGAATACACATATCATCATATGACTTGTGCATCTTTAGGATTTGTGGTTCTAACCTGTACTTTTAGCTTCAGAAACACTGACTAATTGCATTGTTTGCTAATATGCCAGTTCAGTCTTGTTTAATGAGATAAGCAGATGATTCCATATACAATGTCTTAGGATGCTTCACAAGCCAATCAAATATTTTGGTGTGCTGGGAAGATTTTTTTTCTCTTTGGGTGCCACTTGTTTATTTGAACCATAATTGCATTTTCAAAATCCTAGAATATCTGTACAAATAATAATAATAAAAAAGCGTCTACCTTTATTTTTGATTCAATTATGTGGAACAAAACACAGCACCAGAAATGGAGCAAGATTTCTCAGCAAGCCTGGAAACACCTGGAGACTTGTGAGTAAAATGCCCACAGCAACAAAAAGGGCCATGGTGACACTACACCATAGCTGCACTTGACTTGTTGCTCATAAAAGACATACAGCCATGTATTTCCTACTGATTCAGGTAGCAACTGATAAAGGTTTCCATAATGGAAAGCCTTGGTGATACAGCAAAATTGAGGCCAGCCAATTTCCATCCAATGGCATCTCACCACAGAAGCACAAAGCAGCTACAGAGGAAAAGAGCTCTTTCTGGAATGTACATATTGATCATGGTTGCTGGACTTGAGGATCTTAGGGACTTTTCCAACAAAAAAATAATTCCATAATTCTATAATCCATTTATCATTTATAGCTTGCATACTCCCCGAATGTGGTCAATCTCTGGAACTTTTTGCTAATTTTGGAGTGACACAGTGGAAAGTCTTTACACAAAGTCCTATTACAGAGTGTGACAATGTAAAGATATGCAAAATTGATAGGTCTCCAAAATTAATAGGTGTTTCCATCGTTTCTACTTTCTTTCTTTACTTTCATGTTGCCTTGGTGAATATTTTCACCAAGGAATATTGGAATGTTTTCTTAGAAAGTCTTATAAATATGAAGAGAGAAAAAGGAAAGCATACAGGTAACCTTACAGACTTACCAGTTGCTTTTCTTGACACCTAGTTCATGTTTATGTAACTAATGTTTCTGTCCTGTATTTGCACATGGACAATTATGGTATGGTTGCTTTTTTTTTTCCTTCAGCAAATAAAAAACTTTTGTTTTAATCAGAAAAAATGGCAATGTGTCACACAGCAGGTAATAATTTACCATGAGGAGAAATCAGATATATACAATTATGTGGCAGCATTAAATATTTGCTCTAAATTAAGATGGGATTTTTTTTTACATTTTATCCCTGTTTTTCATTAGTTCTGTTCTCATCTTCTATTAAACTTCTGGTCAAAAAAGCCAGAAGAGACTGATGTATTGAAGAAGGGGCAATAGCTCACTCTGGTTTCTTATTCCTAGACTTCATGTAGAAATTTGAGAGAACTTTGGAGCCAGCTTGGCTCAAATGATAGAAAGACTGACAGCAGCTCCTTTCCCTTGTAAAAACCCTCTGCCAGCATGAAGCCTACTTAGTATAATAAACAACACAGTGTGAACTATTTTTGCAGGTGAGATGTCCTGCTGGTGGCCCACCCATAAATCAAGGACAGTGCCTAACAGCAAGGGAAGCAGCCAGAGCTAAAAGAAGGGGAAATGAAGTGTTGCACATAACCCCCTACTGACTGAAGGTCACAGACCCGTTGAGACTGACAATTTATTATAATTTATTAGTGTTGCATTTCTTCTTTAAACCAGCAGGAGCATCAGAATCCAAGCATAAGAATTCTGAAAAACTGCAGAAGAATAAAAGGTCTTTTGACAATGTACAGTGTGTGTGTGTGTGTGTGAAGTAAAGAGAAATATGGCAAAGGTAGCTAATTCAGTCAATTTTGCGTTTTGAAAAATGCAAAGTTTGAATGACAGGTGAAAAACAGTACATGTAAATATTTTGAGATGGACATAAAATATGTCATAAATTAATAATTGAGTGACCATTGATAGAAATGTGCCAACATTTTACTTTCCCCAATGCCTGGTACTTATTATTTAGACTTGATATGAAAGACCTCCTGGAACTGTTACTGTAAAAAGTAATTAAAAGAACCAAGTCTTTTGTTTATATTAGGAAAAATATTAATGCCATGTGAAGTCAGTAAAAAGCCATGGTTTTGGAAGACCATATTTGGATCAAATTTTGTAGTCTTTTATCTAGAAAGGACACGAAGCCCACAAATATCTGAACTTCTTTGATCACACATTTAAATATTTCAGCCAGGTTGCATAGTTCCACAGAAACTGTTCATCTGCCATGTAAAGAGACAATCCATGACCTACAGAACATCTGCATTGTTTCTCTAACATCACAGTGGGGAATATTGCACTAGCTTATATATTTTTTAAAATGTTCCTAACAAATGTAAATCTACTTTCCTACTTTTTTTAGATTTTTCCCAAATTTAGATACTACATTATGTAGTACATACCGCTGCTTTTGAAGTATTTAAAACAGGAATTTTGTCATTTCTGACCCCAAAATTATGATTTTAGGAGTTATGGTAGACTCTATGTAGTCACAGAAACAGTCAAAATGAAATAACAAACCTTGCCAAGTGAAAATTCACTAACTTCACATGGCTGGATTGATAATTCCTAAAGATTTCCTGGGAATGAAACATGAATATCAAAGTCATGTGTTGGGGAACATTTTTTTAATCAGTCATACCATTTAAAAAACTCCTAAACCAGAACAATACAATGCCCCTCAGGAAAAGGAATGATCAAAAGAGCAAGCCCCTCTGGCAGATATAAATCACCCCACTTAATGCATTACTGGAGGATTCTTATTTTCGGGCAATGAGGGCAGCTTAAAAATACAGTTTGACCAAATGATACAATCTCTCATGATTCAGAGGATGAGATGCCACAGCAAATCCCAAATTCAGCATGATTCTCCTTCCATCAAGGTTCATCTGGCCTTTAGCTGTAACTTAAATTGCTTAATAGTGGACTACAACTTTCTGTCTCTGATCTGTGTTACTGAAATTTGAATATAACAGCTATTACCCTGCTGCATTCTTACTTAACCATGCTCTCTTACCCTACTTGTTTTCCCACTGGTAATGATCAGTTCTGAACTTGGAAATGCTATTTCCTACAGCACATGGGTGAAAGTATGCTCCTTTAAGAAGCAGGTACAGATGGCAAGTCCATCAGCTAAGTTCAAACTGGAGGTCAAGAGAGGAAAAGGAAATTACCCCTAGCACTCATCTCAGACTCTGCCCTCTTTTACTGTCTCCTTTGACTGCTGGTAAATTTAGCTCATCGTTTCCCCAACCAGCACCCAGCTTAGCCAGTGACAGTGGGAAATCAATATATCCACCACATTTGACCTTATCACCTTTAAAGCAGTATTTTACAAATCACTCAGGGCAAACAGTCATGATCACAGAGTTAGCTAAAGGTGGAATCAACTGCACCTGAACCATCACTGGCAGATGTTTGTCTAATTTTTCCTAAAACTTCTAGCAATTGAGACTTCATATCTACCCTCAGAAATCTCTTCCACTGTGTAATTATCATTCCTAATAGAAAATATTTTCTCTTGTCTAACCTAAATCTTCCTAGCTGCATTTTAGCATGTTATTTCTCTCCCTAAAGTTCAATGGATCGAAATCTTAAGCAATTCCTGGAGAATATCTTGTGAATTAAATATTTAATGACTTACACTGAACCCTTGGTTTTCTATTCCTTGTACCCCATCACCCTAACCCTTTTTTCAAGGCCACATATTCTAGACTTTGGATCAATCCTTTTGTTCTTCTTTACTCTCCCCTTCCTTTGGTCCACAAACTTCTGGAAATATGGTGCCTCTAATTGGATGCAGTAATGCTCCAGATGAGGCCTGTATTCAGCAGAGCAGCTGTTTTACATATAATACCCATGTTTATACATCCTGATACAGTGTTTGCTTTTTTAAAAATATTTCTGACAGAAGTTAAACATTGAGAATATGTGCTCAGTTTGGGGTCCTTTCTAGTTCTTCTTTTCTGCTGAACTACCAGCCAGGTGGAGATCCATCTTCATAGAGCAAAACAAAACCAGGGAATCCTTCCCTTCTGTGTTTGAGGACTCTGATTGAGGAAATACTGGGCTGGTTTGCCAATTTATATTACCAGTTATGTAACAGGTTTCTATCTTCAATGTGTGTATGTGCAACGTTTGATTTTTTTTCTCTGTTTCTCTGGGACTCTATCATTTCAGCTCTTCAGTAACCCTTTCCTTTACCAAAATGAAGACAAAATTATCTGTCTGGCCAGTCTTAGGCCAAGGTTGATATGTACATTACATGGGCATGCCTCTTAAGAAAAAAATCACATGGATAGAAGATGGTTACCTCTCTCTCATAACTAAAGACAAAGGGAGGTCTTTTCTAAAAGAGGTCTAGGTGGCCTTGGAACCCAAGTTCTACTAATTATCTCTCTGGGCTCAGCAGTAAGTCCTTGTTCAAGTAACTCCACTGATTTAAACCAGTTGTGGCATAGAACTAAAGGAAGAGGCCCAGAGCTGTTTTATGTGCAAATTATACAGTCTGCAGTAGTAGTTCAAAACCAAAATAATTTTCTCAGAGACACTCCAAACAGAAACATTGAGCTGTTTCTGATGAATCGTGAAGAGTTTTAACCTTCAGATATCCCAAAGGATGCTGTTTGATTCATTTTAATTTTTAGGCTAGGTTACCTTTTAGCACTAGCCAGCACCCAAGAAACAATAACAAGCCCCACATGCAGCAGGCAGAGTGCAGCAAACAAAAAACTCGTTCATGGCTAAGAAGCACCTGCAGCCAAGGAGCACACTGATTTCAAAGGCTTCACAGTCTGTATATGAACCCATGTCCATCCTGCTCAGCTTTAATTCATTTTAATTGATATGCTCAGAGTAGGCATGAGCACTCTTAACTTTCCTCTGGAGTCAATTAAGAAAGGGCAAAAAGTTGTTCAAAGTCTCTAAGATCTGAATTGTATCCTAGAGGTATTAATCTCTATTAATTATGCTTCTGCTTAAGAAGTTACTAGTCTTGGTGCTCTAAATCCCCATGTCAGGTGGCACTGGGTTTGCCACTTTTTAGGCACCTCAACTGTACAGAGAATGGTAAACATCAAAATTGTGTCAATAACAGGATGAAAAACTTAATGTGAAAGGGAAAACCCCATTTTTTTATCTTCCATGAAATTTGACCCTGTCAGCTTTCTATCCTCACCAGAAATGTGCTTCATAGCAGAAAGGACAGGGCTGTTTTGACCTGTTTCTAAGAGTCACTGCTTTCCCTGTGAGATGCACACAGCTCACCCTGTGGCATTGGGCTGTGCCAGCAGAGCTGGTTCCTTACAAAACTCATTCCAGAATGGGCAGCAGAGTTACAGAGCTTTGTTCCATGTCATCATCTGAACAAATGCTCCTGTCACCTGGTCAGGAAAGTTACCACAACGTTTTGGGGAATTAAAAAGCATTAATAAAACTATTTTGATTAGAGGGATAATGATTTTTTAAACTACTAGCTTGCAAAAAGGTGTGTACAGGGTTTCTTTTTACAAAAATCATCATATTAAGAGCTTTTTTATTAAGGTATTTTTATAGTACTAGAGTAATTAGATTGATTGAATTTGATTTCTCTTTCTTTTAATCAGTTTAGAGAGATTCTACAGGTTTGATGTCTCATCAATAATCAAAGTCAGGAAGGTTTCACTGCTGCTGTAAGGATTAGAAAAATTCCCAGTTGACCTAAAACAGCTTTGAGGCAGTTCTGATTACTTTATTTTACATTCTTTTTCTGATGCTGACTTTTTTTCTCTTTTCCCCAGGACTTATTTCTGTTATTTCATGCTCATTATAATTTAAATAGCTATAAACATCTTCATTCCCCTCATCCCTAACTACTACTTTGACAGTGCCATTAAGCCATGCATGTGGCATAATTTGGAATGAGGGAGATAATTCTTAGTGAAGACCAGATCACTCACCAGTATTTAATATCTAGTGAACTCTAAGGATAAACTTTTGAAGTATTACATATTGGTCTAATTTTTTCGACCTGTATTTCAAGGATGAGCATAGTCAGCATAGTACTGAGTGATCTTGAGGATAACCAGAAATTTTTCCAGTAAAATATATCAGACTGTAAATTCCTGCACAGCCACTGGAAATGGAAATGTTTGCATTTTTTTGCCTGGTTTTTGCTCAGGAAAAGGCAGTTATGATTAAATTACCCGTATTCATTAGTGTCTTGGTGAAGAGCTAAATCTACAAACCCTCAACTATGGCGATATTTCCAAACAAATTCTGCCTCCCTGGAAATGTCACTCAGAAATATGAACAAGCCTGTTCAATTCTCTGTGTGAAAATCCAAAGCCACCAAACATTCCTCAGAGTAAACTTAGTTTTCACTCATATGAAAGCAAACAAAGCCTGTACTGTAATGGCTTTTGATCCTATAATCCACACCAGAGCTCAGAGGTGAGCCAGCAATTTGCAGAGCTTTGTCCCTGAGCCTTGCTGGCACTTTTCTGCTATTCAAGTACACACTGTCCTGGTGGCTGATCCAAATTACAGGTATGGTTGAAAGCAATGGATCTTACAGAGCATACTCTGAAAACTTTAATTGACAACATTTTTTACCAATTTTTTTTATGCTTATTTTTTTTCCTGCTAAGGAAAATTCCTACTCTTAAAATTGTCATGTGATTCAATTCAGCACAACATTATGCCTGCCAACAAGTCAGCATAAACGTGGAACAATGAAAAAACATCTTTTTCACATGCCCTGTTTTTATTTCACACACATTTCACTTCTGTTATAGTTTCCAGTTCCCAAAATCCCAGCATCTACATTATAAGCCAAAACAAACTCATAAATTGCATTCAACTTGTGAGCTACTGTGCAAATCTATTTTCAGGAATTTCACTGTTATATTCATTAAAGAAGTGAATGTTGTTTGAGATTCATATCTTACTGACACTAAGTTCTCTATAACAAGAAAGTACTTATGGAGACTTTGGTTATAAAAGATGACATTTTGCACTGGTTGTTTCCCTGCCTGTATTACCAAAGAAATGCTTAAAAAGTTAATTTAGATGTGGAGCAAAAAGAATGTCTCATCAAAAAAAGTGTTTAATTCCAGAGGGGAAGTATGATCTGTCAGACAGCATTAGAAAAGCTTTTTATTTAGCTTACCCAGAATTATTGGGGGAAAAAAATTAAAAATCACTGTAAATAAGAAAAAAAAAAGACTGAAATGATCCAGATCAGTTACCAATCATTTACATTGCATTAAATGTCAAGACACAGCTACCTGCAGAGCAGGCTAAACCTACTCAGGACTGAGCAGCAGAGAATGCAGATCTCTGCTCAGTTACAGGGCTCTCACATAAAGCAAATCCTTTTTCTGCTTTTGGTCTTGGTTCCTCATTAGTGGGAGAGAGAGCAGCTGCTGCTGTCTGGGACATTTATGATAGCAAATATTTTTTCTGTGCTGCATGTTTTTTATTCCCCATAAGAAGTTAGCTGCTGATCAGGCATACATGGAGACTCCTCAAAATATATCAAGGTTTGACAATAACCATGAGAAGTATAATCCTCATTTAGAAATATAGAAATTTTGTCTGACTGGGAGGTCCTGCATCCTAATCCAGCAAAGTGCACAAGATCCCCAGAAGTATGCAAAAGGGAGTTAATTGGAGAAAATTCCTCATAGGTTCTGAGGAAGCAAACTTTCAGTCTGATACAGGATCTTCAGATTTGATTGTAGTTTCTTTTATTTAATTATTTTTCTTATTGCCCAAATAAATAAAACATTTTAAATATTATATGGGTCTTTTGCAAGTAGCAGTGTTTTGTAGCAGTTAATTTCAGAAAGAGATTATACATTGTACAATGGTTTGAGTCCAAATTATTACACCTTAAACATGCCTATCACCTTAGTTTTGCCCTGGATATAACAATGCAATGTACAGTGTTCTGAGTAGGGTGGACTCCACACCTTTCAAGGTTCACTGAGAGCACTTTTCCCAGTGCTACCCCAACAGCCTTATCCTTCTTCAGTCTGGACCCCAGTGAGCTCTGCTAGCTGCAAATCCACAGGTGGGAGAGAAGAACATACAAAAGCAACAAGTACTTCAGCATGGCAGGGGCCACCAAAATGAACAAATTACTGGGGAAAAGCAGAATGATGAGCTTGGATTTCTATCCCCAAGAAACATCAATGACTTGCTACAACAACACTCATTGCCCTGAACTAGTTCAAGATGTGCATTGACAGACTAAACTACATGAGTCCTGGATGTCTCTGATATCAAGGTAGTTTTTTCTTCTGCCACATGCCTGAATTCCAACTGCAGAGCATGGGCTGGGAAAATGGGAAAGCTGGAATAGAAAAAGATTATTGAAACCAACAAAGTTTGTAATTTTTACAACCTGACTGCACACTTTGGAGAAAGGAAATGCTGGGACCTTGAAGAAAACAGCTCTTCTGGTTATAGGGAGTGCATAGAGGGCAATCAAACAGCGACCAGCACTGTGTTCAGTAAGTGGCCAAGGTATGTAATTGTCATTAAATTGTGATTAGCTCATGTCATCCAGATACTTGAGGTAGTAGGAAGAGCTGAAAGTTATAATCTGTGTAGATAAATTCTTCTGGGGGGGATGGGGAGATGACCTGAACAGTGAAGATTTTTAGAAGACCTGACAGTGGTCTCAGTGGTGAGCCCAGACTCCTCATTCCTCTAGTAGGAAATCAGGAGGAGGGGAGGATTTCCTGAGTTAGAAACTGCAGATAGGAGGCTGCTGCAAGGCCAGGTCTGAGGCTCCCACCTCTGCAGGGTTCCCGGCACCCCATTCACAATAAACATGGGCCAAGGCCACAACAGCATTCTAGGGAACCTGCCCTTGAGGGGACCATAATAGACAGTGGGATGTCATTTAGAAGAAAAGAGCAAGAGGCGTCACCATTATGGTATTTTTGAGTGTGGAGAGGCAGTGTACACAACATATTAACCCCTTATGGGGATAGCTGATGAAGCACCTCAGGAATGAATCTTGTGAATCACAGAGGAGTTTGGCTAGGAATTAAGCTCCAAGTTGCTACTGAGACTAAGATGCTCCCAGATCCATAGAGAAACAAAACACAATAAAACTATAAAACTCAGAAATTACAGTCTCATCTTTTCACTGCCTTCCACATTAGGCAGTGGCTGAAAAGGCCTTTGCAGCTTTACACAGTTATAAGTAAGCACCTAAAACTTGCATCCTCTTGCAGTATTTTTTAAAGACATTTGGACAGTATACTCTGGTTCTGGCAGTTAACTCCTCCATGAAGCACCCAAATGTCCTAGTACCTTATTTTATGTTTCAGCCTATGAAAAAGTCTCTACCTTTTATTATTATAAAAAGAATCCTCTGATGTTCTTTGCCCTCTGACACAATTAAAAGATAAAAGGACATGTGAGAGTCCTCTTGGTGGTGGTTATGAGTTATGTCTACTCCTGACTTCAATGGAAGGGACCAACAATGAGAGGAATTTGCAAGAAAGAACAGGGCCTTAAAACAAGTTTCTGAACACTGATATAAAAAGCCAGCAACTCTCTGGATTCTGTTCTAATTCTGAGCACTAAATATTTCCTCATATTGCTTAAAAATCCTTAGAACTTGAGCAAAAAATTTGCTCAAGTCTCTACAAGCATACTCCATGAAATCAATCTTCTCAACCCAAAAGCTATAACACTGAATTTGGTTGAAATACTGTTCTGTTAGCTAGAAGCAGTGATTCTGCTAGTCAGACATAGTGCTGTCTCATCAATAATTGCCATGCTTATTTTGCCAGATATAGGATCTTCAGAGAGGTAAAAGGGTATTTTTAGAAAAAAAAAATTCTTTGATCTGAATTTCTGGACTTGCAATGTTCCCTCTTACTGCTATTCATTATTCATTCATTCAACCCTCTTATTTTGCTGGTTTGTGTTGTTACTGAAGGATTTCATTACTAATCTTAATTACTTACTACTTTATTTAAAATATTATTTTGAGCAACCTTTTTGAGTTTCTAAAGATTTTTTCCTAGTACTTCCATTGTGTTTGGGTTTTAGCTGAAATTTCCCTAACCTTTAGTTTAGTCCACTATCCTAGCAGTTCATAAACCAAGACCCTTTATTTTTTTACTTTATTGAAGACACAGGATAAGTAGTGGTTTTAGCCTCTAGAGGATTTATATGTTGTAGATGCATCATATTTCATTTCTTAAAAATGCCAGATGAAACATTATAAAACTGATCCCAGCAAAAACAATTCACCAATCTGCTGCTTTTATAACAAGAAGGTGTAAATAAAGTAATATGGTAAATGGTCTGTAATCAATTGGCAAAGTATAAAAATATGTAACTAATTTTTCAGGCTAGATTTGCACTATTGCAAATGACAACAACATACACCAATTATTATTCCAGATGGGTCTTTTGTAATATTAATTGATTATTTTTGTATAGCTTTGAATCAATAGACTAATTCAAGTCAGCTGCATTAACTTTCAGACTCTTATTTATGTATTAACTTCTACTCAGCCATATCACAGCTGATAGAGACAAGCCCTGAGTAAAGAACTCTGCAGAAGTTTGGATATGAATACTAGCTGGACTCCTTTAAAAAGAGCCTGCCTTAGAATAATTAACATAATTTTTAACCTAAACTGCTGACAATTTTGTTTCCTCAGAGCTTGAGGCACATCAAACTAATTCTCTCTTATTGATCATACAATCACAGAAAGGTTAGTGCAGGTAGGGACTGTAAAGATCATTTAATTCCAGCCTGCCTGCCATGGGCAGGGACAACTTTCACTGGACCAGGCTGCTCAGAACCCCACCCAGCCTGGGATTGAACACTTCCAGGGATGGGGCAACCACAACTTCTTAGGCTAATGACAGAATAAAAAATTTTTAAGCAGGCATTAGAGTTGGGTCTTAGCTTTTTCTGTGTTTGATCTCTTACAGTATAGTTTCTTTAAAATAAGGTGAAATACAAATTCAATTAGCTGTTTGGACTGTGAGGTTTTTTCCCATACCAAAATGTTTATATGCAGACTATAAGAATCATTAGCATCAATCCAGTTATAGTTCCAGCTAAACTTTGCTAGAGAGATTTTTCCTCAGTTCACCAGATCTCTTCCTGGAGAAATTGCTCTTTGCTGTGCTATATCAGTAGCTCAATCACTGGTCCTAATGGACAAAGTTAAAAAGCCACACAAGGTTTCCCCTTATAAACACTCATGTATAGGGATATGAGTATGTGTAGGGAAGTGAGGGAGGGTCGTTGTGATTCTTACATGCTCACATCTGTCTGCAAGGTGTGCAGTTCCTCAGGGTGGAAGACCTGGTATAAGCTAAAGAAGCCATCCTAACTGCTAGGAAAAAATAGCTACCAAGAAAACAGATGGTTATACATTTGAGGTTTCTTCCAGAATTTCTACTTAAGCCTTATTTGTTTTGTTTTCATAGCAAAATGGAAAAATGTGAATGCATACAGAAAAAGCCACAGATTTATTTTCTGATTTTGGTCACAGTATTCGTATAAAAATGAAAACCTTACAGATCTGGAAACAATCTTACTGTCACATAGCTAATTTCAAAAAAGGAGTGTAGACTGTAAAATCAGCATGCAGTTTCCCACAAATGTTTCCTTGTGCACAAATGGTAAGATTTTATGGGAAATCTATTTACACGTGTGAAATTATGTGGTTACCTAGAGATGCAAATTTGCAGGTGTAAAATAAAATACTACTCCTTCACACAGTCAGCAGTCATATACTGAAGCTACACCCTAGCATAGAGCTTCTAATCTGGCTCAGAAATAAAAATAATTGTAATTTTAAAATTTCTTTTAAAATCAAGTTAGTGGAAAGAATGTCTCAGTCCTCATTCACTGACATGCTTACTGACCATGAGCTGTACAGGGTGTGGGGTTCAGGTGAACTACTTAAATAATATATTACATCTGTATTGGTTTGTCTGTCTTCATTCCAATATCCTCGTGCTGACATAAGGCAAACACAGCATGTGACAACTAAACTGAGTGGGGGGAAGGTAGCAAGAAGGAAGCATAAAACTGACATGATTAATAGAGCTGCCACAATTTGTTTACCAGAATGACTTTGATGAACATGTACTTTTTCCAAGACTGTTAGTTCACTGCCATTTGTCTGTTGATTCACATTAAGAGTAAAATCAGGCCATCAAACTGTCTGGAAAAAGAAAATCCCACCCTAGCAAGCTGGCTGAAGCAGCCTAAGGTATTGCAGGAATGTTTAAATGCTCAGTGATCACTGAATGGTGCATTTGTCTCATCTTTGTAGGAAATAATGAAAGCTAAGGACAATATGAGACACTTCTCATTAATTTCCTGAACATTCACAAATTATTTTCCTCACTGATAAAAAATTACATGGAGCCAAATGAGTTGTTTGAATGCAGCATAAAATGCCTTTTTCCAGTAATTAAAAAGGTTAACAATAAAGTAACTTTGAACTAAGCATTTCATTCTATGTACTCTAACCTTATGTAGAGATTAAAAAAAAAAAATTAAGTTAAGATGCTCTTCCACTTAAAGCCACACTCTTGTCTTCCTTTGATGTGAACAACTAGCCAAATTTAACAGAGGAGACTGATTCTGTCAAGGTGTTCTTAGATCAAATCTTGTTTATTTATAGTCCATACCTGAAGTCCTAAAAGAACTCAGATAAGAGACAATTGTTTTGCCCACAGATACAAGCTTCTTTTTCAGGCAGCACTTGACCCAAAAGTCACATCTCAGATTTTCTCAAGGTTGTACTTGCCATAGCATCTTTGTTCTTTTCAGCCATCCTGTTTCTGGCACTTCTCTGCAAACCCTGATCTGTCCATAACCTATGACAACATCCAGTTTATCTTACTGAGAAATTTTACACATAGAGCATTTCTCAGATGAAACTACAGCTAACTACAAGCAGCTAACTCCACTGAGAGATTTGTTTTTTCCACCACAATATTCCTCCAAGAACATTTCTTCCAATTCTAACTGCATTACTTGAAATTTTTAATCATTTAAAGCCTCCCACATAACTAGTTGTAAACCATGGCCTCAGGTATAAAAAATGGGGAGGGAGGATTTTTTAGAGCTAATGGCTCAGTAAAGCTGAATTTGTAACTCCCACAGTCTCCCAAGCAGCAGACATCTGGACTTTTCATGAAATCATTGATTAGGAGAAGTGCAGCTCAATGACTATGTTTTTCAATTTTCTCTTCTTGGGTTTTCTTCAGCATGTCTTATAAAATCCGTGAAATTAATTGTGAACAAATGGCCCTTGTGTGGCCCATGGGTGTTGTCTCTCAAAGTATGAATTCAAGCATCCAGAAAAAAGCAATTCAATTGTAACAGTTCTGCTCAGACTTGAAATGTGAGATTTCTGTTTCTATTGATAGATGACATTATTTCCATGTTCTCAACATTTGTAAATGTGCAAGTGAAGGAAAAAAAAAAAAGCTAAAGCCCATTTACTATTAAAATGAAAAGAGAGAGAAAATCTTAATCAGTTGTCTTAAAAAACAAAGTAGTCACATACTAGCTACTAAAATATGGGCCACTGAATGTTTTTGGTTTTTTGTTTGTTTTTTTTTGTTTGTTTTTTTTTAGTCATTCATTTATTAAAATTAAATTCCACATCCACATAGTATTTAGAAGATTTTTTGGATCAATCTACTATTTCAGTTTTAGGAGTTAATTTATTCACGTATGGCTGTTTTGTATGCTGAAACAAAATCAAGCCAAGAAATGCAAATGAAAAAATTCAAGCCACTTCAGAAACAATAGAAATAGCAGAAATAATTAAATAAATTTGGTTTGTTTGAAATTATTTCAACAAATTTATTTAAATTCATTACATAATAAAGGACAGGGATTATTGCATGCAAGATGCTACTTCTCCTTACTGTATAACTCAAGAAGTTCAAGATACTCTCTTTCTCTAACAGAAGGACAGGGTTCCTTTTAATGATTCATTAAATAAGAAAATAGCTCATAATTTATAGAGAAATACTTCTAAAAATTTGTATGCCATCATAGTTCATCAGGTTAAAATCTCTCTCCCTTTGTAAGCCTTGAAATTTAATCAACGTTAAAGTTTCCTATACATTATGGTTGAACTGAAGTAACACTTAATCTCCTTTTACACAAAGTTAGCATGGATGGATATAAAACCAAGTATTCCAGTTCAAAATTTATGAGATATCATTAGCCTGGTACAGAATTTTAGAGTTTTTGAAGATTAGGTGGGGAGGTTGGACAATGGTTTTGCTCCTTCAAGAAATGGAAATTTGATTTGATATTGATTTGCCCTTTTTTAGCCGAATGCTGTTGTTAATGGGAATATAAAAGGACATGTGAAAACAGAAAAAATAGTAAGTTTGTTCTCCAGCTGTGGTATCAGAATGTCATATTGCCATATCCCAGAGATATCCATGGTTAGTTAGCCTTTTCTATATGAAGTGATGGGCACCAGTACATGAGCCATTCCCCTACAGAATTTTCACAAAAAAATCTGTGAAAGCAAAATGTCTAGATATGTTGACAGTCAATATTTGGGATACAGAAAAAAACTTTATAGTCATGGGTGAAATCTCACACTATAAACCAATAGTTTTGAATGAGAAACCTATGCATAAAATACCCTTCCAGAGAAAATTCAAAGTCCTCAAGCATCATCATACTTTCAGAATAAATTAAAGACCTAAAAATGAAGAAAAAGAAACCTCATTGGTCTCTCTTCATCCAGTTCTTCTTATCTTCATTGTCTAAGATACAATCCTTACAAACAACTAAATATTTATATGAACAGAAGCAGAACAGCAGAATTTGCACTAAATACAGCAATGTAAAAATCCAGAAATCTAGTATTCTAAAATCCAGTCCAACCAATACATATTTTAAAACAGGGTAAAGAAAAGGGAACCATAAAAATATAATTTGAGTGAAAGTAGATAATACATAATATTAAAGCTCAAAATAATTGTGCACTAGCACATTTTAAAATACTGTCTAAAAAAATACTACCATGGTCCGTTAAGAGAAGTGCTTTTGATTATTTCTCTGCTTTTTAAAGTAAATAATAATGAGCCTCTAGAAATAAGTTTTAAACCATATGTAATGACCTCTCAGCCATATCACAAAAAGGCAACTTGCCAGTACAGGATTTGGACTCCCCTCTTTTCTAACCATTTATAAGGACAGTACCTTCCATCATTTCACCAGATAAAGACACATTTCCTAACTGTAAATGCTAATTCGTATTATATCATGTTCACTCTAGACCTGAAAAAACCTCATCGTTTTTTTTGTAATGAATTTTAATAAGATTTAAAATAGCTGAGCCAAAATCAGGATTTTTTTGGTCAGAGATGATGCAAGTGCACTTACTGGTAGTACATCATCTGCAATTGTCTTTCTGAGAGTTTCATTTGTTGTTTAGTTTGGACAGCTGGGGTTGAGATACATTTTGTGGCAGTGTATGCTGATCCCACACGGAGTAAAGATCTGTTACCAGTGAGCAACGAATGAATCAGGCATTCTTACTTAAAAAAGAACTTAAAAAAACCTTTTAGAAAACCCCAACAAAAACTGTTTCTACTTTTCAGTAACGCAATCTGTAAAAGATACAGTAAATAACAAGATAATATCAAACCAGGGAGATGGGGAAGCAAGCAAGTTCCTTGTTGCAGCTAATGATCTAATTGTTCTAATATTCCATGTCTCAAAAACTCTTTCAGCCAATGTTGGAGAAGCCCAAATGAAACACATCTGCAGAACAGAGACACTGTTACCCACATCCTTCTTCTGTAGGCAGCAGAACTGTAGTAATTTTATTGCTTACAAAGACTTCCAGAAACAGTAAGTTTGAATAACTTCTCCATTTCAAAATTTTGTTTCAGAGAAGAGAGCTGGGGGTGAAATCAGGAATCATTTTCAAGACACCGCACTTAAAAATCTTAGAGGTGGGTGATGAACACATAAAACCTCTTATAAAATATTTTTTCAATGTAGTCACTTGAATTTTGTTTTAGTTTCTGCTTATACACCAGCATTCATCTCAAGGAAAATCCTGTTTAAATAATTTTGAGCAAAAGGAAGAAATTTTTTCAATAATCTTTTCGGCTGCTTTTTGTGAAAAATGAGGGACATAAATTGAGTATCAGGCATACAGACCATATAGAGTGATTAACTTAATTCTATGCATCAAATTACTTAAATAATACTCATTTTTTTCATTAAAAATACAATTAAATGTGTACAAATAAAGTAGTCTTTCACCAAACTATTATTAAACTATTTGTATTTTTCCTGCATTGGAGAACTACCTCACTCAGAAATTGAAAAAGATAACCAAGGAAAATTGCTAGCACTGAAAAGATGAATTGCTCCACACTGTATTAATTAGCAAGGTATTGTCTTTGAACTGACTTCCCTACACCTGAAAAACAGCATTTAGAGCTCAGACTTTATTTCAAAAAGTCTAGTTTAAAAAAGATGTAAGTGCCAAGATGTAAATTTGTTCCAGAAGATCTTATGCAGGTAATCAACTCATGAAATCCTTTGCACGCAACTGTGTTGAAGAAAGTGTCCAGGGGGAAAAAAATTGTTCTAAACCTTTATAAATATCACCTTTAACTCAGAAAGTATGACACCAACAAGATAAAAAGATCAGTTTTTCAATACCTGGAATCACTGCAGCAAGTTTCTGCTATTACAAGATGAGTTATCAAAAAATGTTTGTATTAAAGGTAACCGATTAACAAATTGAAAAAAAAAAAAGACAATTATTTCCTCTCAAATCTACCTTTAGTTGAGTTGAGCTGCGATTTCAGTTGCTCAAGAAAGAACATTATTTTATTCCAAAAGGAAGAAGGGAAAAAAAAATCCCATCTGCTGATGGATGAGACCTGAATATTGCTGCAGCATATACCTTGGCAAGTTCCTCATCACCAGTTTTTCACAAACTGACTTTTCTCTCAGGTCAGCCACCAGTACTATGTTCATTTTGATTCTTCTGGGTATTTTCAATGTGTTTGTATCTAATTTAAGAAGTTCATTCATTAATGAAAGATCCCACTTTACTTCAGCAATATTTCCAACAATACTATTAATATTTTTATTCATTGGGAGATATGAAAAAAAAAAAGGCTTCTGTAATGCCACATCCTAATGTTTTCAATTTCCATTTGTAACATCATTGCTTTCCCATGATTTACACATATCCCTGAGTGAATCCTAGCCCTTTAAAACACAGCAGAAAAAGAAGTTTGTGAATATGTGGAAATTTAAATAGAAAGTATTTTGCCTTTGTAAATAAACTGTTGTATTTGTGTTACAAAAATGGTTGTTGCATGTAGCACAGAGTGTCCTGCTTCCTCCTCACTCATATTCTATTCCAATTTTTAAAGTCTCACATGCAATATTTAAACTAGCAAAGGATCTTTTATTCATCTTTACATTAATGGTTATGCTGTATCCAAATTGTAAATTGTGCTGCTTTTAGGAATTCTAATAATACAATATATACTTCATTCACTACCTCTATTTTCCTCTTGCTCTTTCAACCTTGTTTATAGTTTTGCATAATTTGTAATCTGTTCAGGATTACAAATACTGAGATATGAGATAATTGCCTGGTGGAAGTGGAGAATATTGAAGCAGCCTGAAGATCCTTTCTTGGGTAAGCAGCTCTTACTCAAATAAGTATTAGCCAATGAATTCAAGAGAGTTTGCATAAATGCAGTTTGTAAGTGTCTAGTCTAGGAGGATATTGAACACCATGTCTGTAGTTTCCCTACAGAAATGGGTATTAGTTATGCTTCCCTTTTCAGTACAACAGGAAAAGAATTAGGCCATGATGGATCATCCTGCTCTTAGTGTTCTAAGTTACTACAGATTTTTAAGGACAGATAAAACATCTCCTGAGACCAGCAGAATTGTAATGTTACTCATGAACAAACTCCCCTTCCTATTTTACAGTAAATCTTGTTATAATTTCCATGCAATATTGTATTCCACAGAAAGAAAGTGAGGAGAAAGAAGCATAACACAGTTTTATAAATCATTGCAAAGGCCCAAGAGTTCAAAAGGAATGTATAGAATAGTAAACCATAATAATGCTTCACAATTTTTATGTATTGGATTAATTAGGAGAATAGAAATTTATTTAAAGTATTTCTTAAATTATGTTTATTGTCATGCAGTCTTGAAAGTGAAGGCAGGCAAGAGAAGATGATGCCCAGCAAATATTGTTGTGAATAAAATAAATCAGCTCCATGCCACTTATTTTTCTTTAAGTCAATGGAAATGTTTTTATTTCATTTCCAAAGGGAAAGGGGTAGAGGGGCTTTAGTTAAGTATTCCACAAACAACTCCACCACTTTCATTAGAGGACAATAAACAAACGACAAAGAATGTAGATCTTCAAAAGTAGCGAAGTGTTTGGAGAAAGTCTGTGGAAGCAGTGGGAACAAAAATAAAAAAGATCCTAATAGATGAGGTATAATCTCTGTAAGAAGAACAACATGCACAGGGGATAGGCTAGAGCATAGGTTAGTTGGGGTTGTTGGAACTGACACATCTAATCCAAAAAGTAAACTAAACAAAGAACATTTGTATTTTGAAACCATTTTAGGTAGCAGGCTTTTGTGTGCCTTCCACCTTTTTAGTTTAGAAAGGGAAGTTAAAAAAAAACCACAAACCTTTTGATGGAGAGTAAATGGCATACTTTAGAATGTCACTAAATCACGATTGCTTTGCTGTTTGATTAGAAATGCATTTGAGAGTCTGGACACATTCTTTGAAACTTGTTTGCTTTTCTTCCTCTCTGCTTCTCTTTACTTGACATTGTCTGTCTGTGGTGCCAAGATTTTAGAACTCTCTTTACCCTTTAAACTGTTGCTGTCAAAGACTACAATAAAAGGGAGATTCATACTATGAAGCTCATTCTGCCAAGATGCTTCTCCAATATTTATTGCCATTATATATCTTGACAGACCGTCGTGGTTAATACTGTCATGCTAAGCCAATGAAATTGATCCTGTCATCACCTTTAGAAGAGAAAACAACCAAAAGAAAATGTTCTTTTCTAGGGTTTACACAGGAGATGAAAAAAATCCCCTAAACTTTTGAATTGTTATCATGCAAAAGGCAAATTCATTTCTTGCATATGTTCACCAAGGCCGACCCTGCCGTACACAACAAAACACCATGGACCTTATCACTGTCTAAATCTAGTGTCCCTGATACACTTTCATCAGTTGCATTTTTCAGCAACACAGGTTTTTTTCATGCAACTTGGAACAAGCCATATGTTACTGGCAATTTATCATCCTTGTCTCAAATTCTTCTGCTCCTATAGACACACAGTAAAATTCTCAGGCCGAGTAATAAGTGTTGTAAAACAGCACTAATCAATCTAACAAACAGTTAATGGAACAATTTCGTTGATCAAAATGCATTAATAATAAAACTGATAAAGACATAAACACCACCTTTATCAAATTCCTTTCTTCTTTCTCTAGCTCATCTTTTTTCATTCCTCCTGCTCAGTACATAAATGCCCAAAGAATCTATATCTTCTTTGGGTGTGGGCAATCTTTTTGATAATAACTTGCTGCTTCCTTCCTTTTCTTTCTTTATTTCTTGAATGAAAAATACCTCTACAAAATTGCATTTTTGGCTGAATTGATTGTCTGAACCTTTAATTCTAATGTTTCAATACATTGACTCCTGGAGATTATATATGTGTCTTGTATTTCATAGACTTAACTTGTGATAATTTAATCTTAGATTGCTGATAATGCTAGACCATTAGAGAGTATATATAGTCTGACAGCAGTCATAAAACAGGCATTTGTTACTGCATTGTGTTTTATGTTGGTTAATGGTGTGTCCACAAATGTTTGCAAAACATAAAAGATACCAATATTTTAATGATGCAATAAGACTGAATCAAATAAAAAAGCTATATCTTTGTGACAAGAAAATTTATTCCAAAACAATGGCACCAGAATTTAAATGACAATTTTTATAGAAAATAATAGTATGCTTGTCAGAGGTTTATATATGTATGTATTTATTGGTGTGCTAAATTGATTATATACAGTAAATGGCATTGCTGCTATTACACCATGTTCTGATCATTTCCATGTGCTCTAGGCTTTTATTTTGACTTTGCAATTATGAATGTATAATCACTGTTATTTGAGTAGGTTACATGCTTCAGGGAGAAAAAGTGATTGATTGAACAGCAAAATAACACATGAATACTGGAAAGTTTAGGAAACAATTTGGTCAGAAGGAAAACCAAAGTGCTGACTGTTTGCAGGCTTTGAAATACATGCTATAAGTTTTTTAAATTGAATTTTACCAGCAGTCAAGGCCAAATAAACAGCCTAGAGTAACAAAAGTTGAAGCTGCTCAGGTTTGAAAGAGTAGCTATGCTGACAAAAGATTTTCTTTTTTGTTATATTGCTGTTTCTCAAGTAAGAAACTGAGACAGGCAATGGATTAAGCTACTTTCCCCAGACCAAAATTTCCTATTAAATTCTGCCTACCTCAGATGGGCTTTGTAATGACAACAAAGTAGAGAAGCAAAGCACTGCTGAGTGCTGCTGTAGGAGCATTTGACAATCTGTGCTGGATAAAGTAATTTCCTTCATCTCTGTGGTTTTTCCCCTTGTGTGAGTCTGGGGTTGTAGCTCTGGATCAGGGAACTCACTAACCTCACCACAAGGTGCCTCTAAGGCAGCACAGCCCCAGACCAAGTGTGAAGATGGAGACATGGAGCATGGAGGAAAGCAAAGGAAATTACTCTGACTTATATATTCTATACAGCTGGGCATCATGCTGGTGGAGCTGCAGCTGCACTGCCATGCAGGGTAATGGGATCCCCAGCTAAGGCAGAAATGCTTGAATTGAAGCACTACTCACACCACTTTCCACATCTTTTTCAAGGTCAAAAATGAACTAAGAAGCAATAGCACAGAGAGGTGAGACAGCAGGGAAGCCAGTCCCATGGGTGGCAAAGTGCAGAGAAACCCCTCTCTTTTCACTCAGCCTGCAGTGGGACAGACATCAGGCTCAGGAAAGACTGCTGCAATGAGTTAGAGAATGTGAACCAGTCAACTCTCATATGCAGGATCCCATGGGAGTCAATAGCAATATTCTGCAGAGCAGGACCTGAAGAATTTCTTGCTGAAAAGTCAGTGTGGTGAGACACAAGTGGCACTAGAGTCCCACCACAGGATAAAAGGAGAAAGATTTTTGGAAATGCACAAGATTTATTAATGAGCATGACATCATAAGATAAAATGGCATTAGAGATGGGGTTGCTTATTTTCTACCTTAACCACATTCTCCAAATACTTCTTCCTACATCAGCCTATTTTGCCTCCTTTTACTACATGCTTCTGCAGAATTCTGACATCTGCCATTTATGCCAGTACTTTAAAAAGTGATAATTTCAGCCTAGCAGTTTATGGAATAATGACAAGACTTTTGGAACAATAAGTTCCCTGGTATTTGACTATCCTTTGAAAAAAATCTGTTGCATCTTTAGTTGCAACAACTCCTCAGAGAATCTTAATTTTTCATTAATAATTCCTTGAGGATTTTGGTTACAAGTTATAGAAGTACATTCTGCTTTTCACATTGAAGAGTCAGGGACATGTAAATCTATACTGCTTTCAAAAAACTGAAACATTAGTCATGGGGCCTTAAAAAGTACAAAAAGCTTGATGGACAATTTAAAGTTTTTCATTTACTGATTATTTAAATGGAAAATCTGGATATTTTCTAAGTAAGAGTTATCTATTTTGCAACCTATTTTCTCAAAAATATATTGATTTCTGAACTGATTGTGTACTTTTGGAGACTTTAGTAATTGGTAATTGGTATTTCCCTGAGTCCAAAGTATGTAACTGTGAGATCAAGGCACATAAGCTGTAGGCATCTACACTTAAATCTATTAAAGGGGCTATTATGTCCTTTAAAACAGTAATCAACCAATTGTATTCTTCAGATTGTATATCCTTAAATCTGAAAACCTAGAATTTCCTACAGGGCAATAGTACTTGACATTAGCCAGAAGAAAAACACTTTATAAATCCATATTTAAATTAGCATGCAAAATCCTGGTTACACCAGGAAGTGTTGTTAATCCAGTTTTTAGAAAGTGAGGTAAATTCTTCTAAATTTCTCAAAGTACAGTAAAGTTGTTTATGTTTCATGGGGAGGACACAGCCCATCTCTGGTACGTAGATGAGCCCAAACAACCATGAGTTGAGAGAGAATGTCTGAGACTCTATATTGTGCCTCATAATTAATGCAAGTCAGACAGAACAACACAAGAAATTCACAGCTTACAAATCTGATCCTATTATTTTAAATAAATGGAAATTCTGTTGGCACTGGGCCCTGGTGCATTTATGGTGTGTTCAAAACTTGGAGTGGTCTACAGCACACCTTCAAGAAAACTTTTGAGAGGAACAGGGGCCATTTTGCCTCCTTCAGAAATGCAAGAAGCTGACAGAAAATTACTTTTGCTTTTAACACTACTGTCCTTCACAACTACAGCTCTGCAACTAGTGCAAAGATATGTAGCTTGGTTATAAGGTAATCTTTATTCGACAATGGTTCTCCCCTCCCCAGTCCAAAAACAGCAGCTGTGATGTCAACAGGCACATTATATAAAAATAAAACATTTGATAAGTGGATGGAAAAGAGCACTCTTTGATCAGCAGGATATACAGACATCCACAAGTGCAGGGGGCACTGGGGGAATGCCTAAGAAGTAAGTTCCAGCATGGGTGAATTTTCTGTAAGGGAAATTGTGTGAGAATCTGTCTGGCAGCAAGAAAAAACTCTAAGCTTCCAAACCATATGATCCAAAGCAAGGAAGAAAAGGAAAAAAAACCCAAAAATTTTTGCTTTCAAAAGTCTCCCAAAAGTCTAAAAATAGATGATGGTGAGATGAATCAAAATAATAATTTATTCAGAAAACTAACTTGCAGACAGAATACACAATCCTTTGATGCTTGAAAACTATTCAAGAAGGTCAGTCTATTTCAAAATAGCACCATTTTAATGTTTTCTTTCTTCCATCTTATTTACAAAGTTTGAAATGTGGGTAAACTTTGCTGCTGCTGCTACTCTATTTTCAGGCATCAAAAAAATAAAGGAGAAACCCATATTCTGGATAGATAATAGAATTCTGTCAGCTGTAAATCCAGCAAAATACATCCACAGCTAAACAATCACCTCTAGGATTCTTCAAGATTACATTTTGTTCAGCTTCTAGGTAAAGGTCAGCTCTTGTAAGTAACTAATTTTTACTTTTTCCTGAGGCTGTCAACTTACAAGTTTTCATGTACACTTCAGAAAAACAACCACATAAGGTTTTATTCTGTAAGATGTTCCACTTGTAATGAAAAGCCAAGGCTTTAAAATGCCTTCCCCTGTATAAACCCTTCATGTTGAGAGGTCAGACAATGGTCTTAAAATGATGAAATCTGATGATTCGTATTTTCTACAGCAATTTGAAGACAAAATCTTAATCAGATGAGTTGTACTGGCAAAAATCCAGCAACTGAAACAGGGAAGTCCCAAGTTGTTATATTGATTATCTCCTTTTGCATTTCAGGATGCAAAATGTGCAATGGAGTTAGCCAATCAAGTGGCAAAAATTTAGTAAGTTATTTTTCCCGCCTCTCACTTTTTGGGTATCCTTTCATTCTGTAGCAAGAATTCAGTTTATCAGGAGGTAAACTTCCAGGGAAAATCATGGATTGCTGGTTTTAAAGATTGTCAACAATTACAGAGGATACCAAACTTCACTGAGAGAGGCAAATCCAACACCTGCAGATAGATAACAGAGGAACCCAGTGTCTTTTCAGAAACACCAGCAGTATCAGAGTCACAGCTAGATAAATACCACGTGACACAAAGAGATAACAAACATACTGCCATAACCTCAAAAAGACCCAAGTTTACAAAGATTAAGGAGGAAAGCACGAGGAAATGCAGTTAAACAAAGAGCCTAAAAGATACTTCTATTTCACATCAGTTGTGGAAAAATCAATAGGGAAATACAAAGAATGAACTCAGTATGTTGAGATCCTTATAAAAATAACTCAGAGCAAATGCAAGCAAGCTGGAAAATCAGACCCACATGAGCGATGGTTAAAGTGCTACCAGGAGGATTTAAGCCCTGCACTGTCTTGGCTTTCAGCTGCACAGCTTGCTTTACAAAGGGGTGGGTCTGTTGCAGCTGAGTGCATCAGCTTCTGTTAACTGGTGACAAAGTGAGAGGCACACAAGGAACTGCTCAGGTCAACCTGAAGGACTCCATCCCATATGACAGAAAACAACATCACCCACCCCCAGCCCCTCATTTCCCAACCAGTGCTGGGATAAATGATGCTTCCTTTGCTGAAATGTTCTGCCTTGGCTGTTCAGGAACCTTACCAGATTCTGTATGAATATTGACACCACCACTTCCAGCCAACCTCTATGCAATACATAAATTCAGAGACAGAATTCAAGGGGAAAATTGTCATATTTTTCTGAAGTAACTCACCCCTTATTTTTTGTTCTCACTATATGAAATTTGTACTACCCTCTTACTCCCTATGTGAAACAAATATGAGACTAAATCATCTTTTTTAAGTTGTTGGGTATATGACAAGGAAGAATAAAAGTAAAAAAAATTAAAACCTTTGAAACAATGAGAATCATTTTCTTCACATTTTTACCCAAAACTTCTGAGTTGGATTTTTATATTATGTCTGAATATGTTTTTATATATATTTTCTAGATATATTTTTTCCCAATAAAAATGATTCAAGCATAGATATCACAGTCCTTGCTATCATTATTGGATGAAAGAGTTCTGAGTTATTTCTTACACATGATGAAAACTTCTAGAGAAGGGCAATCCTTCTAAAAATAATGACTTTTTGTTTTTTAGACTGTAGGCAAAAAGATGGGGGCAAATGTTGTAATAAACACTGGATTTTTTTGCTTAACAAATGTGAACCTATAAAGCACTGACCTTATGAACCTGGAATTCATTTTTGTGAAGCAGGATGCCTTGCAGATCCTAAGTATGAACATGTAAGCAAGCTGGTAGGTCTCTAGGGCTTTTCCCTATTTCTTCCCAAATAAATAGCATAAAATCAGAATTTTGACGAATATTCTTTCACAGATTCTTGTAGTCAGAGACATATCCCACAGCAGAGGAAGAATTGTGACTATTTCCTTCTCACCACGGTTGAGACTGTGGGTGTGGGATTTCTTAGCTGACTCTGTTCAGAGGAAAGTGTTGTGTCTTTAGTGCTACTGACTGCCCCTCAGCTTAAGCATGAAGCTAAATATATGCTCTCAGCATTTCTTGTTCTCCCTCTTCAGACAAGAGTGCCTGTTACATGGCAAAGAATGTCAGTTGTGGACCTGCCATAGCAGATGGACTTCAAATGTCTCCTGGATATGGCCACATATCTTGTGTGCAGCATTTCCTTTTCTCCTGCATTTCAAAGACCAGCTGAGAAGGAAAAAAGGTGTTTCCACTTGCACTTTTCTATCCAGTTATAGCTTTTAGGTATCAAATATAACCTCTGGGACTGTTTGCTACCAAACAAGGTTAGTGAAGGATTTTAAAAGTCTCTCTTAACATTTTCAGTTGTTTGAATTAGCTGATGAATAATAAACACCTGCCTACAATTCTAATCAAGACATGGAAGACATTGCTTACTATTCTACCAGAGTGATTGTGTTCTAAAGTATCTGCTTTTGAAGACTACCATTACAACAGACTGAGAAGTCACTGAGACTGACCCTATTAACAATGTTAGTAACTACCAGGATGAACAGCATACAAAGTACTTTTATTGTCTTCCTGATGATGCTGATTTGAACACTTTTCTTCTTCCTTCACACAGAATACACCTCCTGGCACTCGGTGGTCCTTTGCCCCCAAAGTGATTGAAGCACTCAGAAGTTTTATGAGCAGTCTTCCAGCAGGAAGTTACTCACTAACAGAACCTTCAGGTATGTGAACCGTTCTGCTGAAGTTGGTCCCAGATTTCAAGTATACACCCACATGTCTGTAGGATGAGGGTACTTCAGCATCCTCATGCCTCTCAACTAAAGGCTGGTAATTGGAGCCAGCTTCTGGTAGTATGGGTGACATTTCCTTCTGCTGCTCTGAGGGCTTTGGGTAGGGCTCATCCTGTAACAAAAAGTGAAAAAAGGACAGCCCTAGGGAGCCAGACCTGCTGTTTCTTAGAGGGGTTATCTCCTGCACTTTGGAACAGCAGCTTCTCTAGGAATCCAGATCAAGCAAAAGGATAGCTGTGGGCTCTCTCCTCTCCTCATATTTCTACTGCAGCAATTGCTAAGATTTTGTGTCCCTGGAGATCCCTGAGGTTGCAGTAGTCATTCTCAGCACTGTCACTGAGATATTGTGAGCTGAGATGCAAGTAAGGGGAAAGATAACTTGATACCTTGCAAAATGAAAGGAGCCAAGGGCTGCAGAACCTCCCACTGAAGAAACAGACATTTATCTCCTTTTTCTAGATCCAAACATTGCTTAACATCTTTGAGGCCTCTTCCACAGAACTGTATATGAGGTGTAACTTCTAGCATGTTTTCATCTCAGCTTAAACACTGAAAAACTAAGAGAAGAGAACACAAAGGGAGTAAAAGAAGATGGAAACTTCTGACTCAGAAGGCAAAACTAGAGAAAGTTCAGGTATTTGTCATAAATGAGCTTGGGACCACAAGCTATCTCTGTGAAGAAAATGCTATATTTGCTCCATTCTTCATTGTGAAGACATTTGGACTGCATCAAAGGGCAGAGTGGGAGAGGATTTAAAACAAAATTTCACCTGCCAAAGATTGTGTGTAAGGAAAAGAGCAGGATTGTAATAAAGCTTAATGTTACAACGTTTTCAATTAGTTTAAAAGCTTTTTTTATTGATCTTTTTTTATTATGGTTCTTCAGTTATTTTGTAACGTTTATTTGGAATAAATCTCAATTTATTTGAAATATTTTTTAAAAACTACATTGTTTTTGCAAGTGTTGTCAAGTGTGGGTATTTTGCAGGGCTCAGTTACTGTACGTCCTTTCAACTTTCAGTGACTATTTTTTATTTAGTTTTTTTTTTTTAAGGTTCATGTTGCATTTGCTTTTAATCTATTGATCTGATTTTGCAAGGCTTTGTGTGAGGTTTAGCTTTGGTTCATATGAGGTGCTGGGCACCATGCAGAATTTTAATTGTTTTCTTAATCAAGAATCAACAAATTAAGATACTGCGTTTTCTGTCAGTTCTCTTTTAAAGGTTCTAAATTCTGAAAACTGATATATTAAGATTGATGTGTGATGATAGCCATGCCACGTACACTTTTAATACAGAAACACCACAGATAAGTTCCTATGCAAGGCCTAAGTTGAAAGCTTGTTATGACTGAAGATTTAGTATTAATTGGATACAAAATGTAATAAAAGAATTATCCCGAGTAAGTACTTTCAGCTATTTAATACAAGTAACTTGATCTATTTCTAAACCAATTATAAGCTGCAGGGAGACTGGGGGAAAGAGGGAGATGGCATAGGATAACTGGAAAAGAAGAAAGGAAATGGAGAAAAGGATCCACTGGACATAAACAGCTGGTTTGTATGAAAGGAAACATATCTGTAATGTTACCTAGAAGATCTGAAGGAGACATGACATCCTACCTGTCATTTCTGCTAATAATTTATAACCCAAGGTTACTTGTAAATCTCACCTCACTGCGCATATAAGAAAAGTGTAAACAACACTAATGAAGTTACTTCACTGATTCTGATTATCTCTGCTTCACAAAAGGGATGGGAAGAGGCTATAATTACATTATGGGATGTTTCATTCCTGAGCTGATACCACAGTTGTTTTTTCTTTGCTACTACAAAAATTATTTTCCTGCAAAGCAACCCCAAACACTGAGTGACATATCTGACAGATATAAAAAGGGACAACACCTGGAGTTATTAGGTTGTCCTTTAGCAGAGAGGAGACATCATGAAGCTGCAATTAGTTTATGTTGGATAATTTGGCACTTATTCAGGTGTATGACTTTTCCCCTATAAAGACTATTTTCTTTTTTACTTTTACTTTTTTCCCCCTCCTTATTTTCTAACCCTATCTGGCTTTTTTAATGCTAGGCTTATTCAGAATGTTTTGACAGATAACAAGTCTGGGGCATATTCCCCTTTTCACACAAATTTCAGGGGAGAAAGGAAAGCAAATAAAAACAGTTCTCAAAGTTTTGTATAGCTTTTCTGAAAAAAAAAAAACAAAACCCTTATCTCAAATCACCAGCAAAGTAAAAAAGGAAAAATAAGACCGTGAAAGGAAAAGAGAGTCAACTATTTTAAGTTTGGTTTAGACTGTAAAAGTGGCAGTTGCACTCAGAACCTGTTGTCAGAATCCAGCAGAAGAAGCAGAAGAAGAAAGAGACTCGTGGTAGAAAAGGTCAACTGCCTATAACCCTTTTCTGACACTTTTCTGTTAATAGAAAAATTTCTCATTCACCAAAGTATTTCAAACCCTACACATGCAAGTGACTTACAATTTTTGCAAGATGCTTCCAAAAATTCTGTGGTCCTTTGTAAGTAGGATAAAAAAAGTTGAAATACAATTCCACATGAGTAGCATTGGCTTAAAAATACTCATTTGCTGAAACTGAAGGATAAAGATTTCAGCAGCACTCAATTTGAAGCAAGAATGCTAAGCTTTTACCTTGAGACAGTTCCCATTTCTGATTAAATTCTGTAGCACTCTGATTTCCTTTCCCAGAATATGAAATCAGATCACAGAAAGGGAAAAAAGAGATTCCAGAGAGGAGACCATTACTGACGGAAGCCATGTGTCATTAATTCAGTTATAAATTATTAGCTGAAAGCAGCCTCTCAGCATTTGTATTTGATGAACAAAAATTGATTGCTTCAAGGGCATTTCAATCCTTTTGATGTTACCATCTTTTAGTCCACCACAAATCTGAATCCTTAACAGAATGATTATAGCATTATAGTAATCCTAAGAGCCAATACTAAAGGATTTGGAAGAGCAACAGAGATCAATAGATTGAAAAAAGCATGTCTTTTTGAGTTGACAGAGCTGTCTAGCCTGATAGTGAACCTGAAAAAAATAAGTGGAGACTAAGTAAACAAGCAATCGTGCAGACTGAGCTAAACTGAGGTGATGAGCCACTTTTCTGAATTGCTGAATACATCGGGAAGCTCTGAATATTTCCACCGGATTTAAACCAAACTAATGGCAACCACGGGATATTTTGCCCACAGTAAAAATAAAAGAAGTTTCATAAATATGTTTGCATGTGTTTTCAGAGCTTTGTGAAGTGTTCTGGAGGTTGGGGTATTCTGTGAGGTCAACATTTGTTTTTTGCATGGACTTTGAGATTATTTGAACTGGGATTTGAGGGAATATTGTCTTAATGATTGTCTTCCTTTTAGTTGCTTTGAAATCCAGAATCTGGGCCATATTCCAACATAGAGATGAAAGTGCAGTCCTCTCAGCAATTAGATTGTGAGATATACAGTAGACAGGACCATGCATCCTTATCATGTAATCTCTATCAAACTATAAAATAATGTTGAAAATCATGGAAGTAGTGGGCAGTTTGTGGATAGTTCAGGCTGTGCCAGTTTTTAAGCAACAAAATTTTCCTAGAACAACAAAGCAGAAAATGAGCTGAAAGCTAATGCCCTCTTCAACAGCTCAAGGATTAGCATAAAATTATACTTTGAAGAAGGAAAAAGAACAGCATTGCAACAGTGGAGTATTGTTGAAGATCAGTGGAATGGAGAGAGGACAGAAAGAGAATAAAAGAATCCTTACACCAGAATACTGCAAACTGGTATAGTGTTTAGCAGATATTTAACAATTCTTTTGGTGTGCTAAACAACAGATTAACTTCATAGTGCTCAAGTGAAAATTCAGAGAAATTCAGATGCAACACATCTGGACAGCATCCCATGGCAAATAGTGAATGGCTAAGTAATGTGTTTCAATAGCAAGACATGTAGTGATAATTTATTGTTTGTAACTAGGGCTGCGAGTCTACCAATAATTCTAATGCAAAAATGTCTAAAATTACTTAAAGCACAAATGTAGAACTTCCAACAATCACAATTCTTTTGTGAGATACATGTCAGTTATACATACTATTATTAAAACAGAGAGTCATAAAAGTAATTTGAAGAAGGGTATGTTTTTCAGTTTTGTATGATTGTGCAGATGAAGACTAGTCAAAAAAAGTGCAGCATGTACCTTTTATGCTACTGCAGATGATTTTCTTTATGGGCTATAGCTTTTTAGCTTGGTTCATGTTTTCACATTTCTTACATCTGAAAGAGTGGCACAAATTAAATGCACATTAAAGGCATGATTTCAGAACATTGTGTTGAAGCAGATTTAACCCATTATTTTGAAGCTGTGCATGATAACATGTGATCTTTAAGCTTAACCTTTATCTCAAGCTGTTTAAAATGTTTTGTAGCTGTTCTTGTCTAAACGAATAAAGAGGATGATAAGCAGGGACTGGCATAAATAATAGCTGCTTTAAAACGGGCAAAGAAGTTGATAGCTCTACAAATGGTAGCCACCTGTATCAGGAAACTAAAGAAAGACTGGGTATTCAGGGGAGAGGAAAATACACCAACCTTCATTTTTCCTTTTTAAGGGAATGTAGTTTGAACCATGCTCTGTACTCCTGCCACAACAATGCACTCTGTCTTGAGCAGAACTGGAGATTATGAGCATGAGAAAGGAGAAAATTCTGCCTATGTCACAGTAAGTTCTCGTGAAAAACCTGCAAGCAGTGATGGCTTTCCACAGAGGTTCACAGGACCAGAGGTGATAAGCAAAGTACAGCTGGTTGACAAACGACAAGGACACGATTGGTAAACAACAGCAGGTGAGCAGACAAAAGGAGATAACAGTATAACTGCTGTAAATCACAGGATGCTGTGACATGCAGGTAGACTTGTGGGGGGAGGAAAGGAGATTTTGTGAGGCCCGAGGTAAAATTTACACCAGCGCTTTCAATAGTTAGAGACAAAAAGACAAATCTATATCATATGCCATGTTATGGGAAAATGTAATATCCTATTTGCAAGGCTAAGTCCTTGAAAATCATTGTCTTTTACTTTCTGCGTGATCCACATTAACAGAAACACATGACAGTTTCTGCAACAGGACAGGGGCATCAGCTGTCCCAAAAACCCAGAACTTCTCTGTCTCCATCTGCTCTGAAAAGCCAGAATGGTATAAACCCCACATTTATCTTTCAGGCAGGAAAAAATTCTGTCATTCTCAACAAAGCTTTTCTTTGTCTTGGCACATAACATATTCTGCTTTGATACAATTTAGAGAAAGTAGTACTTCTTCAAACATGAAGCTATCATAGAATTGTTTGCATTTACAACCCACATTGAACATTTACAGGGTTGGGACATCCACATAATCTCTGTGAGACCTGCTGGTTCATGGCAGATGAGTTGTCTAATTTATATGTTCACTAATAAGATTGCCATTCCAGATAATTAATCCAGTTGCATTCCTAATATATATATATATAATTAACCAAAAACTTAATATCCTTTCTATCTATCTATTCTGTATTCTCAAGTGCAAATCTCTATCCAGACTGATGTTTCCAAATGTCCTGCTGATATTGCTGGCAGTTCATACATACGCTTTCTGTTCTACTTGTGAATGAAAGTTAACTAGGAATAAGAGAATTTTTTGCAAATATCAAGAGATTTTTTAAAGCTTGAAAAAAAAATTATAAACATTGAGATTAAGTCTTTAAAATATTTCAGATGGAAAGGACTTAAGAAGATGAACCTGTCTCTCTTTACACTGCCTTTCATCAAGACCAACATGATTCTACTGTGATAATCAATGAATAACTCATTCAAGGTAATGTTCTTCACCTATGATAAGAAAAGGCTGAAAACACAGAATATGAATAGTAAAAGGTGTTACTTCGTGGAGTGTCTGAAGGATTAACTGCCTTAGGTTTACTCTCCTTGACTTTACCCTGTCACCTTCTCAGTCCTTAATATGTCACTATGATCTCTTCCTGCAAGCTTTTAGTAGTTGCCTGCTCATACACAAAGTCTTGCAGTACATAATTTATTCCCTCTGTATTCAAACAAACTGATAACCATAATCATAACAGATGAGCTTTGCTCTGCAATACTTATGTCAAGTTTTCGCAAGTATTTTAAAGGTCTTATGTGCAGAATTTATATATTTCTTTATTTAGGAGGATTGCTAAACATAAAGGTGAGAATTCATGTTGATTGTGTAAAATATTGTTGCAAAATTTTCATTCCACAGCAATTAAAGTTATATAACATGGACTCCAAAAAAAGTATCTCATTTTAAGAACTGTACATCAGGTACCCTGAGGGATTCCCTTATGATTTTGCTGAATTGAAAGATAATTACAAATATATGTTTAGGATGTTTGCCAATTAAATTTATAATTAATAGGGGTGAAAAATATCCAGTGAGGGTCACTAAAACTATAGTGATTCATCCACCAACAAGCAAACTGGAAGTTTTTAGCCAAATGGGAAACGTTTTGAAGTCTGGAAGGGAAATAAATCATCACCATGAAAAAATAAACTGTTTCACCTGTGTGATACTGAGAAACCATAAGGAGACCACTCACAATTTCTGAATCAGTTCACAAAAACATATTAGAATAATTGTCTTTTTTAGAAATTTTTCACAGATTTATGATGTAGGGTCAATCCAAGGATTTTGAGGAATCTGTTCTGATATAGTGTTGTTTCAATTAAAGGAAAATGCTGATGGTAAGAATTAGATCGATTGTAACCTATGTCTATCACTGTTTCTATCTTAGTGTTGTCACAGCCTTTGTATCTGTTATCCAAGAAAAACTGAATCAACATCCTAAGTACTTCATTTGTCACATATACAAACTACATGTGGAGTTATCTGGAAAATATCTCAATCACCTGGCCTACTCAGCTGCTATTGCAGGGAATCAGAGCTACTCACAAGTTGCCACACCTCTTAATTGTCTTCTCAACTGTCTTTGTTCTAGAACATTACAGTGTTGTGCACTGTTGAATCAAGATTGTTCTTTACTGTTAATAATTCCTTTCTCTCCCTTGAGCTTGTTTCCACCACATATTTGAGACAGAATTAACATTTCCCCCAGCTCTTGTTTTGCTATGTGACACAAAGCCAGCTCCTCTAGCCTGTTGTCACACATTTACTCTGGATCTTTCAATCATCCTATTATCCTCACTTTGAGTCTTTAGTTGAACTCCAGATTCCTAGAATATGGATAATCGGGTCCATGCACAATATTCTGGAAGAGTACTCTGGAAAAATATAAAATTAACTCCTCACCTCTGTTGAAAATCTTTGCATAATAAACCAAGTGATGGAATTTGCTTTTCCATGGTAGTATCCCACCTGTGGATTACAACCATTTTATGATTAACTAACACAAAATCCTTCTTCTCCTCTACTGACGACTTTTGAATTTTTGTTAACTCCCACAGACACAAATTTGTAATTTTCTCTCTTCATGCCATTTCTCTGCAATTGTAACACAGGCTGGTTGTTCAATATATTTATACTTCAACATTTTTAGTTCATGTCTTCAGTACTGGCACTTGCACCTTCCTTACACTCCAAAATCTCTTAGTACTCACTCAACATAATCTCCATTCTAACGTGTTCTGTCTACAAATACCAGTAATTTCTCACAGAATGTATCCGTTTACTCAAGTTGAGATATATTACACCTACTACATTTAACTTGTAAAAAAAAAAAAAAGGTCAGCGCATACATTTCTAAAACTTTTTTAAAAATACAGCAAATCTTTTATCCTTTATAGAAATGCATCTCACCTCTGATACTATAGTAACAGTGGTTAAATTTATTTTTAAATATCTTGACACTAATTTTACTGTTTCACATGCTAGTCCTCTCAGAACCCTGGCAAGAACATGAAACTCAGAGTTTATTCTCCCATAAACAGAGTAATTTCAATTGTTTTATTTCATGTAACTGTCTTGCCCTTTCTCACCTCTAATTCATATCACTTATTAGAAATCAAAGCAAAATATTACTTTGGTGGTGGGACATCCTTCCAGTCATTCCTATCCTTTCCGAGTGCAGTTTAGTCTCCCTTCTTCCCTCACCCTCATTTTATTTATAAGGCTAGAGGACCTTTTGTTCTTCATTTTGAATTCCTTTCTGCTGTCTAACTTGGCACAGGTTCTGCTTTCTTATAATTTTAACTGCTCACTCTATACATCATGAAATCCAGAATGTCATATCCTTTGCTTAATAATATTTCTGTCCACCCATATTCTCTCAAACCTTAAATCCAATACGTTTTCTCACATTTTGTTCTTATTTTGAAGATGATACTTTTTCAGGCAGGATGAGGGTGGGATTTTCCCCTTGGATAGAGTTCCAATAAGTTTTTGCTCTGTTGTCCCAAAATAAAAGCCTTGTCTGTATTCTGCCCACCCGGGTCTATAGTCCAGGTGACACCTCTGCTGGAATTCACTCAGTTTAGTCAGTGCAGAATATTTCTAAGTTAAGCAATCAGAATTCAGAAGATATCTGTTCTAAATGTTTTTGTGCAATTTTACTCCCAAATCTTTTCTCTTATACATTATGAGATAGTCTTTATGAACTACATTATTATTTCATTCAGCCTCATGTGCACAATATGGACAGTATTTATTGGGTACATAATTCTTCAAACAATTTTTATATCAAATTCTTTGTGTTTCTCCCATAATTACTTGGTGTTCATCATCCAGATCCTTCACAAAATACAGACATATTTACTTGCTTCTCTGCTATTCTCTTGTGCTTATCATCTGATTTAGTGGAGATATCCACTGCCTTCATTTTCAGTAATAAATTGCAGATACTTTATTAACTCAAATTTCAGGACCTTCAATTGGAACTGTCAAGGAAAGTGTTTTCTTTCAAAAAATTATTTGTAATCAAACATGCTAAATAGTTTTTAACTGCTCATGGGAATTCTCTCAAAAGGGAACAGATAGGAAAGATTTTTATTAGACATTTAACACTTGTAATTGCAGACCACTCATATCCCTCTACATCTTTTTCCTTGTTCTGTGCACAAGAAATTTAGGTTCTCTGGCCAGGTCCAGGACGAAGCCCTGTGCATTGGGTAGTGAATTCCAGACAGAAGAATAAAAGGCTAATTACAAGAAACAATTTATTTTTAAATTAATGGATTTGGCTTTTTCATGATGGAATGAGAAGATTCCTTCCTAGTTCACTAGGTCCTGCTAAGGTACCTGACTTAAGGTTTCCACTGGATGACAGACTACCCAGGATTGAACATTACTATAAAAAAAGTTAAGCTGGCATTTTTAAGTGTTTCTTGCTAAAAAGCTACCGGTAAAACTTCATAGCAGAAAAACATCCTATCCCATTTCCTCTCTGCTGCCATTCAGTTGGCTCTTAACTAACTTTAATGTGGAAAGGACTGCAATACAGCAGATTCCCTTCTCTGACCAGGACATATATTTATACCTTGAATCAAAACCAAGGAAGAATAATTTCTTGATAAGACACATAAAACATTAGTAGACATCTCAATGAATCACTACAAAACTGAGAACAAAACTGCATTGAGTTTCTATGTTAACTTTAGTTGTCTAATAAACTTTTCTCAGAATTTTAGAAAAACTTATTAAATTTTCTTTTTGGTGTTTCTCTTTCCCTTAAATGAATGGCAGTAGTATTAAATCAATCTATTTTCACTGGAAAAGAGGACCTACATAGATCAGGTTTTTTGGTGCAACTGAGATCACTCATTGCTGACTTATATAGTGCAGTCAACAGCTATTTTTTCTATTTAGACTTTAGTTGATCCTACTTTTTTCTATTTAGAAGGCTTATTATTTCACTAGAAAAGTATGAAGATCTGATAAGAACTGAGCTCAGGATAGCCAGCCAATTCCATGGACACCAGGGCAGTATGCCATATTTTTTCATTGGAAACCCTCTTTAGTCCCACAGATGGGAGGCAGGTCAGGGGGAAAAATGCCAATGCAGAAACATAAGATCTTGGAAATAATATCCATGGAATATGACTAAAGATATTGTATAAAGCATAGTATTATTTCAGAGGACACTTTTAAAAAACAGTTTAAATGCAGTAGAGCAGTTCCAGCAGGAGCAATAAAGAAAGGACCACCTCAAATTTTAAACATCTTCTCTTTTACTTGGCATACTTCATGGGATATTGGCCTTTTGCCACACCATTCTTGAGGTTAAAATGCACTTTATGATTACACCTTAGCAGAAGTATCCTAACAAGTTGCCTGTATGGAATATTCACATGAACCTATCCCCTTTCTCACTGTACATAAGGTAGACAGTTCCCAAGACAGAAAAATTGTCTCTCCAGCCTAGTGATTAAGACAATTCTTTCAAAGCCCTACAGCCTGCTAATTTCAATTTTCCCTTTGTTCCTTGGGGCTTTCAGAGAGACAGGGGAATGAGAACATTAAGTCTGAACCTGGGTCTCCTGCCCATTTTTGAGTACCCTCTTAATTCACATATATGTGCTGAGAACTAATAGACCTCAAGGAACCAGGTCTTCTTAAATAAAAAAGGTTTTCAAAAATGTTTTTCAAAGTTTTCAAAGCACTTTACAGAAAATAATCTAAAAAATCCAGCAAGGGAATACATCATAAAAAAATACGAAAATATGAATAGTAAGTTTAGGAAAAAATAAGAAAATTAATATAATTCAGAAGTTATTATAAATTTTAAGATGTTAGAAAACACCAAGTGGGCAGCTTGTTAAGGATAAATCCTGCTTGAGTCTTAGATGTTAAGGAGCACTGATGTAAATTATATTTCTGCAAAGATATGGAGGTATGCTTGCACTTCAGATGAGAACCTGACATGAATATGAGTTCAATGTCAAATAAAAGATGCCTCACAAAAGAGTCTCTTCTATTACTAAATTACAACATTAAGTTGCACTAGTACAAGTAGGACATGTGAATGCATTTAATGTCTCTGTGTGGACTCCATCTGACTTTTGTGCTAAAGCATGTGAAACCATTCTCACCTAAGTGAGTCTAGAATTATTCTGTAGTCACTTCTGGTTCTGTGAATGTGAAGTACTAATTCAGTGACCATGTCCTTTGAGGCTCATTTCCTGAAAAATGACTTTGTGACTCAAAGGCCAGTCAGAATTTGACCAGACGTCTTAATTTACATATCTTAGACCTTTAGTGTTTTAGGTGTACCCCTCCTGCTTATTTCTGGAAGCAAACTTTTTACTCTATTTACAACACCCCTACCTTTGGTCCCAGAATTGTTACAAGTTTTACAGGTGAAAAAAATTATCAGAAGGAAATCTGAATCTCATCCTCTGTTTTCTTACTCCAAATGCCCAAAGTTAACTTCTATTTGTTTTATTCCAAAGGACAGCAATTTCAAACATTTCACTGTGGAAAGGAATGGTTTTTTCTCCAGTACTTCACTTTCTTGTGCTCCATTGAAAAGACAAGAAAACACAGAATCCAACCCTGAGAACTCAGAAATATGGAAACTTTGTCTACTAGATTCTTCAAAACTCAGACTATTGGCCAAGGTGCCTAGAGTTTCTGACTTCAAGTGGCCAATCATCAGAAGCTGACAGAGTTTGGAGACTTATCTCCAGCAAAGAATGTGAAGAAACAAACAAGCAAACCTATGGGCTCATAGGAACTCTTTACCAGAATCTGAGAGAGTAGACACTGATGACACACTCCCAATAGATGGTATTGCTGTTCCTACATGAGAAACTATTTTATTTACATTGTATTTAAAAACTGCAACTTGTGCAAAGCTTATATTCTCTTGAACTCCTCAAGATCAGAATGCATTGTTGTTAAATACTGACTTTTCTTTTTCCCCATTTCTGATTATAATGAAGCCAGAGATAATGCATTGGTCATACTGACATCTGTATTGTCTGCCACTAATTTAATCCACTAGGAAATTACAAATTCTTGCAGCCCACCCCACTATACTCCTAGTAGATATGTGCATTTTACTTTTCAGTGAAAAAAGGTAATTTTTGTGGGTTCCAGTATTTTAGAACTGTTTTTCAATAAAATTGTTCCAGAATTTATCCTTCAAAGAACCACAGCACCCAAAAATATTATTTGATGCTTAAAACAGCATCGCCTGTGCATGTCTAATCTGAAACTCATTGCTCATTCTACTACAAACACAGTGGCTAGATCAAAAGTACTAAGAGGTGAAAGAAAGGGCAATCTATTCTTCCTCAAATTACTAAAAGAACCATATAGGTTGTGTATATAAAACCTTTATTACTGTACTGAATACTAAAAAACTCACAAAAAACCTGCCCAGTGTCAAGAGCTATAGATAAATATGCAAATTTAAATATTTGAGAAATCCACATTATCTAGATGGGATAAAAATCTCTAAGTAGTGTTTAGACAATTATAAGACTGTCATTATTGTTCTAGTTATGGTCAACTTATTTAATTGCACTTTCCAGAAAAATCCATTACCAATGTCATGATTTAAGAACTCTTCTTTTATGCTGACATAGTTTTAGGATGTTTACCACAGAAAAGAACATTTTTTCATCAGTTCTTGATGGCTGGAAAGTATTTGATTTCCACAAACCATCTTTATAATTCCTTCAAAGGAATTATTCGGACAACAAATTAATTGAACTGAATGTTCTGCCAGCTGAGTCAGTTCATTCCCAAACTCATAATCCCCACAAATTATTCTTTTGTCTCACAAAATCAAGAAACATCTTCAGACTTCACAGTGTTGGTACAAGGTTGGCCACGAGTTTGTGGTGTAAGAAGGTGTTTAATCCAGAGACTGTATTCTAAAAATGTTTTGTATGGAAACATTTGACGACATTATCACTCTGACAGCACTGTTAATGGTGCCAATCTCTGTCCAAGGTGCTTGCTCCTTGCACCACCAGCCTCTCTGCCCTCTAGCAGCTTCACAGTGAGCCAGACCAGTAGAAATACAACTTCCTTATGCAGGCAGTGTCCCAGCCAATCCACAGCTCTGATTCAGTTCTCTAGGTGGTTATCCAGCAGAGGGATGCCTACTGAAGGACAAAAGCAGTTCTTAAGCTGTCTAAAGCATTGGTGCTTGTCAAATAAAAGAAATAAAAATTTATTTATTTATATTTATTTATTATATTTATTTAAAAATAAATATAATTCTTTTCTAAACTGAGTTCTTATCAGGGAAGCTAAAGCATTTTATTTCAGAATAAATTAATGCCACACTAAATGCTTGGCCAAAGCCCGGTAGAATAGTGAACTGTTTATTTGGAGAAGTGGCAACTCCATGTGATTATTCTTAGGGACATTAGCATTATGACTGGTTGAGGATGAGAATGAACAATAAAAAAGATGAAAACTCCTTCCCTGTTACCTCAACTACTGACATTTGAGATGGGAGCAATGGGAAAGTGAAAAGTGGTGGAATTGGTTTAAATGGTTTTCCAAGAAAAGCTTGTACTATAAAAACAGGTCTCCAGCTTGGATCCTTCTTCCTAAATGCAACAGAGAGATACAAAGCTGAAGTTGAAGGAGAAGCTGACATTAAAGATGCTGTGGTTACCTAGCATTTGGTCAGCAAAATCATGAAGAGTGAAAGAAGCATTTAGGAATCTTTCACTAAGCAGATCTACTAGTGGAATCCTTTTCACATTTATTCACCCATGTCCATGATTTTTTTCAATCCCACTAGAGGAATGAGTGACGAAAAGAATCTCTGCATTTATTTTGTGGAAGCAGTCCTCTGCTCACTACCACTGTCTTCATTGTCCTCTGTAGGTGGTAGGTGATGTAGCTGATGAAGCAAAGCAAAGCAAACTCTAAGGGATGTGAAATTCTAATTTAGAATTTTCAGTTCCTTCTATTTTAGGAACTGAATTTAAACTGTAATTAAATTTTTTGGAACTGAATTTAAAAATCTCCCATACCACAAGAGCATATAAGTCTTGAAGACGTGCAATCACAAATCATTTCTTAACAGCAAGTGCAAGCAGTAAATATGTAAAGGACACTACGAAAGGAAGCAGATATTTAGTTGATTAAACAGTATTTACACTTTCTGCACAAAAACTATGTTGTTAAGAGAAAAATACATTTAAATCCTTGTTTTCATTTGAGCCAAGAGCTCTGAAATATTCAAGCACTGTGGATAGTCATTTTGTCTTTTTGCCAAAGGTTTAAATGCAGTTATGAAGGTTTCTGCTGATTGCATATCCACTAAAGGGCCCAGTTTTTCATTTTCTTAGAACTTTTCTCACCCTGATTTTTCAGGAGAACTTTATTAGATTCTCTGTTGCTTAGGAATTACACTGCACTCAGGGAGTACAGAGTGAAAATATTCTATGGAGTTGTGGTGAGTTTTATGGTCTTGTATGGAAGATGAACTAGATCATTGCATGGTCCCTGGCCTTGCAAGAGAAAAAGTGCTAGAATCTCACCTAAGCTATTGGAATTTGCTTTAACACAGGTGAGTTTAATACCCATGCTCTGGTTCTCAAAACTATTATACCTTACTTCAAGGAAGCAGGGAAATTTGAAACAAATGTAGAAACAATAACTACAAAAAATATATACTATGCAGCTGGAAAAGAAATGTGAAGCACTTTAATACTCATAACATGCTATTTCCATTTCTTTCACAGAATTATACACAAAAAAAAAAATAGAAATAAATATATTAGTAAAGGCAAATTTGTATTATTCAAGTCCCTGGGTGACAAAGCAAAATAGATCATGAAAAGAGGGCTGAAAAAAGACCATTTTGATAACAATACCCAAGACATTTAATATGGAAGAAACAGAAGAAAACAAATTCTCATTGCAAACTTATATTTATTTATGTAGCTGTCTTCCCCCTGCTGTTCATATGAATAATTTTTCTGGAAAGAAATTTAAACAGATTGAATTACCTTGCTTTGGAAATTTGATATACTGTTAATATTATTAGTGTCCATTGTAACTATCGATTGAGCTTTGTAACTTTAAGGCATATACAATACAGATTTTCTTTTCACTTTTGTTTTGAAGCAAATAGATATGGGGCTGTTGTATTTTCTGTTTACCTAAATGGAACTTTCCCTTATACTGACAGAGGTTGGCACCACACATTTCAAAAGCCACCTTGCAACATGCAGAATATCCCATCAGCATCTTACCCTTACCTTGGCAGTCAGAGAACTTTATAGTTTTACAGTGTGGGAGATTTTTGATCTTCCATTCTGTAGCCTTAAGTTTAATAATTACCCTCTGTCAATGATATAAAAAGACATTGCTCCTTTCAACCATGGCAAACAGTTGATCTCTGACACTTTGTCACCCCTGTGCTTCCTCTTCAGCTCTAGATGGTGCCTTGGTCACTGAAATCACGTTTTACACAAAAGCACACAAGTTTCCCTGAAAGAGGACTTTAGTGCACCTCCTTTCCAAAGAAATGCAGAAGTCTGTACAGTTATTTGGAAGTATGTGATATTTTTCTCACATATATATTTTAAATATATATATATTTTATCACAATTTGATACAAAATCTATGGGGCAGTTCCTAACTGGCTAGAAGTCAAAGCAAATCAATTTAGGGATTTGAACAAAGGATCTTGGTAAGGTAAAACAGCCTGCAAACTTACTCTGCTCTCAGCATACAGAAAATACTCATCAAGAACTCATTCAAAGCAGTTTATCCATTGCTGACCTCAAGTTAAGACCATTTCCACAGACAGCAAGCCCTGTATGACTGGTCTTTAGCACAGCTGAGCTAACCCAGGCAGCTGGTTCAAGAGTCCAGGCTCATGAGGATCCTTGCACAACCAAAGTAGTTGTGAATTCATCACAGCAGAAGATTCAGCTCCAAGGTGGTGTGAAGTTTTTTCTTGAGAAGAGAAGATAAAACAAATATTGCACCCTGCAAATGGAGTGTAAACAATGCTCAAATACATTTGCAAGGAAAGCCTTGTGCTTTAAACATGAAAGGATGCCTGTCAAAAAACAGGAAATGTACAGTTTGTTCTGGAGGCTAAGGTCAACAGGACCTTACTGGTGCCTAAGAACATTTTACACAGGGAGCTCTCAAAGAAGGATGCTCTGTTTGCTAGCCAGATCTGGAGAAAGGTCAAACCAATGCCGTCCTAAATTTTTCTCACATAGCCAGCTTTAAAACGAGGTTTTTCTCCTGTTCCTTTTAACTAGTGAGAATTTTCTTTTTCATAAGGGACATCAGGTGTGGAGAATCAGTTTGGGGAGTATGTATGATGCTCTTGCCAGCAGTCCATGGTGCTGATGTAGAGATTTATACTTGAGTATGGTCAGTGTCCTCAGCCTGCAGCTGCAACGGATTATTTCCAACATTTTTTGAAAGGTCACTTGGTGCGTTTCTGTGTCAGCATTGTCAAGGATTTATGGACAGCAAGTAAAGGTCAATAATGCACACAAAATGGCCTGCCAAAATGAGCTGTGATCTACTAGTGGGTTGCTGCCCTCCAGAGCTCCACTAAACTGGAGATAACATACAGAAAACACACTTGTTAGTTTACCATGCTGTTTGGCAATTGTTCAGCACAGCTCAGGTCTCCTGCTGAGCTATGAAAAAGTCCACTAAAAGTCACAATAGGAAAAATTTCAATATATACCATCATCACAGTCCACTTTTCTTTCATGTACTTACCCATTATAATGTAGTGGATTTTCATGGATGTCCAGTGTATGCATGTTAAAAAAGAACTGATTATATTCAGAGATGAATTTGCCAATTTATGTTAGTGTGCTACAGTATCCTTAACTGTACAATATCTTCAGTAAGAAGATGCTGCTGTATAACTAGTAATAGATTAAGAAATAAGTGTGTCAAGTTGATATTATGAGATGCTTTTTTCATGACTAATGGTAAAGGCTGGACTATGTTGTCACATCTTAGAACAGTAAGAGCCAATGGGTTCACATGAGGAACAGAGCACAGAGATAAACTCCCCCCCCCATTCTCACCATCCAGATTGCATCCAGACCATCACATGTATCAGCAACTGACTGACCTATCCTCCATCAGTTTGGATCCATTTAGACTTTGGCTTGTAGTCAAAATCTATAGCTCTAGGAAATACAGAAGAGGAAGACTGTCTAACTCGCCTGTCAACACACGGAGTGATCCACTGAGCTCAGACATGGTGCAGCAGCCTTCATCACACTGCTCAGCCTGCCTTGCTAGTGGTAGCACTGTTCTCACAAACACTGCTAAAAAAATATCTTGCCCAAAGCAAAATGTGTGATGAGCACCAAGGTACTCCCAAGAGGGAGGGTCACCAAGTCTCTGCACGGTTGCCTCCTCTCAAGTTGTCACTTCCCCCTGTGCAGAGAGACAAAACCCAAACTCCTTCTCTGTAACCCAGCCAGGAGATCCTGCAATAGGCAACAGAGTATTGTTACTCCTAAAACCCCTTACTATTTAGCCAGCCATTTGACTGCCTTTTCCTTCAGACTTTTTCTGCCTCTTTGAGACACCAGAAAGAGCACCCTGATCTGACTCCTCTCTTTGGCCTTGGGTGAGGTGGCTGAGTGGCTCCTTTCTCCTGGTCACCTGTTTAAAGCTGTGAAAAGACACAGGCTCCCAGCTAGAAAACCCTTTGGGAACACATCAAGTTGGGTATTTGTGCCCTGCCCCCCAAACAAGCACGCAGATTTCAGCATAGTTACCATGTTTTGCATCAGATGCAGGCACCTCCCTCAACCTGCTTCTATTGTACTGCTGTTACTAAACAAGTTATGGCATTACATCAAAGACTAAATGAAAGTAAAAATGCCTTTTTTTTTTTTTTCTGTATTAACCATTTACTGTTACCCATTTCTGTGTCTATACTCTTTTCAAGGAAATCAGGCAATCAGAATTCTGTTATGCTTTCATTCCTCATCCATTGCTTGTGCTGTCATTCTAGCATGCCCTAGTGTGACAAGCCACTATACAACTATCATTGTATTATATTTTATATTACACTAGAAATGTAGTAATCAGACTTGCTGTGGTGTTCTCTCCATGAGTTCAGATCAGGCAGGAGCAAAATGAAGAGAATTAATACAAAGAGATACTACTTTTAATTCTCAGAGCCATATTTCATTTTGAGTTTTGTTCATCACTGGGATTCATTCCAAGTTTAATGAAACAGAATTTCTCAGTGAAATTTCCACATTAAATTTCCATCTTCCATTAAAGTAGAGCCAGAAAAGCACTTAAGCACATGCTTAAAACTTCAAAATGCATTCTCAACATATTGCCTAATTCCTGTGATATTTTTGTTCACTGGGGGTCTTCACAAGTTCAGACTAATACTAGAAATTGGCTTTGATTTAGATAAAAGCATTCTTGTCCTAAATGAGGTCAAATACAGCAAGGCCAAAACCTGAAATCTTCACATATGCTGCAGGAGACAGATGCTATCATTCTTCCCTATGCAGCTAAAACTCTGGCCAGTTAGACACAATATGAAGAGAAACATCTAACTCCTCTAGCCTCCTTGCCACAGACAGCTGGCCCATTTGTTGGCCATGGGCTGGGCTGGCTCAGATGCTAACACCAAGGGCAATGACTACTTCCAGCAGAGTGACTTGCCAAGTACAGTGCTGTCCAAAATGAGCTTTAACAACAGTAAAAGTGGCAGCTCCCAGGTTTTTTTAAGACAGCCCTGAGCCTTTGTTGTTATAACTGGTTTCCCTCTGTCAAAGAAAGGGCATTTTGTACTCGAGGATGTTCTCTCAGTCTCTTCCTTAGGGACCCCATGTCCTCACATAAATTGCAGGATTTCCTAAGTGGTTCATGAACAGGCCAAATTTTAATCCAGCTTCAAAACAGTATTTTCTTCAGTAGTCTTCTTCAGGAATTCTCAGCTCCCAGCGAGGAGGAGTACATTATTTCAATACAGTGCAACTCAGACCTTTAAAGAGGTTTAAGCTGCTCTTTATATCTTCCAGAAAACCTTGCTCTGAGCTGAATGATACCGTCCCAGCGTCTGCTCCTTATTCTCACCTATTCTCCTTCTTTCACCTGAGGAGTTAGGTAATGTCTGGCCCAAGTACAATAAGACCCCCGCCCCTTTTAAAGATCATCTTATTCTGGAACAACGTTGTTTATGTATTCCATATGGCCTATCATTAATGTTATCCTTGATTCTCTGTCTCCCACTTTCCTCTCGTGCAATAAAAGAGATGAGGTAACACATTGTAAAAGAATGTGTTTGCAAGATAGAATAGACATCTGCCTCTCTCTTTCAGAGGCTGCTGCAAGAACACAGTTGCTACCTATTTTGCCAATTTGACCCCGACATGTCGAGGCTCTCAGAGCAATTGTGCACAAACACATCAATCTGCTGGTGAGCTACAGCTCTGTTCCTGACATGGCCATTGATTTTATTTTCTACACTTTTACCTGCACACTTGTCAAAACCTGCACGACTTATTGCTGGTATTGTTAAAAAAGATGTTAAAGAACTTTCGGGGAAGATGTGACCTGATCTTCCTGGGATGTTTTATAAATTTTTTTCTTGATTTTTTCCAAAGCCCTGCATGCCCAAGCAAGGCGTGATGCTTCTACTTGAAACTGAGGACTGCTTGTTTTGAATGTTTCTAAGAAATAAAAACAATCCGCTCCAACTAGACCACAATAAATTGCCTTAGATCTTTCTGTGACAGCTTAAAAATTAGTAGGATAATTTCATCAATTAAAACCACCCACTGTTAGATTTATGGCAGCACCTTAGAATCAATGAGCACAGTGGATATTGTTGTAAAACAGGCTCATTTTGCCTTCTCTTTCTCTTTTACACCATTGTAATTCAAGAATACCTTCTTTATTTGCCTCAATTAGTCTGCTATAAAACTATACAAAGGTAGACAGCTTCTGACTGCATTCACTGACTGCAACCTCCTATCTTGTGCTGGAGTGGCTGGGGCAGGAATCAGGCACAAAAACTTCAAAACTTGTCTTTAACCACATACTTGGTGCCCTGTCAAGTTAACAATATATGGAAATCTGTTTGTATGTTCATCATTGTTTGGAAAAGAGTATAAAAACATAAGCAACCCTAAACCATCTGTCTTTCCAGATTATTTGAGAATAACCACATCTTAATGGAGATGTAAATATCAGAATCTGAAGCATAGACTTCAGACTAGACTGATGAAAAGAGAAATCTTCTGTTTCCCAAGTGATCAGACTCCCAGGCACTTCTCCTTTTGTTTCATCCCAGACATAAGAAAAAACATCTTTAAAAACCCTATATCTATTCTTTTCTCTTCACTGAAGATCTGGTGTGTTACTGTTTACTCACAGAAAACCACTGCTGGATTTGCTGAAATATTTTTGGAGTGAGGTATGTAGAGGTGGGCAGATTTGTTAAAATGCTAAAATTATTTTTCTCATGCAAAAGATAGCAAATCAACTAACATAGATAAATAAAAGCATACTAGTCACTAGTGTCCTCTGAATCATTCTTTTTAGTTAGAGAAAGCTTAAGTAACTGTATTCCTGCCAATTTCATTTTGTGGTCTTGTGTCTGTGTTCCTTCTACACTCATCCATCAGTTCCCAGACAGAAATATATCCCATAGTTCTGTGTGCCTCTTTATTATCCTTATAAGAACCTGAATGACTCTTGCCGCAGTCATTTTTTTGTCTACCTTCTGAAATCTCTTTGATTTGGATTTTTCTGTAATATCAGAAACAAGATAAATTAAAATCTACAGGACAATCAAGACATTTGCTCAGATTATCCCAGGTTTTGGGAGTACAACTGACCAAGGCAGTGACTGGATCCTTCACAGCTGCAACAGTTCAGCAATAGGTGACCACTTTCCAGGGAGTGGAGGTGTACAACTGGCAAAGCATTCTCCATTCACCAGAAGAGGAAGTTCCTAAAGAGGACAAATAGCTGCATGTGGAATATGATACAGTGGAAAGATACTGAAGATCTAAACCTAGATGCATTCATATAAATATTGAAAAATCTCAGGTCAGCTCAGGTGCTTGTTATTTCAATATTATTGCCTCTGACTGACAGTAAAAGAGAATTGGAAGAGTGTGTTTGAAAAACCTATATGTATAATACACTTTCACCAAGATGTAGCTGGACCTCTACACTTGTTTGTTTATTTCACACTGTTTAATTTAAATTACATACTGCCAAAGTCTTCTTTTCTCTAGCATACTCACTGCTGTGTAATTTATAGTGTCATGCATCTCCATTCTGTTACACATAAATTGCATGTCTGTGGCAAATAAAAAGATAAGTGCAATCCATATTGCAAATGCATTGTGCCACTAAATTTGCATGCTTTCTCCTTGCTCTTCTTCACCTCATGGAATTTATGTGTTCATTGTAGCAATGTCTGATATTGCAATGCATATCCTTTTACCAGTTATATTTGGATTTTAAAACTAGCTGTTTACTGCTTATAACAATGTACTCTTTATGACAATGTCATTGCCAGAGCAGTCTTCACTATCTCCCCAAATAATTTCCAAAACATGGTAGAAAATCTGCTGAACTAAAATATTACAGTAAAAGTAAGGGCACTGCTTAAAAATACATAAATTTTTTCTCTAATTTTATTCGTATTCAAGAAAGCAGTCCTAAAACAGATTTCTTTTTTTAATTAAATCACTTTACAGATTTAAATCCACTTGTAATAGGACATTTTTTAATCTTAGTTTATCTCCTGATGCAGTAGACCATCTACCTTTTTCAGGGTACATAAAGTGATCTACCAACTAAATTTGAATGGATAGTAATGAGATTACTTTAAATACAATAAAATAAGTTCTGTGAGTAGATAACCCACTGAATTTTACTCTCTAAGGTCTGGCATCTTGTGTCTAAGATTTCATGTTCTGTTGTGAAAACGAAATGTTTATGTCTCACTTTACCTGAGCAAAGAAGTGGCAAAGACAGTCTCTTGCTTCTCTGCAGCATCCTATATTTATTTTTTATATATTTTTTAGATTCACACGTGATTGCATGAGCTTCATTCTCTTAGGAAATTATGACATCTAGAAAGAGAGATTTGGAGATTTTTCACTGAAACTAGTCAGTGAACTGAAGTGACTTGCTGAGAAGCTGAGTGCTAAAATTAGATAGTAATTAAAATGGATATATTGGGCTGGGCAAACTCCACCTGAATGCTCTCTCTCCTCTGCACCTCCTTGAAATACAAATAGAGTGTAATTGAATTTGAATGCATTACTCACATGTTCATAAAGTAGCAAGTTTTTAAGTGAGCATTAAAAACAGCACCTTAAAACATCCATTGTACATATACCCTGTAAAGAAAATACAGCTAATTCCTTTAGCATAACAAAAAGTTCAGTTCTTATTCTTGACTTTTTGATAGCATTTCTGTAACAGTGCAATTCTGGTATAGGGAAAATAATGCCATGAAAAAAATGGAAATGCTGTTTCTCTATTTACTTTCATCACCTTCTGATGCATATACTACCAGGATATGCTCACAGTAATTTGCAATGTTATGGAGTATTTTCCTATCCCTGTGAAGCCATTACCTAATTAAGTCTTACGTGATAATTAAATAAACTAAACCAAAATACGATCTATTGGTATTGTTTGAAAATAATATTATTAAATAAGGTCTGTTTAAAAATGTTTCCTGTGATAAATCACAATTTGTTAAAAATTCAAATGAATGAATGTTTTAAAAAACGAGAAGCAGAAAACAGAGAACTTCAGTCCTTTTAAAATTGTCTCCATAAATAATAACTTCTTCAATTAATCTGATTCAGTACATTAATCAAACATTATTGATTAGTACACAGAAAATGTGACGTGCTGATGTGGCTGGTGAGGGAGTTGTTTAAGCTACAGAAGTCTTTAAAAAATTCCCTTCCCCAGCAGGATGATCTCAGGTGGGATGTTAAATGTATGCTCAGCCACTGGCTGCCAGAAGTCACTAAAGCAAACACTGAAGCACCTTGGTGAAGGCAATTGAAGCCTCAATACTATCAACTGACAGTTCTGCTCAGTGACCCTCTCATATCCCAGGAAAGGTCCTTTCGGATTCTGGGTCTTGCTGTATTGATTTCAATCAGCAGCTTTTCCTAAGAGTCCCACTCAGAAATAGCCCTGCCAGATTTTCTACTCTCCAGCCCGAGTTTTATCTCACGGTTTTTGTTCACATTTGACATCGTTCAGATAAATTACAGGAGAGGATTTTTTGTGTGTACTTGTTTCCCTTCCCACATTTTTTTAAATTATGTTTTTTCCCAGTACAAGTAAATCCTTCTGTTTACTTCTGCTTTCAGTTGCTCTGTTGAGGGAGGCACACTGAGCTGCCTCAAGTGCTGTTTTCATAATGTTTTAACATTTTTGGCCATGCTTCAGTGGGACCAAAGTATTTCTGTCAACGACTTCATCAGTGCCAGGATTTTACCGCTGGCTTTTGAAAACTGGAGGCACCCCACTGGAGGCCCTCTCACCGCTCAAACCCCCACGCTTTCCTCTTCTCCTAGAGCACCACAGCCTTTGGTAGCCCACACACTCCAGTGGCACAGGCTGGAGAGGGATCAGGCAGCTGCTGCTCTGCTCCAGGGCACAGAAATCAGAGCAGAAGGGCAGAAATTCGGCCCCATCCTGCTTGTCCCTCGTGAGAGGCTGCACCCACTGCAGCGCATCACAAATCGGAGCAAGGCACGGCGGGGGGCAAAGGCACTTTAGCCATGTTTGCACCTCCTGGCTTCTACAGCTCTTGGCATAAATTACAGCAGCCTAAAGGGCTTTTTGATGGTTAATGTTCTGGAAGAGGGGAATGAGTATTTCAGACAGTAAAAAAGTTTTAAAGTTTTTCTCATTTGCTGTTGTTTTTTTGTTGATGCTTTTTTTTTTTTTTTTAAATGAAGAAAGCTATCAGGAAATCCTCAGCAGAAACTGAGAATGGGTTCCTGATGGCTGGCTGGATTTTGCCAAAATCCATTTTAAGGTTTGCTTTGAGTAAGCTCAAATCAGGTTGCCATATGGAATTACTCCATTCAGCAATCTGACCTAAAGCAAAAAACTGAACAAAGCTGAGATTATTTACTAAACTCCTAAACCACTGGCTGCTTTGCATCTCTCCCACACTGGATCTAATTCCATAAGTAAATAAGCACATATTAAGTTAAAAACCCAAGTCAACGAATTGACCAAATAGTTGTACAGAAGGTAAGCTATTTCATGACACACAAAACACAGTCATGGGTCAAGATCCAAGCCTGAGACTGTCTCAAAGCTTGTTGGCACCTGCAGCTTAGCATATTTACTGCTGTAGCCAAGAAGATTGATCACAGGAAGCCAAAGCTGTACAGTAAAAAAAAATAAAAATAAGAATCAGCTGTTTTCTATGAGCAGTCTGTCAGATAACCAGCCTAATGAAACCATGAGCATTTCTCTTGAGCTCAAGAAACATTCATGCTGAAGAGGGTACTGGAGTCATTCTAATACTTTGCAGTTGTTTTGGAGGTTAAATAGAAAGCAGCACAGAAGAAAGGCTCTCCCTTTGTGATTAGAGGAAAGTCAGAAACATAACATCAAAATGCACAGTTGTGCCCTTGATGAAAATAGACTTAACGCTTAGGCTGTATTTTTCACCTCACTAGTGTGCTCCAAATTGAAAACACAATGGATGCCTTTCACTGGTATTCTTTAAAAAAAATGACACAACTGTCCCACAGAGAAACCAGACAGACAAAACACAGTCCTGTTTTTGTTAAAATAATTCATAAGCTGATGAAATGTCTTGTGTTAGAATCAAAACCATAAAGCTTCAAATGAAAAACGCATCTAAGTCCTGTCAAAACTGCATAAGCTGCTTGTAGTCTCTACTCTCCCCATCCTGGGCTCTAGATGGATGCAATGTAAAAGGAGCAAAAGGCTCAGCAGACAGCAATTTCAATGTCCTTTGACAGGATGCATCACCAATCTAGAAAACACTGACATCCATGCATGGAATTTTGGCTAGATTGTAGATGCCAGTGTGGTGTCAACAGCCATCCCTCTTGGAGAGCAAAAGGGCATTCCCAACAAAGTTGCCTTACCTGTTGCATACAGGCAGGAATCTACTGAGCAAGCATTTATTCTGTGTGATAACAATGATCTCTTGCATCTTCACTGTATTTTGCTAGACAATATGGGAGAAAAAGTATAGTTTCAAATCTTCTGATACCTTCTTCCTTGCTTTTCTTACCACTTGTGAAGATAATAACACAGAAGAAAGGTAGCAGCCTAATGTGCTTTACCTCCTAACATAGACAATGCTAATGTAAAAAAGTGTTTTTAAATGGTGGTGTGATGCTGACTGCTATTTCAGCTGTCTTGCACTTGATAACTCTCTACAAGCTAGAGGGCCACCTCTTCTCCTATGTGACAAACAGGTAGACAGGCAGTCATGGTAGGTAGCAGAAATCAGTGTAGCCTCAAGGTTGCTCTAGCAGATCCCAAGTATCCAGACAGTTCAGAACTGTCTCAAGCTGCAAGGGAGATAGAAAGAGTTGTAGAAAGATTCTGGCTTGCCCTTTGAAAGTGAATCCAATTGTCTCTGGAAACATATCTTGAGGGAAAATTGAAAGCATCCAGCTTGAAAAAGTACCTTAAACTCTCATCATGATATTCTCACGTCTGCTTGTCAGAATAAGTAAAAAATAATTCCAAAAATGTAATACAATTGAAAATGTACAGGTTTAACTATTTGCAGCAGGGCTTTGGTATAACTTTGAAATATGTCATACTAGCAATTCCCAGGAATATGTCTGGATGTGATAATTGGCTCCCATGTGAAATGTACCCTCTGATATACCGGGTGCAAATTCATCTCCTGATACACTGGGTACAATATCATGGAGCTTACAGTCAGTTGAAAGCTTGAAATATGCTGATATTTTCTGAGTTCTGTTTTCCAGGTGTCAGTTTCTGCTCTGCATTCTATATTAATACTTTTACTATAGAATACCTTAATTTATAGATTAAAAAGTAGTATAGATCAAAAAGGAAAAATACAGATAGCATTACAAAAATGACAAAACTGGTGACAGCTCATTACAATAATGAATAAATGAAAAATAGTGATGAGATGAACAGCAATAATGAACATTTAATTATTTGTGTGTAATTTAATGCATGTTTAAAAAATGACCCAATTTTTAAGTTTCCCTCTCATATGCACCTGGCTGTAGCTTTTGTTTTTATTTTCAAATACAGGTGTATGTCCTCTGGTCTCAGTTTTCATCTTTATGTTTTGTTTGCAGGCCAGAAGTGACAACGTTTTGCAATGCAGCTAAAGTAGCTTGCACATTTGGTATGCTGAAGGCATCTATCATCTTTTGTCTGTAGCTTTTCTGAAAAGTTCATCACCTCCATTCCCTCAACCAGTAGCTTTCTTGTTGCAGAACTAATCCTGTGAGAAAAAGATTGCAGGGTCCTCAGTATAACACACAAGCTGCAGAAAAGGAGGGAAAGGGAAGGGGGAAAGCAAGTAATGGAAGCTGTTGCCAGATGGCCATTTTCCTCATCAAAAGGAACATACAATTTTCAGGATCAAGAGAAGAAGCTAGAGCTGAGCAAGCTAGATCACAGACCAGGGCTTGGGGCAGAAGGGAGGAAAGCGAAGGGAGGCAGGGAGATAATTCCCATTAAAGACAAAAACAAGAGGACAGACTGTGGGAGAAAGGCAACAGCAGATTGTGGCAGAGAGAGGTGTCTGCAAGGAAGAGAAATTTGGTGATGGTGAGGCTGAGCTGTTTCCCTGTATGCACAGCCTTGCCCCTGGCCTCGGGACCACAGCCCAGAGTGCTGTATGTATGCCTCAGCCATGGAGCCATCAGGTTTGTGGTGGGGTGGAGGGTCCTTTTTACTCACACAGGCACACAGCAGGCTATTTGTGACCTTCTGACAGTCAGAGGAGCTGTATCAAATGAAATTGCTGATGCTGAAGGCTCTGATGGCCACCATATGTGGATAGAGGAAGTTCCTGATGGTATTGCACACTTTTATTGCAATGGCCATGACAGCAGATTTCCTCAGTGCAGAGCAATTTGCCAATGAGCATGGAAATCAAGAGTGAATACACACCAGTGGGCAATAGCTACTTTCAGGCACCAGAGAAGAGACAAAGGAGCAGGCATGGAAGTGGAAGGACATGAAGTACTCAGAGATGAGGAAGATACACAGATTTGTTTCAGTGTTTAACATCAAGAAGCTAGGATTACTGCTGTTCTATGGAGGACAAGGTGGTCTCATGACAGCCTGTGGATCTCAGCGACTTTTTCAGTGTTGGCTTCAAAGAGACAGAGGTAGGCCAAAAAAGGACATTTCTGAAACCCCTCACCTATGAAGACACAGAGAGAGAGAGAGAGAGAGAGAGAGAGAAAGAGGGAAAAAATAGAAAAGAGAGAAGAGAAGAGAAGAGAAGAGAAGAGAAGAGAAGAGAAGAGAAGAGAAGAGAAGAGAAGAGAAGAGAAGAGAAGAGAAGCAAGGAAAGAAAGAAAGAAAGAAAGAAAGAAAGAAAGAAAGAAAGAAAGAAAGAAAGAAAGAAAGAAAGAAAAAGAAAGAAAGAAAGAAAGGAAAGAAACTCAGCATGTTTTGCACGGCTCAAGGTTAAACAGCGTAGTTTGGTGAAAATATTTCCATTTCCTACCTACATGAGAACCAGGACCAAAACTCAGGCCAAGGAGAGGGGAACTGCCTAAATTAGCCCATAGGAAATGCCAGCATCATGAATTCAGTTTAAAGTTCTAACTCAATGCTGCAGGGTATTCCCCAGTCCCCAGGAGTGTCTCTAAGAACCAGGAGTCTATACCCATGCAGGAGCAAAGGGCTAGTGACAAAACTGCATCTCCATTTTATGCATTTAATTTACCTGAGACTCCAAACTGACTCTTCTGTGCATCACACCCCTGATGCTTATGTGTTTGCTCTGTCCTGTGAATGGGATATATTGAACAACCACTTTCTCTCTTATCTTATCAGTGTCTCCTCATAGTTTGATAAACTTCATTCAATATTCGGGGAGCATTTCGGATTCACAGGAACCGAAATAAATTACTTTACCCTGTCCCCTCCCAATGCTAAGAAATGCTTTCATTAATTAAAATAGATTCCTGAAAATGTATACTATATAGGACAATCCTTAGTTTAAAAATCTAGAAAAACAGACAAAAATTGCATATTGGTAGCTATATTTTAAACAAACAAAAAAATCTTCACATAATAAATACATCTTATGCACATTAACTTCAAATTTACTTCAGAAAGCTATTTACAATATAAATAATTATAAATGGGAACACTTTGCAAGATATTGTTGACATAACTAAATTATATTTTCTACATTACATTCCAAAGGAAAACTACAGATGTTATGCTACAATGTCACTAGACCCTTTACATTGCAAAGCATGGTATTTGAAACACTGGCAATCTGTGTCTTTTTGTCCATAAATGTAACCATTGGCTTAAAGCAAACATGAAATTCTTCATCATGTCTCAAGTGCTTTCTTTTTGTTAGATTAGTATATCTTATGAATTGAAATATTTACCTTGGGAAAAAGTTGCAGTCCCCTAAAAGTACTTTTTCTAATAGACTTTATTTCCTCAGAATGTAAAGGTGCAAACATTTTGAATTATGTGGAAAAGATAGTTTCTTGCACTTTGAAGCTTCCCACTGTATCAGTAGCTGAAAAGGAAAATAATAAATGCAGTCCAAATTGCAATAAATAAAAATATTTAAAATGACATTTGGAATCCTAGAACAATAGGAACGGTTGAGAAATTTGTGTGAGAGGGGAATTAAATAGAGAATGCAACCAGACAAAAAGCTTTTTTTCATCCTGTATTTGATCTTTGCTTCCAAACACAGCTTCATAGATGGAGTAATAAATTAACTCTTTTCAAAAAGGGATAAATTCCTAACAACTTAGATCCAGATTTATCTACAGAACTCTTGTACACATAAGCTAAATGCTGCAGCGAAGTTTAACCTCAGAGCATTTTTTTTTTTCATTAATAAATGTCCTAAGGAAATGTGAATTGGAATATCACACTAGTGTTCTCAGTGTTCTGAACAGAAGACTATTTCATTTTTCTGGTCTTCAAAATAACAGCTAAATCCTCAGCTATGCATCTAGAAGATTTTAAAAACACCAAACTGAAGGGTTACAGGAATCTGGGGGGTTTTTTATTTGCTTTCTTTTGTTGTTTTTGGGGTTGGTTTGGGGTTTTTTGGGCTGGAGTTTTTTTGCTTCTCAGTACACACAGCTGAAATGTTTAACCATCAATACTAACTGCAAATAAAATAGTTTCTCCTCCACATTGTGGAGCTATATGGAGTTAAGCCAGTATACCTACAGGAAAGCATGTTCATCCACCATTGTTCCTAATTACAAAGCCTGTATCGCCTTTAGGCTCTTAGGTGCTTTAAGTAAACTTGCAACTCAAGGACAGAGCAGGGCCCGAATCCATTTGCTGCCAGACATTAACTATAGCCACCTTAAAATAGACATAGCCAGTCCTAATCCTGGAGCTGTGGGCTATAATCCCCATTACATACAGGTTTGTGTGCAGAAGGTCTGAAACCAACATGCATGCCACAGCTTTGTTCCTTGACTGAAAGCTCATCTGACCTTTGGAACAGCCAGGCTGATTTTCTGGGCTGGCTGTGTCTTTTCCAGAAATACTATGCAACCTTCTATTTTTTCTGACTCACTCAGCATGCTCACATAAATGAACATATGGTGGTTAACATGCTTAGGGACTAATGAATAAATGCTGCATGTGTAGAGACAAAAACAAGATTCAGATAACAGTGGTTAAAAGAGCAGAATTTCACTATGTAACCCACAGCAGTATTGCAGACAGATCAACAAAAGCCATTTTTAAAGCTTAAGAAATACTTTTGGGGCTCTTCAGCTGGGAGAGACATACTCATTTTTTCAGAGCATAAGTAACCTCTTTTACAGAAACACAGCCATTAGGGTTTTTATCTTCCATAGTTCCATACTCATATATTGAGATTTAAGGAAAAAGAATTACAAAACAACCCTCAAACCTATTAACAGAAGTCAGCTTTTCTTCCGTTGCACATGTTAAGTAGTACCTTACTCCACAAATATTCCCATTTGAATAAATGGGACAAATTGCTGAGTAAGGTTCATCTTTTAATTTAAGAATTGCTTTGCTAATTTGTCCAAAATCACAAACTCTATGCCCATGGGGTTTGATTTTATATAAATACTAGTGGGTTTTTTATTTCTTTAAACAAAAAAGATATACTAAGATTGTAATGCACATAAAAACATAATGCACCATCCACTGACAACAATAAGAAATAGTTTGAAAGAGCTGTGGTCACTCTGTATTTGAAGTAGTTGCAAAATATTAATTTCTTATTAATAACAAACCAGTATTGCAATACTGCAATTTATATTGCTTCTGTTCCAAAACACAACATACATGCCCTATTTAAAATTATAACCTTTAGCTAATGTGATACATTTGAAACTTATTTGGTTCAAATGCCTTGTATTTTTCAATTTTGCAAGATATTTCTTCCCATCTGATTTGGAAAAGGGAGAAACATTAAAAAAATTATATCCTTGAAGGATACTAAATGAAAATTTGAATTACATAAATATGTAATGGAAAAAATAAGCTTTATACCATATTGAAAAGCACATGTAATATGAGCTGCAGTGATATTATATGCTATAATTAAGATTGCAGACTTGCTTTCATGTAGCATGTAGCATGCAGAGTCTATGTTTGCAAAACTCAATCCTTTCTGTCAATTAAGAAGAAATTCCTGGCTATCTAAAGAAGCAGGATAGCAAACAAACTGACAAAAGACATCAATCTCCAGCATACTGTATTGAAGTGCTAAGGAGTACCAGTTGCAATCCCATGAGGAGAGAGAGCATCAGCCTCTGCTTGTAGCACAATGTGGCTGCAAGTAGAGTCATCTCTACTGATTTATTCCATTCATTACAGTGCATTTTTTTTGCATTTGTAGTGGACTAGAACTACTGAGAATAGGATAAATAACTACAGTTTTGGGATCACTGTCAATGAGGATGGCAGACTTTTATTGCAGAGCACATTGGCTTTTTTTTCTAGGTGAAGCCATGTAGCATCTTATGCTGTGCTTGTTGGTCTTATAAGTCTTCTGTTGTTCAAAGGTGCCTGTCAGCATGCAAATGCAAGAGTGGCCACGTGTGGTTTCCTGACTACTTGTGGCCATTAGACCACAGCCAGGGAACTGCAGCTGGTCTGCAGAACTCTGTTGTCTTCTAACTAAAAGCTTAATAGCAAGAATGCTTCGTGATCCCAAGAAACTTGAGTGCTGAGAAAACCCCATTGATTCAAACATTTTAGGAGACTCTTTTGTGATACAAAATAATATTGACACTTAGGCATGGTTTTATATGTGCTTGTAGGGATAGTATGATACCATGCACCTCTATTCTAATTCGCTTTGCAAACTGTATTTTAATACTGTAAAATGAGACTCCAAGTACAAGTTTATTCATATTATTAATAGGAACAACTGAAATAAATATGTATCCAGAGCTAAATTTATCAAAAATACTTTCTTATTCCTATGCTTTAGGAATATATACAATTTTTTGGGCTGAAAGAAGTCCATTTTGGTCCATTTCTTCCTCTGAGCTAACAGTTGCCAATGTTTTTCTTCTCCTCAATTATTTGCCTTGGTTTTTTTCTTTTATCTTAAAACAAACAAACAAACAAAAAATCTCTGTCTGCTTCTCTTTATGACCTTCATTATCCATTTGGCAATGAGTCAAATAAAATTCTTGCCAAATCATTTTGTTCTCATTTTGCCTTGGCTATCATTCAATGCCCTGTCTCTCATTTCTGCCACTAGTTCAAATAGTTTTAGACCATTATTTATCTCTCCTCTGTGCAGAGTTTGGAGCACATCAGTGACATTACCCCTTACTCTTTTCCCTTACAAAGATGACAGACTCAGTTTATTTAAAGCTTTTATTAGATCTTTCAGTCTCTTTATCTTTTGCTGAGCTGTGCTCCACCTTTTCTGTTACGAGGTTGAGATAATAAAGACCAGACTGTGTTGTTCTCCCTTGTGTTCAACGTGCATTTCACCAGGAGCAATCACACTGTGGTCAACAAAGGTTGCTTATGGAGTAAGGTACTACTCAATTCAAGATTCACAATCTGCTTTGGAGTGATTAGGACTATACACAGTATTCCAGGTTCAGAGAGGTAATTTCCTCTGCTTTCAAGTACATCTCTACTTACGTGGTTTATAATGTTATTATTTAGCTTTTGCTTCTGATTAGTTTTATTTGGAAACAGTATTTTTAACCCACCCATAGCATGCTGGTTTATATTTAGTCCCATTGATGACTCAGTCCCATATGTTGAGCTTCTGAATGTTACAAATTAAGCTAGTCTTAGAGCTAATCTCATTTTAGTAACCACCTCAGGTCCCCTTTCCTCCACATTGGCATAAGAGGGCCTCCTGTTGCAGTCCACTTTGGGACCATATGAATGCCATACAAAAAAGGACAGGTCTAGTAATTGTGACTACAAATGCCCTATTTTACATTTTTAGCATATGTTTGCATTTATTCTTTTCCAGTCAATCAGTCTCTTTGTTCATGAGGTTATTAAAAATTTTTTAAAAGTTCCTCTGTCTCTTTTGATGTATTGTATAACTCTAGGACAGGCCCTGATAATACCAGCATTCTTAATACAATTTAATTCCTTGCAACACTGATTTCTGGTTACTTTTTAATGTATATATGGTTGATTTTGATACCTATAGTATTTTCTGACTTTTATTAAATTATCTGCTGCAATCAAGAAGATAATTCATATTTCTTTATCATGGTCATGCCTATTACTTCACTGTGTTTCAGAGTAGTTATGATACTCTATACTCTCCTAATTTACTCCAAAACTTTATCAGAAAATAGAAAAACTGCCGAACAGTTTTTTACCTATTCTTGGCTCATGTTTTTTAATGTTTATGCAACTGCATTTGTATTTTACAGCAATATTTCTATGATCTATTGACTCCCTTCTGTGTTTTAAATTAATTCTTAATTATTCAGCCACTTTTCCTTATTTTAAAATTATTACTAAATGGCATACATAGCTACAAGGTTAACTGTTTATCTCAGATCACTCCTAATTCCAGTCTATTCTCCTTGCTTCTCCAGGCAATTTTCATCCATTTCACTCCACAACCCACCGTGGGCAACCTTTCAAAAACATGAGAACCATCTCCCATCTCTATGACAAGACAAGCAAGCCCTTTGTGTTTCTCAAAACTACAGTGAGAAAGCCCCTCTCTTTTTAATACAGTAGAAGTAAATATTTGACCATACTAATCATAAGGACTCTTTTCCAATAAAGCATATGCAAATAGCTACGTTTGTGAGTACACAAGGACATAACAATTCGAGGAGTTCTCTCTTCTTTCTCCCTTTTTTGATTTTATATTGGTATGCTTTATGCCATACAGCAGCATAACACGCTTGGCCTTTGGGGAGTAAAAAATCACCAGAAGTGCACATTTTGTTGTGTATTTCAAAGGAGCACATCCCAATTTCCTGTGTAAAAAGAGTGCATAGCAGTTCTGTTGCCTGGTACCTATGCAGTTCAGAAGATCTGCCCTTGGCAGTGTTTCCAAACAACACCTCTTACACAGTGTGAATAAACTGCTCTGTTAGCCTGCCACAAGCACTCCCTGCCTGGACCTCTTCTATCCTTGTCAGCATGCATGGCACCAGCTTTGAGTTTAGCTCCATTTACTCCAACCCTGCATGCCAGTGCATTTTTATTTTTTTTATAAGTAATGTGTTTTAACTTACTTATCCCCCCAAACCTTAGGTTCTTCTTTCTAGTGCACTGTGGTATGGGAAATGCTGGTAAGGACAAGGGCATGAAAACATAGAACATCTTCCAATTAGATCTCAAAGGTTATTTTTTAAAGCACAAAAGTTTTTAGAAAAAAAAGTGTCAGCTTCCATTGGTTATTATAACAGATGTTCCCTTGTGTCCTTGTGCTGGATCTTGCTGCATCCTTAAGTGAGAAGTCACATCAAAGTGCGATCCATTACAGCCTAGTGAGTAGCTTCTAATTGTTTCAGTGTCATATAGATGCTCCAGGGCATATCCAGTCAGTGTGTAAGCATGCTTGTCAAAGTACTGCCTGTGGGAGCTGTAATAATTTGGAGAGGCTGCTGGGTGGTCTCCTTGGGTTTGATGAGGGGACATGTCTGAGTGCAGGTAGTCTTTAGCAAGTACCAAACTAGATTTTGATATTCTATCAGAACTGGGGCTACTTATCCTAGAGAGTGTTGTGGGGCTGTTGTCATAGTCATTTTCGTGTGGGCTCATGATCTTTCCATCCCGCTGCTGGATGTGTTCACAAGGAGGAGTGTTGGCAACTGTTGGGACGCGGCAGGCGTCCGCTGCCAGCTGCTGCTGGGGGTAGTTGGCAAAACAGATAGCGTGCTTCTTCCCTGTGCCATTAAGGGAGACCAGTGGGTCAGGAGTGGTTTTCCGCAGCTGTAGCCTGTTTTCTTCTTCTTTAATCATTTGCTGGGTGGCTCTTATTAGAGTTTCAATTTTGCTGGGCTCGTGCGGGCTGTTCTGATACTGCTCAGCGCGGTATCGGTCGCCTGACTCGCTGGCAGAGCCAGGATCAGGTGAGCTAACAACACTGTCCTCATCCCAGTGTGCTCTTCCTAGGAAAGAGAGAAAGGAGAAAAGCACTGAGGTTTAAGGAGGCAAGTGATCTTGAAGAACCTGTAACCTGAACCTCATTTCACACGCACAAAATGAAGTCAGAGGTGAGTCGTAAGAGTCATCAAAAAAAGACCCCTTGCTCTTCAGTGACAAACTCTGGTTTTCAGTGTCTCCACTTGAAACAAGTAACACAGCTGAAAATATACAGAGATCTACCTCAGCACAGGTATCTGGTGTCACCTGATACACTGTTGGGTAGCCAAGCACCTGCATAACCCAGCAGATACGACACCACCTCTAAAGCAACTCTGTCTTTAGGAGCAGCTATAGGCCAGGCATAGTATCCTAGAGCATGTCAAGGTGCCCTCAATGAGAGTGTTCAGGCCCCTGGCCTCTTACTGCCTCTTTGTATCAACAAGATCTGAGTGAATTTGGGCCATGGTAAAAATAAAAATCTCAGGGAATTACAAATGTTCAACATTCTAGCCTTTCCAAGACAGAAAACAGAGACGGCATTGAGAAATAGCTTGTGGTTATGTACTTCATGCAGGTTACACAACAATAAATAACCACAAGTTATGAAGGAACTCTTCTTCAAAAGCTCAAGAACTCAAAGCTGTTAGACAGCAACACTAAAAATGTGATGTCATATCCCCATGCATAAATATTTGCTTTTGAAATGGGAAAATATTATGACATTCTTACCTCTCTTCAAAAAATTAGGCCCATATATATATATCAGAGAAGGTGTTTAGCTTGCAAGTAGCTGAAAGGACAGAATCATACCTGTCAGTCCTCACCAGGAAGAAAGTGAGTGGCCCCAAAACCTGAATGGTCAACATTATGATAAAGGGCTTGATTTGCTGAGATACATTCCTGCAGGAGGGCATGTGTGGGACTCGCACATGTTACTTATTGATGCCTCTGCCTTGGCACACACAAAGTCCTCTTTGGGGATGAAGCACATTGGGTTGGCTGACAGTACTCCTCAAAGCAAACCCATTTTCAGAGTAGCACGTGAAGTTTCCCCTGTTATGTGTTGGGTCAGGGCATACTGATCTGTTTACAGATCACCACTGTTTTGCAGAGTTCACTAGAAAAATCAGTGATGGGCTTTTACAGCAAAAATATCCTGCCACTGCTGGGGAAGTACTGCACTGTATCATGGTCATGAATTTATCCTTCACATCCTCTTAAGAATTGCACCCAAAATGCTGGGGCTACTCAGGTTTTTCCCCCAAAGCTACACACAGACTGAAGACCTACTGAAAAATGTAACATTTGATATAAAAAAACAAAAACAAACTTGCAGCACCTGAAATTACAGCAAAGCCGAACAGCAAACTAAAACCAAATTATATTATTCATTTACATTAATTATTCTTGATAGAGGTATGGAATTAATATCTAACCCTTTTCTGTTTATACCTTGGTATGATATTTCTGAGCAAGAATTATCAAAAAATTTTACCAGCAAATTATCGTACTTTGCTGGATTCTCTCTTTTTGGAAAGAAAAAGCTAGAAAAACACAAATAGGGCAGAAGTACGGAACAGACACAAGGAAGGATGCATCTTCTCACAAGAAAATTGGAGAACACTCTTCATCAGCAAAATTTTCTACTCCTTTCCTTCTTTTCTCTGACTGTATTTCCTAGAGTTTGCTATTAAATAATTTTTTTCTAATCTCAACATAATTTTTGTCAGATTGGAGCAAAACAGAACAGTTTTTTTTGTTTGCAAAGCCTTGTTCTGCAGGTCAATGGAATAGTACTAATGTAATCTGCTTTTATGAGTTCTTCAGAGGCAACATTTGTTTTGATAGACTATTTAGTCGGAAAAACTTTTTTTTATGTTGCATCCATTCTTAAAACCTTGAATTCTGGCTTTAGGGCCAGTCTGTCTTCCAAGACTCAGCCTATAATTTTAAAACCGAGGACCTTTGGACTTTTCCAAACCCAATATCAGGCTTTCACTGTGGTTTTTTATTAGCCCCAACCTCTGAAAATGTGCTAATGCGCTTAGTTTGGAAATGGTCAGAAACAAAATAAAATTTCAGGCTTGGTGCTGAAAGGATGGAGAGATTCAAATTGGCTAAATATTATTGTTGAGTAAAAATGTTTAAAACCAAAAACAACTGTTAATTTCAATAGCTAAATTTAATAAACATCAAATAATAAAGGATCTAGTAATAACCCATAGGGAAAAAAGTCACTTGGAGAACAATTTCTCCAACATCTTTCAAGATTTTTTTTTTCATATCTAGCTTGGATTTAGCTCTAATTTTTTGCTAAGTATATTCCATCTGAAGTGTCTTGACCCTAAGTTAAATAAAAACCGCTTTTCTATCAAGTGTATTATTTTGTTTATACTTTAAGATCATGCTTAAAATCTCCCCAGTCATATGTTTCCACCTTGATTTCACAGGCTGATGAAAATACAGCTAAATTATATTTTGCCTCATATAAGGCAGACTATAAAACTCCACTCAACTTGAATTTTAAGTATTCCTCATCTCCACGGATGTGATCTCTGGGACAAGAACGTACATCAAAAGCATCTCGTTTTCCATCTTTCACACAAACAGCTGTATGTTTCCGTATGTCCTACTGCTTCGGCTGAGACGGTGTCGCTCCTGCAAATCCTTGTTATGTCTTACCATGAATCCTGTGCACTGACGTGATGTGGGGCATGCTGTTCTCATACGCTTCTCTGCTCTCGGGGGACGACTTAGTCAGAGGCAGCGCCGAACGAGAGCCCCACCAGCTCTCCCTTCCCGGCTGCGGCGTGCCGAGGAAATAGCGGCCAGCTTCGCATCTGCCTCCCTCGCAGGCCTGCGTGTGGAAATGCCTGTCATCAGCCAGCCTGGCGTGGTCCAGCGCCAAGCCGTAGCAGAGCGCGCTGCGGTCTGGGTACTGTCTGTAGGCGCAGGAGACGTCGTGGTGCTGGGAGCTCGGCCTGTCCGCAGGCTCCAGCAGCTGCGGAGAAGCCGTGTCGGTCAGCGGGCTCCCGCCCCACTGGCTCTCGTGGTCAGACTCGGATCTCTCGGTGTGGAATCCGGAATACTGCAAAACAGGAGAAGCAGCGCGGGAATTACCACACCTGGGTGAAATCTGCAAGTAACTGCGCTGGGAAGGCAGAGTGTGTATGTGATAGCGTGTTTTTGTGAGCGTGCCCGCATGTCTGCACCTTCTGACTGGGCTCCTGGGCCTTTCCTGTACAACACTCTGTAATGAGCTCACAGATGACAGGACAGACCTCATGAAAATCTAAAACATCCCGTGTCGCCCCTTAACAGCCATCTCCTTTATGATGTGTAATATTAGCCTCAGCAACATCAATGTTGCAATTCAATATATTTTTAGCGTGTCCAGGTTTTTCTTGTTGCTTTGAAAGCTGTGCTTATGCTCAGCCGAGGCGCTCCAATGCACTTCAGCAAAGCACTTCCAAAAGGGACTGAAATAACACGGCTTCTGGAGCATTCTCACATGTCAAATTGAAAACGAATGTATTTGAAAGTTCTTTTCTAAGGGTTCACTCTCTTTTCCTCATATTTTGTTTGTCGACTTTTTTTCTTACTTGGAGTTATATCTTTGAAGTTCTTTCCTCTTATTAGTAGGGAAAAGAAGGCTTCTTGTAAATCCTGCACTACCAACTTTTCTGTAAAGTAAAGCTCTAAAGTGATGGCAGATAGGTAAGAAGCTAAAAATCGGAGCTCTATTGAAGGAAAATCCAGAAACTATTTGCCAGTAAAGGTGACTGCTAACCAAAGCAGGCAGAGTGAGAATTTTTCACCCTCACTAAAGCAGAGCTCTTCCAACACAGGAAAGCAACTAGTAGGTAGTTGGAGAATTAATCAGGAGAGAAACGTGAACATTTGTTTAGAAAGAAGTAAGGGTTAAGTTAAATGTCACAGATTTCTAGATATTCATAATGAATGCTTCAAACTTTTAGATACCTTTTGGGAAAAGAAAAGAATGTTTATTAAATCTCCTAGGATTTACCTATCTCATTTTTAAATCTTTTTATTTATAGGAAGTGTCAAACTTCACGGAACATTTTTAAATCAATTTCACCCATGATTATGGACTGGGATGAGACCAAAGCTGTACATGCTCACCTCTTCAGCACTGCACACTCATGTCACAAATCAATGTGTTTCAACATGAAACCTTGGAATTCTCCCATTCCATCACTCACCTTCCATATGCCCACTCTGCCTTTTCTTTTAATAGGCCTAACATAAGGTTACCTTCCTTTTCATTAAATTAAGTTGCTATGAAACTCCTCATTATCAGCCAGGATCAAGGTTTTATGCACTTACCAATCGAAAGTACTTACCAGATGTTTGACTTACAGAAACTTAAACCATCTGTGCAACATCAGTAGAGTTTTTGGCATTTAATTGGGCATTTCTTCAGTATTCCAGTTTATATTTGTGAATACTGTTTAGGTTGTGAACATGATAGGTTATTTAAAGGAAAGAAAGAAGGGGTCATGGCTTTGAGGAAGTCAATTATATTTTGTTATTAGTTGTCAGAAGAATACCCATAGGCAACGAGCCTATAGTAGATATGGAGGAGGTCAGAAAGTTTGTACCATGATACTCATCACAAAGGTTTAGAGATGAAAGGACAAACATGAATTTTCATGAAGTTTGGATAGTTACAGAGCCACAAAAGGGCTCTTTTAAATGCCAGTAACTCAGCTTACACAAACTAGGAACTTTATTCAGCCAACAGTGCTATGTGATCAACTGGGGCATCTGTCCCTTCTGTTGTGCTTTCAGATCTAACATCTACAAACTGCTGAATCACAAAGACACCTTCATAAATAACAGTTGAATTATTGAAAGCTTTTTTACAAAAATGTGTAGATAAAACTACGTTTCCAATAAAAAAAAATTAGAAACCATTAATCAGATTAACAGTTAGTAAATTTAATCTAGAATGAAAAACCAAAAAGAGCAAACTACACTTTAATCTGTTTTTAATTTTAGAATTATTTTTAATGTTCTTTTTGGATTTTACTTGTATAAACCAGATTTTTTTAATTTTAAAAGTTAAGCAGAAATATTATGCTGTATAAGCCTAAATGCAAATATAGAAAAGTCAAGAGTTCATTTATTTTCTTATTAAAAACAAAACTCCTAGTATGTATTTCTTTCATGAGGAGGACAAGGAAAATTAATTTCCAACAACAATATAATGGAATTTCTTTTCTGCACTATTTATTATAATAATAAATGCCAGAGAATCTTTCAAATTGAAAACTCTTAATTTCCTGTATCTCTACTAGATATTCTTCTATTAAGTGTCTTTTTATAAGGACACTTCAGTGTCCACCATGGCTTCTCTTGAAGGGAATATCTTTGTTTACCTGAAAAATTGTGCAATTTCTGCTTTTATCTTGAACCTAATCACAAAAGGCATTTGTGCACTTTTCCTAAAGAAAGGGAAATTATCTCAAAGGGTTTATGTTTAGTATCTCAGAAATGCACTGTGTGATGTCATACAACCATGTATCAGGACCAGCAATACTTGACTCATCTTCTTTGTGCTTGATGTAAATGAAGATTATTTGAGGTCTGACCCATGGCAGCTGCTAGGCCATGGACAGAATTGAATTAACACAGTCAGTTGTTTGTGGCACTCATTTTCTGCCAAGGTTTGATATGACTACTTATTCCTAAGGTACACAGGGTAAAATATGTGTAATTCCCTCCAAAGCCAGCCACATCTCTATTTGGCATCCTCAGGCTGCCTCCACTGCTGCAGTCCAAGCACTGCCTCTTCTGGGAATCTGATGTTGACAGGTGGAGACTTCAAATATGGGCATGTGTGACATGTTGATGGGGGGAGAAATGAAAGGGTGATCAAAGATATTGCTTTACTGAAATGGGAGTGGAAACACTATCTCTCAAGTCAGAATTAGGTTCCATATGTCAAGTGATGAAAGACCATAAAAAATCAAATCAGATTTAATAAAAATTATGGCAAATTAAAATCAGTTTGGTTTTTTTTTCAATCCCGGCCATGTCTCAGCAGAAACATTTTATTTCCTGCTATTATCTGCTATCTGACTTCTAGCAGGAGTCAGAAGGCAAAACTAATTTATTACTTTTGGGGTTTTGGCAAAATTTAGTCAGCAGATAGTGATTAAGAAATTCAAACTGAATTTCTTAACATCTGAAATCCCTTCAGGTGATTTCTGAATTGTCTTCTGGCATAAAAAACAACAAAACATAAATTAAACAGTCCTCCAGCTGGTCTCTGGAAACTGAATTGTCACCTCTGAAAGTAAGAAATGTGGTAATGCAGTGTACAATCACAGGGAGAGCACACCAGCATGACAAAGGAAGGGTCTGTAGGCCATCACTGATACATTTTCATTTGAACAAAAACTTCAGGGGGACTAAAGAGACGAGGAGATATAAACTCCATGTTTAAAGAAGCTTACTTTATGAGAGTAATACTAATACAAGTGTATTAGGCCAGTAGACCATTTAATATTTCTTGTGTGATTTTCTATTCCCTGACCTTCCATTCCTGTGTCTCACTGGCCTGAGGACTCACACACAGCAACATCAGCCTGCTCCACACTCCACCCCAGATGTTCAAACAACAGATACTATAGATACATAATTTTCTGTCATCCTACTCAGGTTTTTATCATTATAAACATTAAATGTATGGTGAAACCCTCACAGAGTCCTCTTTTCCATTAAAAACTTTCACTACATTAACAGCTTTCCTCTTGATTTGTGTCTGAACCATGAGGAAAAAAAAAGTCACAGATGCAGGCCGCATTGTACTAAGAACATATGCATGATTTTAAATCACTTTTATCTTACATTTTGCTAATGTAATCCTGAAATGTAAAATATGCTCTTTTCGCATTCACTGTTATAGGCACAACAGATGGTGAAAGGCTTAGATTAAAGTAATACAGCATGTCCATTAAAATAACCCCCACTGCTGGTGAGTCTTCACCAGACCAGGAGTTGTGTTTGCTATAAAAAGGGGTTTGCTTGGCTTTTGAACACACTAGAAGTTACAAAGCTTTAGGCTACAGGGAGAAATTAAAACAAAACAAAACCCAGGCTGGCTAGACTCCAGCCTGATTCTGCCAATATAATCAATATATCTCTGAAATCTGCTGTGTTAATATATAACTATATACCTACCTATTAATGTATACCTATACCTATAATATACACCTATTTCCAAAAATTTATGCATGCTGTAATACTCACCAAAGCCACCATCCAACAGCTCTTGGGTACATCCTTACTTGTTTGTGTGCTTTCATGAGATACATATGTCTACATATATGTATGTATATATAAAATCTTTATCCAAGAACTAAGTTGAGATACGAAGCAATAAGCATTTATCCAGATATCGCCATGAAACATTTCCACTGCAGGCAGACAACAGGCAATTTATATAATTTTTTTATATAATCATCATTAATGGGACATTAAACTCCAAAGCAGTTCAGATGACCACAATTAAAATGTTTTTGCCTGTGTATAGAATAAATGAGGTCCTGAGCTAGTTTTTGGGAGCACAAAGGTGCAGGGCTAGATTTTGGGAGGCAATCACAGCGATGATGATGATGATGATGTTGTAGGGGAAGACTACAAGCATCTTTTCACCAACTCATGATTTCCTTTTTCTGCAAATATCCATCAAGCCTTCATCTGCCTGATGATTTTTTTTCCTCTTTCAACTCTGCACCTCTCTGATGGGAGAGGACTAGTAAATCACTCCTCAAACTCTCTGAGCAAGTTCTGCAGCTGGGCCATGAATTTTGGGTTGTTCTCCTCTCTGTTTGCCCTTCCCCTGCCTGAGGCTGGTTTCACAGAACCCACTAGCCCACTAACAGCACACAGTGTTAATCACACACTGACCAATGCCTCCAGTCTAATGAACTCACTTTTACTTAAGAGTCTGCAAGTCCCACATTATGCTATGTTTACTTTTGCAGAAGGTTTGAGGAAAAAAAACACCAGCACTGTCTTAGATGACTGAAACACTCACTTTTTGCCCTAGTAGTAAAAATGCAGCTGAAATTGATTAGTATGGTTTTCATATTGTTCACATCTCATGAACCTGTCTTAGGGACACAGAGTTGGCAAGGTGAAGGACTCTCAATCAGCACCCAATAAAGCATGAGACTTCTTTTTCTCTTCAAGAGGGAAGCAAAGTAAATGGTAAGGGAAAAAGAGAAAAAGAAAGGAAAAAAATGGGAACAAAATTATGTACATTTAAAATCTCATAGGTGCCCTTGACTTTAACAAGTACTTTGCCCACTGCCATTATTTTATTAATAAACTTCCTGCTTCCTTTCCTCACCACAGCTCAGGCTCCTGTGTAAGCCAAAACCCGTGACCTCGCTCTTCAGCTGTGACTTTTAAGTCACACTGTAATTCTCCTCTACTAACTGGCAAATTACATGGGCAGGAGACTGAGGGACACGGGCTGTACCACCTGCTGCATGTTCTTCACAACAGCTTCTCTTAGTCTTTCAACAGTTTATTCAGTGGTGGAGAAGGATGACAGGGAGGCAAAGCCAAGCTGCCAGCATTACTTGTGGTGATGGGCTGCAATGAATGGCATGACCATTTTTCAAGATACTGGCAACTAACATGGCTGCTTCTTTTTGAATGATGAAATATGTGACTTTAATATCAGGCAGCTGGCAATGAGGATGCAAAATGAAAGTGGAGACTAAGCACCCTGGGCTTTCAGGCAACAATCTGTGCTAAACCAAAAGTCACAATGCTGCACTGCTAATTCAGTATTTTTTTCTGGTGACAGAAAGAATAAGGAGGTCAGACTTTCAGAAATCAAATAGATGTGGAAGGGTAACAAGTCTTCAGCTGCTATTGTCCTGCTAGCAAATTAGTGTTTTTGAAAGCACTGTACAAGGCAAGATGAAATGTAATTACAATATATCAAAGATAGTTATAAAAACTGAATTTAGAATTATTTGTGTCTTCCTCAATTCTTTTAAACCATTTGATTACAATTGTTTGATGTAGTGCATTCAAGAAAAAGGCTTTTTTAACAGCTCACAGAAACACATATGAACAAATGAGCTATAACCTCTGACAAATGTTAGATTCCTAAAATTAGGAATTCATATCTAGGTGCTCAGTTAAATATTTCCTATGCCAAAAGCAGATGTCATTTAACTGAAATTCTTATCCTTGGTACTTTTGAGAGGAAAAAGAAAGAAAACAAGGAAGGATGTAGACATTTGGGATCACATTGCACATTCTTAGAGGTCCATTTAGAAAACATTGTGCATGCAGAGAGACTGTAATTATTAAGGTCGTTATCAGTTAAATATTGAGGCTCCTTAAATATTGTTCTAAATATCAGGATCTTTAAAAATACGTAGCTCTACAGTGTTACATTGTGAATGCATACATTTATAACCAGTTTGTTTATATATCCATTTATATCCTCTTATGCAGAGACATAAGAGCAGTAGGACTTGTACCTTTAGTAAGCATCATGGTCATTTTAATAAACATGGTTTTTCAGCTAAAAGTTTGATAGTGTAAGGATACAAGTTCTGTGACATTGCCTGCAGAAATCTGTTGTGTAAAAGTGTTGCATAAGTTTCAGTTCACAGACCCAACTGAATCTGGTCCATTCTCCAAGCTAGGACATGTTCCTTGCATGTTAGACTTGAAAATTAAATTTGGGGAAATAAGCAGCTGCTGATGCCAATGACCACCTCCTACTGTTTTCTTCCTTTCAGAGCTTTACACACTGAAAAGTACACATTTTCCTGTTCCAAGTCACCGAGTTGGCTGACTGCTTTCCCTCATTAAAACTCATTCCTCTTGACTACAATTTTAGTAGTAGCGATTTGTTGGAATTAGTAAAAGACCAAGTAAGAAAAAGCAAGATTTCTCAAATGGCAAAACTCAGAGTCTTCTCAAACCAAGTATTTCAAAACCAACATTTTCACTTGTCCTTCTGTCCGCTTCTCATTAACTCTGAGCCCTGTGCTGCTATTGTTGTTGATAAAGATTTATTATGCATGCTGAAACATAAATGTTCCCAGCTTTTTAGTAGCAGTTTAAAGAAACATATTCCTGTGCAAACTTGTATAACCTGCTCTCCTTTATTCTTTTCCAGAAACACTTTCTTTAGCCCATTCTAGTTACTTGGGTAAAGTAGCAGTCAAAATCAAGATATCATAAAATGTTTAATTTAGTTTTTCAAAGACAGCTACCTGTGGGTACGGTGATGTCCTTGATTTGGACTTTGTGCTCGAGAGGCGAGATTTGCTTCCCTTTCTGTTGTCTGTTATGGCTGGAGTTGAATTTGCGTATGGGAACGCCGGCTTGGTAGCAGTGACCTGATCCAGGGAGAGCTGCAGGCCTTTATATTCAGTATCCCTGTATGAAAGGCAAAAGAGAAAAACAAACTCACTTCATGTCTTAATGGGAAACATTCCTTTCTTCTTAGTGGGGGGTGGAAACAAAAGATATTTTTAAGAAAAAAAGAATAAAAACCATCCAGGGCAAGCCAGTATATCCCCCTAATACATTTATGGAGCATAGCTTACTAAGCAATAGCACTATTTTTATACTGAAAATATGATTGCTTTTTGCATCCAGCTGTTATCATCCTGATCTACTTTCTTCAGTAATAAAAAGCAATGGGATGGATATTTCTGAGATTTGTATTACAGTTCTACATTGGTCACATAGCCAAGCCATAAATAGGATACATTTTCCTCAAAACTCTTATAATCCTACAACTACAAACTTACCATGTGTGTATTATATGTGTGTGTTCACATTTGTGTATGTGAGGTGCACGTAACAGCCTACACAGATGACTAAATAAGCTAAACAAAATAATTTTTAATGGAAAACTGTTGATCTCTAAGATTGTTATTTTCATTGTTTAAGAAGTTTCAGGCAATTGTGTAAATTTTTGATTTGGAGTTTTTTTCCTTCTATGGTGAAGTTTTGAGTATTTATTAATCCATTTTTAGTTTCTTATACCAGTTTATCAGTCAGAGAAAACAACTAAATAAACCAAATCTTGTGATTTAAATAGCCTGTCCCTGACTCACAAAATAATAGATGTTTTCTATGGGAAGGTATACATGATGTCGGTTTTTGAAGTTTGGCCTTAGTTTCTTCAAACTAATGAATACATGAAAGTAAGGAAAACTGGCATTGTTCACAATGTCTTACTAAGCATAACGAGGGCATGTGCATTGGACTGCACTCCTCTGCACACATCTGCATGTCTGCTGATACCAGGGGAGTAACAAATGAGCTCTCCAGCTTTCATGCAGTCATAAGGAACCTATTCTGACAATGATTTATTAAAAGAGAGCAAAGCAAGAGCTTCTTCCTGACCTACCTACCTGAAGGAAAAGAGGAAGGGTTCTTTTTTTTTTTTTTTTTTTTTTTTCCTTTGTGTTATCATTAGAGAAGTAAGGGATAGGGGAAGAATAATGCTTCTCTTAAGCAGTCAAGGAGGCAACATATTTATTCACATATTATCCCATACCCCATCTAAACCTAAAGATTAACTCTTAATGGATTATATTTATAATAAATTGTTTACCTAGCTTTAGCAACAATATCTTGGTCTATAATCACACAGATATTGATATGCAAGCCATAAGAGTCTAATTTATTTTAGAAAGAAACTGCATCACAAACTAAGCGTATTACAGCTTAGTATGTTGAAGTGTTCTCAGATAAAAGTCAGGGGTAGAAGAATAAACTTGATAAGTCACTGAAAAAAGTGAAATAGGATGAATCTTTGAGCATCCACAGATAAACTTGCATAACCAACAGATTAATTCATCACAGTTCTACAATTCTTCTTTTGCATCTGATAAAAGGTAAACTTGGTTGAAGAGGCTTAGGTTTTTTGGCAATGCAGACAATGTGTATGTGTCTGTGTATATATAACACGTGAAAGTAAATCCCTGGCATTGGAACTGCACTGACTATGCTGTTTCCAGTCCATAGCAGACAGGGATTTGTCAAGTATAAACAGTGCTTTGTAGTGCAAAATTAGTTCTTAATGAAGCAATTTCTTCAAATTTTGGCTTTCACAGATTTAGGTCTCTGCTAGAATATCTTCATTTCCAATAGCCTGTCTGCAGCAAAAGTGTTTGAGTATGGGGATTTGCTTTGGCCTCTTTGACAGGTATGGCTCATCCACATATTTTGAAAGCATTAATCTTTCCCGTAGTTACCCTCAAAATTTTCATCCAGACACCTTGACTTGACATGCAAAGCATCTGTCTCCATTATTGATTTCTAGGAAATTATCTCCATGTTTTATGAAACACAAAAGATGCTGAACGATCTTCATACTTAACTGCTACAATGTATGACATTCTATCAATAGCCCTGAAATAACTATTAGTTTCATCCTGATACACACACTGCCCCTGACTATTCGATTATAAGAAGAAGGGTCCTGTGTTCTCAGTGTCAGATGCACTAAATATTGCCACCAGAAACCAAAATTAATCAAAACCAAGTAGGCAAGTTTTCAGAGCCTTAGGGGTATGAGGAGGTTGTATTTTGGTTTTGAGCCTGCTAACCCTTTTTCCTCTGGTTTTGCTGGAGAACCCCATAGCTCAGTGCTCCTGTCATTGACTCCCCATCTCTGTTTTTTGCCACTCTGTAACCACCTGCTGCTTTCTTGTGTCACTGAAAAAGTTGTAAAACACTGGGAGAAATATCACCCTAGTAATCAGACCACACTGTCGTTCCAACACTGCTTGTCTGCTGTTACATGTGTAAGGGCCAAGCATTCAAGAGTATAAAGACTACTCTCTACCATGTTTCTAGGTCATAGAAACCAGAAAAAAACCCAACAACACAGTCAAACCAGACTTACCAAAACCTTGCATGCCATTCTCTGTTATTTTTCTACGTCCTTGGTATTGTTATGGTGAGCACCACACCTTAGAATAAACTACACAAGCTCATATTTGCAACCAGTTGCTTAGACAGGAACTTCATCCAAAAAATGATAATAAAAAACTACCTAAAGTTCTTGCTGCCAGATGCGTTCCCTTAGAAAAAGAAAACTCTTGTGTTCTCTTTGCAGATGAAATACTGGACTTTTTTCGTCACTGAGTCATGACTCAATACTGTCTCAACCCTGTCCTAGAAGAGTTACACTTCAGAGAGATACCAAGAACAAGTGAGATACCAGAACACCATCAGCAAAGAGAAATATCAGAATTTAAAAAAGAAAAAGGAAAGAAAACATGGAGGAAGGGTCCAGTGGCCTCAATATCAGATACAAAAGATGTTCTGCTAAGAAACAAAAACATTTTTTAGTATATCCATATGCACTGTAAGACAAAAGATTAGAGAAAGCAGAACTCCTAGTGATATACAAACTACAGATGGAAATTCTGACAACTTCCTAGAGGAATTTATAAAACTTTCACCAACATGGAACAATGATCTCCACATTCTTATTCTCAGACATCTGAATCCTCTATCTCACAGTCAGAGCAACACACTAGTACAGCATCTTGTGTTCTATGTATAATTAAAAAAAAGGTGGTGGATATGAGCCTCTTCCTCCAAGGTCCTCACCTTCAGGATCCCACAGGGATCCATACAATCTACATCTATCTACATGAGACTGCTGAGAGAGAGAGAGTGATATGGCATGTGTTCAATTGCTAACAGTATGTTGCTGACAATCTACTATTTATCTCATTTTCTGATGCAACTATCATCACTATAAAACATCAGAATAACTACAGGAAATTAGCTCTTAAATGAAGAACAGATGGATCAAACTGAATCCAGACAAGACCAAAGTGATGCTTCTTTGCAAAGGGAAACACATTGAAGACCTCCACCTTTTCATGATGGGAAACAGCCATTCTTTCCACAGTTGGATGGAAATTCTAGGTCCTCTTTGACTTCTCAGAGAACCCAAATGCACATGTTTTTGGTAGCACATGGCTGAAAAATTGTATTATTTTTCCTCTCTCTTGTCGTTCCTCCCCATATGAGAATCTGGCTGGTATGGTCAATGTATCAGGCACCTACAGACTGGATTACCAGGCTTCACTGTAAGCAAATTCAGAAGACAAAGCAGAAAATCTCCTTGCTGCAATATGCTGCTTCCCATTTTCTTCTCAGATCTAACACCATTTCCACTCTATGCCATGTCTCTGGCTCTTTCAATGCTCTTTATAAAGCTTGAACCTCATCTTGAAAGTATTTATAGGTATACTATAAGTACACACACAAAACCAAGGATTGAGGACTGTACCAACTGCATTTCTCTATGATGAAGCATCTGAAAGTTGAGTACAAAACATTTTTTACTAAAGACATCTAGCTATTGTGAGCTGAAAAGATGAAGAACAAGAGCTGAAGGAGCAGAATGTTTGGAAGAGGAAGCCAATCTCTTTGTAAGTTACTTGGATGTCAAGTGAATCTGCAACACTTCTGTGAAATCTTCTCAAACCCCAGCTTTAGACCACACTTTCTACCTATTACCATGGCCAAAATGTACTATATGGAAAAAGCAGCAACAGTCTAGCTAATCAAAGTCTGAGGAAGAGGTAATGAATCACTGGTAGATGCACCCCCAAAAAAATCAGTAACAGAGTATCAAAACACAAAACCACCACAAAACCTGAATTCTCAAACAAGAGAGTTTTCACAAGTATGGTGACTAAGCATGTGGTTAGAGCTCTCCATCAAAATGAAAAGAAAATGAGAGGGTTTTTTTTTTTAATATGGGCTTTTTGAAGGGAAAAATATGAGGAAAGGGTGAGTCAGCACTGACAGAAATAATGTTGGGAAGACAGAAATCCAGAGTGGTTCATAACAAACTAAAACTGTACAGACAAGACAGGCTTTTATTGTAATTGTATTTCTTCAATTGATAGGGTGATGTTTGGGACTACTTTAGCTCACTATAGAAGTGAAATTAGACATTAACATTAGACAGCTAAAGGCACAAATAGTTTTCAAGATGTTAGTACTCCCTACTTAAAGACAGTGCTGGCTGTGGAACAGAAGAGAACTTGAGCCCTGAAAAATGCTCTCAAACAGAAAGAGCAGATAAATAGGATGTATCCAGAGGAAGAAGTAAAAGAATGACACCCATTAATAAGGAATAAATATCTAGATTCATTCAAAAGCAACCATACTCAAGAATACATATAGTATATATCCAGAGTTATAAGCAGCATAACCTTCAAAACAAGAAGAAAATCTTCAGAAAAGAAGACAACACCTTCAATTAAAGGAAAATTCTGCAAAACTGTAAGGAAAAGCATCTTTTTACATTAATCTCACTACATACCAGAAAGGAAAAATATGGTACATATGCAGTAACTGAGAATATGCAGATAACCAAAAAAGAGGCAGACATTTATTGTGCATTTAATTCCTTCAAAAGACACTAAATTTAGAAACCTTAAAGAATTATTAACAGAAATTCAGTTTTCATATGTGGAGTTACAGCATTGGGTGAAAAGGTACCATGGGAGCATCAAAACTTGACAAACACTGGAAAACCTACACCTACATCATTCCTTGCACATATTAAATAACTCATGAATACAAGCTGAGAGTAAGAGCATCATGTGATCTTAGTGGAGCAGATTCCTACAACATGAGTACAATCATTCACCTGACTGAAGCAAAGCAGAAAATACTGCACATGACAATGAAAACAAGGTTTAATTACAATTGGGTCCACTATTATTTCTATTGAATACATGATCTGTGTTCTTAATTTCCTCTAGTTTTAATTGAAAAATCTATGGCTAGGGTCATACAAACTCTTCATTTCTTTCAGCTAAAAATAAGAAAAATTATATTTGTTGGATTTTCTGCCAGTCTAGCAATAGAAACTGTGAGATTAAACTAAAGGTGTTAATGCCATTAATGTTCAGTCTATTTTTCTGTGTCTTTGAAGTTTGGTTAAAATCAGACATAAAGGTGGTAAAATCAGGCACTTTTTCATGCATATCTGACCACAATACTGCAATATATCATTCTTCTACTTTCAAACAATGCCTGCAACTTTTAACATTTCCACACTCCAGCTCATGCAAGGCTAACAGAGCACCATTCAGCAGATGAGTGAAAAGAGAACAGATTCTGGCTGTTTGTCATCTTCATGGCTTCCTAAATCAGCAGATGGCACAACAAAACAGACAATTTCCTCATCTGCTGTGTCCTCTGTTCATGTACAATGTGTCTCAGAAACTTTTACAAAGGCCTCGGTCTGCCCACGTGATTTGTGAGGAGCATGTGCAATCCCTTTAGCATCTTTCAGAACCAGTCAGAATAATATTTTATAGGAAGCCAAATTTCAGGGCAAAGTGAGGAAAAAGCCATTGAACCTCACTGCTTGTTTTGAAACTAAGCTGGCATTCAGTTGTGCAACCTCCAAGTTACTCCCTGCCTCAGTAGTTCTGCCAGTAGCTGGGATAATGACAGCAAACCTCCTTTCTAAAACTTCTTGAGTGACTAGTCCCATACAGGCTAGACCTACTGCTCATCAAAGTAATTGCAAAAACCCTGCAGAAATCTTTCAAGTGATTGCTTATTCTAAGCACACCTAATGGCTAAGCCATTTGTCTACTCAGAGAAGTATGAGTTGTGTAAATCAGATCCCTTCATTAAGTTCCAGGCACCCATTTATCTCCATAAATAGCACGAACAAGAGTGGCTGTTTACATCTTGTTGAGTCAAAGTTTACAACTTGTCCAGCCATGAGATTCACTTACAAGAGATCATATTTCCATATTTGCTTTTAAAGACAAAGCAATCCAACCCAAGAAGTTTAAGTAAATTACTTCATACATTCAGAAAAACTGAAGCACAAAACTGTATCAGTCACTCAATACAGATGCCTGAGGATTTCCTCTAGAAAACTACTGTGAGAAAAATTTTATGTATAACCTATGATTGGTTTCTCATCTCAGAATGAACTTCTCTAACTCTCAGTTGAAGTTAAATAAAACATCCTGGCCTCTAGACAATCATGATGAGGTAGATTTTTCAGAAGTCTGAAGGCAGAGTTTTTCATTCCAAATTAATGCCTCACCATTCTTTGGCTCCAAAAAGGAGACCTGTATTTGCCTTTATCTACTAGACTTCCTATCCCATTAAAATCAATGTCATCCCAGAGCATCAGCAAGTGCAATTAGGCAGCAAATCTTTAGGAATTAGTGTCACATACATCTAAGTTCTCTGACATCCCTGTAGAATGATTTCCATTTTGCAGAAAACCGGACCTACAACAGTGCAACAGACTGCTCTTATCCAGGCTAGATTTTCACATCTCAGAATTCTTAACATTTTTACATGTTAAAAATATATACCTTGAATACCAGTGACACCCATCAGACACTGATCCAGTAGCCAAATGATCTGGATCAATTCTCAACCCTCTCACAGGTTACTCATGCTTCACTGGATGAATCACACATCTTGGGACTTTAGGAAGCACTTGGAACTTCCCTGAGTTTATCATCAAGGCTGCCAACGGGACTTTTTGTTTTTATAGAGTCAAATTTAGCCCAGCACTGATTGCTGCCAACGGGACTTTTTGTTTTTATAGAGTCAAATTTAGCCCAGCACTGATTGCTTCTGAGAATCCCTACCTTAACTTTGCTGAATATTTGCTCTGAAGATGATGATAACAATATGCTACCGTAACTAACACATATTTGGCAGAATATCTTTTTCTGTTTCACCTGTTAAATTTCATCTTTTTATTGGAAGGAATAACCTCCTCCTTTCAATGCTTAGTAACATTACTAAGCCAACTCTCAGCTTCAGCCTCTGGCTACACATCACCATAGAAAACAGACAATATATTTCCCAAGAGTACCGCTGTCACTATTGATGCAAAACATTATTTTGTTATTTCAGAATCTCCATGTATTCAATGCAAATGTTTTTAACTATGTCTTATACCATTTATCCTTGATTAAACCTCTTCTAGATAACTAATCATTAATGATTTCTTTACAGTTGCTGTGCAAACAGCTCATTCATGCCTATGACATATCAAATTTCACAGATGTGTTCTTTAATTGGATTCATTTATTTCTAATCTAGTGCAGTCCTCACTATAGTAATGCTTGGCTAAACAGACATTAAACTCACTTATTTAAACTGCTAAAATAAATTTGATATGTATTCTATGAATAAAAGTATTTGACTGAATACATGTAATACCATAGTTATTGTGTACCTAACTAAGCAGAAATTATTGGAAATTGCACATTAGGTAGCTATAAGATATGCTTGAGCAGCAGGATTTCAGAGGATGCTGATGATGTTTTAGCAGTGATTATATAGTAACAGTTTTCAAACACTAGGAATTTCTACAGCACTCTGAGGAATGTAGTGAAGAGAAGAAACAGGAGCTCCTCTAGATTTTCATGAAGGCTGTTGAGACATTTTCATTTTCAATCCAAGGACTTTTTTAGAGATAAGTGCTTCATAAGAGTCCAGTCCCCTCATGGCAAGGGAGACCAGATAAACCAGCTAAGATGTTTTCAAGACTGACTCCTCTATGTTTTGTAGCAATAACTGAAGAGCTGGCAGAAAAGTGGATAAAAGTCCTATATCTGGGTGCTTTGCAGCCACAAAATACTATTATGTAGCTATACACTGAGTTATTAGGGGCATATATAACAGTAAGCACTAACTACAGGTCTTAAGTATAGTCTTAAAACCCCACTTTCAGATTTTTCTGAAGCTAATAATCTTGAACTCCATTTTGGTGAAGAAATCTCTATCTATATGGTTCACCACATAAACTGAGAAGTTTCATAAAAAAAGAATGTGATGCTTCACATTGCAGAGAGGTCACTGATATAACACAGACTGCCCAGTGTGTAAGAAAATGCACATTGTGGCATAATTATGCAGAAAATAAAGATTATAAAGATAAGGATTATACCTCATACCATACATAAACTCCTCATGCACTGACATTTCAAACACTATGCTCTGACCACCTTATCTGAAAGCATGGAAAACCACAGAATGGGATAGCAAGGATGATGGGCTTGGAACAGCCTTCCTATGAAAAAAAATAAGTACTCTCCTCAGGCTGAAAAAGAAGTGACTGGGAGAATAAAATAAGGTCAATAAATTGTGAATGGCACAGAGAAGGAAGACATGAGTAGGAAGCAGTTTTGCACTTTTAAGGCAAGAAATATGGGCTATGAAATGAATGAAGAAAAAGGAGACTTTTATTACCCCATTTACTTAACCTTGGCCAAAGCTAACATGGTGTCAAAAAGTAAACAAGTGAGTTTGTGAAGGAAAAAAACCCACAAAACTTTGACAACTAATACATTCAAAGATCTCACGTCTTTCTTGGAAGATATTTAAATTTCTTGGAGACTGGGAGAAAGTGCTAGGGAAACATGGATGCATGGACTGCACACTTGTCCTATTTTTAACCTCTTTCCAAAGTATTTCCCATGGTCACTATCAGCATGTGTCTGATTCTGCATCACTGTTCTTGTGTTACACTCTATACCACAGTAGTTAAGCAGCTTCATACTTCAGTTCCTCTGAAACTGAAGAGAGGTCCTGAAAAATTGCTGTCATTACTTTCATTAATTTATTGTAAAACTTTGTGATGTTCCAGGTTTTCTCAACTCCTCTGTGTTCCTCATAATTAAAGCTTTTGTTATCACAACCTTCCTAAGATCCTAAGGTGAACACTTAAAATATTGTCTAGTTTTTCTGTGCTGGCATTCTGGGTAAGCTTCTGCGATCTGGGAATAAATTATCTGAGAGAAAGAAAAAAAAGCCCTTGAAAAATTATTTACTTTTTGTTCTAATTTGTTCCTCTTTGAGAAATTTTCTGCCTACATGCAGCACAATGAACTCCCCCAACATTTCACCCTGTTTTTTCTGATCAGCTGCACCCCATAAGGAAGAGGCCTGTGAAGTGCAAAAGGATTTGTGAACTCCATCTGATAGGATGTCCCATTTACAACAGATTATTTTCTGTTTCATCAGATTCTTGTTGTAAGACTTCCACCTTCCTCAAAGAAGCAATATTTTTCTACAACAAAAATCTTCCTGTTTCACTAATCCAGAGTTCCTCAGGTTTGTCCAAGAGAGGGCATTTTACCTCTGAGGGCTGCCACTTGCCATTAAAAAAATAACCAAAACTTCATAACTACTTCTTTCCCTTATTTTGCTAAAATTTTAAGGGTAGGTAAGGAGGAGAGGCAAGGACTTGCACTGGAATTTGGGGTTTTGGGGAAAATGGCTTTTTGGTTTTTTTCAAATTAATAAATCTGTTTTCTCATTTCATTTTTTGTACCAGAGTCAGACTGTTTTTAACTTCTTTCTATACACAGCAAGACATCTACTGCAGCCAGATCCCACTCACATTACTTCCCACTTGGGTCTCTGTTCTTATTGGACTCAGCTTGGTCATCCAGCTTTGATAGATATACAATTCAGAGTTTTATGCTGATAAAACAGGATACAAATAACAAGAAAAGAAAATATCATGAGGTTATAATGTAATACATAAGTCTCCATTTTATTTGATAATTTCCTAATAACTACGTGGTTGTATTTGTTAAGTGGGTCCATTAAACATTTAAAGTTATATCAGATAACCTGTTTGACTCCTTAGATCTCTGGACCACAGAATAAGTAAAATCACCATCTTTTGCACAACTGCTGTTACCTGATATCTAGCAAAATCAGAAGGTTTTTTAGTGGCAAGTATTGCTTTTTGACAATGTCAGGATAACTAAAACTCTACATTAACAGTTCAATAAACACATGCCCATGTAAAAATCCAGCTTGTGTAAGTCTCCAGTTTGTTGAGCACTTATAGATAGTCAAATACTTAATAGGTATATCTAAAATTTCTCAAAAAAATAAATGAAAATAATCTAATAAAACACAATCATATCTAGTTATGGTCTTCTTTAGAAACCTTAATCTGCCTAGTACTTTTGTCCTCTTGGTCATAGTTTTGGCTAGAACAGTCAGGGCCTTAGTTGGCTTTGGTCATTTTGTTGTCACTGCTCTATTCATCAAGGGTTTCAGGATGCTTAGAACTGTCTCTAAGCAGAGACACTCATTGTTCCCATAAAACTGCCCACAGCATTCATGCAGGTCAACTCCACTGCCAACCTACAGCCATCCTCCAACCAGCTCTACAGCTAATCTGCAGCTGAGGGAACTGAACACTTGATTTTGTTTGTGCAGAGTCCAGTATGTCACTGCTGTGCTGGTGGTGGCCATATAGAGAGCACCTATAGAGAGACTCAAGTGTCACACCTGTGCAAACAGTGCTGTGCACCTCCTCTCTATTGCTTTCCTGAACTCACTAGATAACACCATGGGAGCCCCATTTGCATTTCCCATGTTACACCATTGCAGTCACACAGGCAGTTTTCTTTGGAGTACAGCCACATCCACACTCCCACTGCTGTTTTCCACAGACCAGAGAGCACTAAGGAGGCTGATTATCTTTTGAAAGATGACAGTTTAACTATCCTACCAGAAGCTTAGGATCAACAGAATTATTTTGCAGCCAAACACCATTCAGAAGTTTGGCTGCAAAGGAGAGGATGTTATCAGGCTATTTATCCCCAAATCCAGCCTTTCTGTGAACAAATACTCCATTGAGATAGGCCTCATGAAGCAGTCATTAAAGGTTATTATTTTGTTCTGTGCACAAAACAGTCTTTGGAAAGTGCAAGAGGAAAAATAGCATGCAATGCCTTTGGATGGATTTCAGCAATCCAGGGCCTAAGTCAGAGGGTTTTCTATAGCAGCAGCCCAGGCTACCAGCTGCCAAACATAGTACAGAGACAATCAAAGCTACAGGCTACTTGGGAACAGTGTGCCTTCAGGGCACCTTCTCTGACAGCACAGATATAAAAGCATTGAATACTGAATGGGTTTAAAGGTCTTCACTCTAGGTTATGTCAAAATATCTGCACAATGCTATGGGTATAGCCAAATTTTAGTTAGCCAGGCATTTGTGTTTCCATAGCTGCACTGAAGCTTCTGCAGAGAATAGCTGTTATTTTCAACATTGCTGTCCCCAAGATTTATACATAGTGGTTTGTAGCTGAAAAACTACGGCTGTTCTCTATTAGGCCCCAATTCAACACAGTAACAAAATGTGTCCTTCAAGCCATTTCTACTTGGCAAAACCACGGAATATTCTTATTTCCACACTTGTGCCTTAGGGTTTTTTTATTTCAAAACTCAATTCACCAGGATATAATCGCGTACTGAAAGTTCTGTCTAAGAACTTTTAGAGCCTGACATGTGCTCAAGTGCTTTAGTAAATCAGGACTTCTGCAATTTAATTGCACTAAGTGGATGATAACAAAAGACAACAACAGGAATAAATCATCTAACTGTGTTAAGGATCATGAGATTGACTCCAGACTTCAGCCATCCCAAGCCTTCCGAAGGGTCAGACGCTATAGCCTTGTTCACACAGAGCAGTGCCTGCCTCCATAAATAGTGTCATCAAAGTGAAGGGGGCTGCCTCTGAAGTAACCCACTGAGTACGAACATATGTGCTGGAGCCTGGCCCACACTGTAAAGTACAAAAGAGAGGTGAGGGAAGGAGAATTAGATTTCAAACAGATACTTGCCACTGTTGAACGGACAAAGGAGATTTATTTGTTAACACTTAATTTAGGCTGTGTCAAAATGCCACATTTGTGTACGAATAAAAACTAGCAAGAACAACATAATGTAGCAGGAAGATCTTGCTTCAGAAACAGTTTAGTAACTTATCACACCTGCTGTACCCCATGATAATTACAGTGAAACAACATGGGAATGGCAGCAGTACTGAGATGCAGCACAGAGCAACAAGAGCAAACATGCAACGGATTAAGGAAACAGAAGCAGAGCTAGTAAAATTGTAAGCCTACTTAAGGAACATACTGCTGTTGTTATGAGAGCAGGAGCCAGTTCTGCATCCGGTTTTATGCAGAGTATTAAGAGGGTGGGAGCATGAAGGGGAATCCTTTGATAGCAGTGGACTGCTTGGCATGTCTCTTCTGCACAGCCTCTAACACAGTCCACAGACAAGCTACAAATGTGGTGTAGTAAAACCAGCAGACACTCTTCCAGCTGCCTCTTCAGGTCTCTGAGCTATCACAGAGCAGTGAATACAACCCTAAACTCCATGGTTCACTATCTCCCCTGCTCTGCCACATAGGACCACTGAGGCTGACCCCCAAAGGGCACTGGAGCACCCAGCTGCTGGGTGATGTTCACAAGCCATGTCTATGCCATTCAGATTGCAGAAGGGCAGAGTTAGGATAAAGTGTGAACAACCTCTCTAGCAAGAACAGCTGTGCTACAGTGTACAGTCCAATGCTTCCAAGTAAAGTAAAATCTGTGGCAGTTTACCTTAAACCATAAACCACGGCATTTTAGGAAAAAGAGTCCCTGGAGCAGGCCCTGTAGCTTTCATCAGTGAAGTGAGACAGACAGCTGGAGATAGTAATTGTTTCAGCCATTGCCCAGCTGAATGTGTCTTAACCCCAGACAAGCATTTTACAAGATCTGTAACTCAGTATTAGAGAGGAGGGTGTTTCCATAGGCCTGGAGCAGCCACACACTGAATGGGAAAATGATGAAGTGGAAAGCATTTGAAGTCACTCTTCTTCCTTGGAATAAAGACATTTTTTGCAACCTTGAATTTCATGCCATGTGAGACTCTCAGCATGCATGCATTTAAACTAACAACTGGAGGGATTTTTTTTCCATAGGTCTGAGCTGCAATCCTTTAAACCTTACTCTAGCAAATAAAACTCTTCATATGAACAGTGACTCTCAGCTCTGGCCCACAGTTTTAGTACCTTGGCCATTACAGTCACCTGGTTTAAATACAAGCATAGAAATTTGGAGTGAATTAAACAAATGGTAGCTGAGAAAGCCCCTGCATGAACAAAGAAGAACTGCAGAAACGTATTGTGGACACCTGGAAAAGCCTGTCTCCTATTTGCAAGAAGTATATAAACAATGTTCCAGGGAGACAAGTCTGTAATAAAAAATAATGGTGAACAAACAGAATACTGCACTGAGTAGTTCAAGAGGAGTCCTTTTATATTTCTTTTTTCTCTGAGACATATGCTTCCCAAGCTTTTTGATTTATTAAAACAATTCATCTATATATTTACATTGCTAACCAAATCATGGGAATGACTGTAGGCTTTCCAGTCTTAGGAAAAGCACATTGCAGATTGAACAGAAAAAAAAGGGCCCAGTCCTGTGCACTACTCTGCAAGTGGCAAAAGTTCCCATTAATACAGAGAAATATAAAGGAAAAGCAGCAGGTCAAATTTGTTGCTACCATTTACAACTATTTTGGAAAAAAACCTCCAAACATTATCCAGGTAAAGTCACTAAGCCTTATCACTAGTGTTTAAATTAGATGACTAAGCTTGCTTGTACAACTAATTACACTAATGATACGAGGAAGGGCAGTTTTCCCAGGGTATTCCTTGTCCTACCTACTCCATCACACACTTGAAACACACAAGAGAACAAGTACCTACCTATGACTAAGGAAAGAACTCAGTGGCAATTCCAAATGAGTCAGTTCAAGATAAACATTCAAGAAAGGGAGGTCTGTGGGTGTGGAAATACAGTTTGTGGATTCTCCCTTTGACTAGGAAGAGACAAAGGTGAGACCTGATGTACCAGAGACAAGACAAAAAGGGGTTTCTGTGAAAAGTGATGAAAAGATATAACTGTAACTGTCCATAAATATGGGGAGAGCTTTTTCACATTAACCCCCAAAATTCCCTAAAGCCCACTTAATATGGAAGGAAGGACATATGCCAGGACATTTCTGAAGTCTGAGCCATCACACATAAAGATAGCATCTTTCTTATACCAACATTTCAAATCTGGTAGTACACAAAGTTATGAATAGTAATATTAACAACTTAAAGATTAGGTGTGTAGATACAATTAATGGTTAATTTATTCTAAATTCTGTTTATCACTTTATTTGGTAAAACATTTGTCAGTATGGCAGTTATTTGTGAAATAATCTTTCAAATAAATTGCATTCAATTTGTGTTTCTAATCAGCCAGTTACACAGTGTAACATGAAACATGAAATCTGGAACTATATCAAATGCATGCTGTATCATTAGAACAGAGATTAGTCACAATTATGTACCTAATTCGTGTTATCTGTATATGACACCACTATCATTATTCTTTTAAATGCCAAAGGACAACAAAATGTATATAGGAAAGCTTCTCTAGCTTTCTCTGGGGACAAATTATTATATTTGCTCATGCTCAGAAAGTCAAAGGATTTGGACTTTGCATTATCCATTTGTTTAAAGGAAGGTTGTTTGCAATCTAAATATAAACTTACTTCAGCACTTTCCTTCTCTATTAATTGACTCTTACTTGAGTCCATTTGTGTGATGAACATGCACAGCTAATAATTGATGATATGGTGGCTTTGTGTACGGAACAAATAAGAAAAGAAACAAATATTCCGTGTCTATACTCACATACCCAAAGTGGAATTTAATGAAGACCAAATATGTGTGCTTTAAGGACAGAGTCCTTTAAGGTCAGTTATATTAATTTTTGATACACTTCTATTATACAAAAATATCACCTTTCCTCTTGTTGCTGAAACGCCACTGCCACCTCTATTATTCATTTCAGCATATATACTCACTACAAACATTTTCTCTCAAGCCTACCATTCATGTTCTCAAAACTTGGGATTTGTGGAAAATTAATATCACCTCTTTTTAATTTTCTCTAACTGGGGTGTGTGTGGTCCTTTCTGCATAAACTCTTTCTCAATATTTTCTTTATCATCACTCTTACTCAGAGGAGCTGGGAATCTACAAGACAGAGATTCTTCTTCTTGCCCAGCCTGCACTGAAACTTCTCCAAACCATTTTGGCTCTTATGGCACTCATTTATCTGCTCTTTTCCAAAACAGAGAACTCAGGTTCCTCTCAATAGTGAGAAAAAGCTCCTTGTTCCATGACCAAACAAAACAAAACAAGATAAAAAAAAAAAACCCAAAACAAACAAACTAAAAAACAAAACAAAACAAAACAAAAACAAAACAAAAAAAACGGGGCTTTACCTGGGTGAAGAATTAGTGTGTTAGAAGTCCAGGGACTTAGCAGGTCAAAAATCTGCACTACATCTCCCAAAACTTATGATCCCTTTTGTGATTTGCCCTTCAAAAACACCAAAATTTCCTGTATTCAAATGATTTTTCAGTAGGAGTCATCCCACCTTTTAAGTTCTACCCTGCAACCCCAAATGTTTGGGATTTCAATTCTGTCATTTCAAAACACAAAAGCACTAATTTGCACCTCTTTTGATTTCTCCTCATCTTAAACACACAAGAGTCAGAATGAAAAGGTTTTTATTTCTCTTTTGAAAGCACGTTTTTCTCTGCTGGGCTTATGACATGACCTGGCTGCAGTGGGTGCACCTATGCCTGTCCCTCTGGCAGGAACTGCACCAGGGGCTCTGCCACACACCTGCTGCCAGGTGGGAAAAGCATAGGAGGGCACATATACTGCTCAACTCAGCCCCTCTTGGTTTGCTGGAAAAATCCAGTGTCATCCTTAAAGAACAGCAGTTTCTATGAGATTTATATTGGCATAAACTATATTAAACACTTGCAGATTTTGAGTGCTACAGGGCCTCTGCCCAGCCCTGCTGCAGTAGAAAAACCACAAGTCCCTGTAACCTTACATTTTCCTCTATACTTTCCCCACCTGCCTTCCTCATTTGAGTGATAACATGCTAACACTGAATAGCTCATTAAGACAATTAAAACTGCTCTAGGTAGAAGTTCAACATCCCCCTAGCCAACTCTTCCACCATAAGCCTTTCCCTAACAGTTCCCTCCACTTCAAGTTACCCATTTCAGAAGCTGACTTTATCTCAGTTTTTTAAAACCAGACCTTTCTCTGCTTACAGTCACCTGGCAAATGGCAGGGCCTGTTCTTCCCATATATTTTCTGAATGGCTGGCTAGCCAGAGAAGAATAGCGATAATAATGGTAATAATTGTAATGATGATGATGAGGAGGAGGACAATAATAATAATAATTATCTAATTATTCGGTGGAAGATACACCCATCTCTTGAAGGCAGGGCAGCAATTCCAACAGTAGCAGCCCTGCTGCAGAACCAAGCAGAATGCAACCTCTTCTGCAGCACTCTAGGGAAGAGTCACCCAGGCTCAATGAGACCTCGAGGACCTGAGCATATCAAAAGCAGATTTTTATGCAGTGGCACTGTCAGCGTTGCAGCCATCAGCAGCACATGGCATGCTGCCGGTGCTGGGTGTCCCAACTTTCAGCATCCCTACTTTAGCCAGCCTGGCTCCCTCTCTGCCCTCCCGATGCTCTTCACACTCGAGGCAATTAAGCCAAGAGTGGAAGGGGAGGCTTGGAGACTTACACCAAGGCATAACAAAGTTGCCCTGCGGTGTGACTTCATTCTCTAGGGGAAATCTTGAAAGCGCAGCTATGGTCCTACATGTCAATTTGGCTGCAAGCAGGTTCCGAAAATCAATATACACGCACCAAAGTTTAAAGACTCTGCCTTCTCTCTCTGAAGAGAAGGAGTCGCCCAGTTAGGAGCTTCTGAGGTCTTCCCTGCAGCGTTTTGGGAGGAGGGAGGAGAGTGCTGAGGCACTCCGAGTCCAGCTCCCAGAGCGCCGGGGATTCCTGCCGGGATTCCCGCTGGAGCGCGGAGCAGCCTGCCCGCCTGGCCCCGGGGCACCTGGGGGCTGGCAGGACACAGCACACGGTACAGGGTGACAGGAGACGGGCACACGGTACAGGGTGACAGGAGACGGGCACGCTGCTGGATACAGCTCTGACCGGTCTGTCTGACTGGCCCCACAGGGTACCAGGGCACTCCCTGCTTGCCGTGCCAGCCTGAAATTCTCGTGCCATGGCAAGCAAGGGGCAGATCCTGCCGGATGCCCAGCTGTGCTTTCAGCAGGTCCGCTGCGGTGCTTCATTTCGACTCGGATCATTTAAGGTAGAATTCCGTGGTGGATGTTCACGCTTTGGGGATTAAAGAAGAGGGAAACAACCGATAATCTCAAATGATCGGAGAAAACCGTTACGTTTCTGGAGCTAAAACCACTCCAAGGTGCTAGCTGCCTTCGTGTTCCTTGTTTCTCAGTGCACTGTAAAGTGCACTAACTTCTGCCTTTGCGGTTCCCTGCTCACCCCAAGCAGGTGCTTGGGCTTAACTGGGAAGCATAAACCTCGAAAAACACAGAGAGGGACTGGTATAAGGGAAATGGATATAAAAGTGTGCAGAATAGCTAGAGCAGAAGTGATAACGTATCTGTTGACAACTATCCTTACTGAGGAAATGACAGAGTATTACGCCCCATACCAACTAAAAATAAAATAAAATAAAATAAAATAAAATAAAATAAAATAAAATAAAATAAAATAAAATAAATTTTTCTTTAAGGGGGAATCGCAGTTTACTCACTGCAGTAGAGTGCTCATTAAAATGTCTGTTTTTTCCTGCAGGCTCAATGACCCATCTTAGGGCACGACGCCCATTATCACCTTGCATACCAAAGGGATTAAGCCCTAGAAGTGCAGTGCTGCAGTGACCTGCAGCTCCTTTCCCACTCCACCAGCAACCCCTCCACACATGACCAGAGCCGTGGTCCCCATGTAGAGCCACCTCATTTTGGGGAGCGCTCCTTAAACTGGGTTACCAAATACTCGCCACCTGTGCACGCACCAAAGCCGTGATGGCAAGATCATGATGCTGTCATAGCCACAGTTTTAGGGAAGGGGGGGCTGTGCCTCTCAGACACTTCCAATATCTACATTTGTCTCCAGAAGGGTGGGGAAAAAAAAAAAAAAAAGCAAAAAAAAAAAAAAAAAAAAAAAAAAAAAAAAAAAAAAAAGCGGTGGAACAGAGAAATATCCAGTCCCAAGGATTAACGAAGGAGTGCCGGCCTGACTGGTCCTACGGTCCTATGAAGCATCAGTGCTGCCGTCAACAGCTACTGCCGTGTCCAGAGGGGATACTAATAACTAATAACTACCATGAAAACTCTTAAAAATAGTCCAGCCGAGCTTCCCTCACTGGGCCTCTGCGTTTTCAGTACAAGCAGCATAGCTAGTGCACAACTCAGCCATTCCAAAATGCTGTATTGATATATATGGTATCTCAGCACTTACTCTGATTTTTTTTCCGATTTAATTTTTTTTGTAAGTTCAACTGACCCTTCTGGTCACCAACTTTCTTTGTGGTTCACTGTAAGGATCGCTCTCCAAGAACAAAAAAGAAATCTCCGAGCTTTGATAGAGACTCTGGATGAAATTAAGAACTTCAAACCCCAGATTTTTGAAAAGAAAAACAGATGTCCTGTTTGTTGAGTATAAATAACTCCGTACGTGAAAGCCTTTTCTTTTACGCCGCATTAAATTTTATTTAATGCTGGCTGCATTTAAACTAAAAAAAAATAAAAATTAAAAAAAAAATAAAAGGAGGGGGCAGCAAAATATGTAGGTGACAAACCTCTAAATCTTTTCCTCTCTCGAAAGAGAAAGAAACAGGCAGACGGGAAACCCGTCATCTGGATGAAAGCGCTCAATGTGTTTCCTAGCAGACCTGGCGAGCCTGCCCTGGTCAGCGCGGCGGCGAGGGAAGCGGGGAGAGGAGGCGGAGGGAGGGAGAGAGGGAAGGAGGGAGGGAGGAGGGAAGGAGGGAGGAGCGGGCCGGGCAGAGCGGGGCGCTGCCGCAGGTGCCGGGCGGCGCTGGGTGCCGCCGCTCTCCCGCTGACTTACGTGAGAACGTAGTTGACGCTGACGATGCAGTGCGGGCGGGAGGAGCGGCTGTTGTGCACGATGGTGGCGTAGCTCTGCACCCACACCCAGCCGCCGTGCTTGGCCAAGAAGCGGTAGTACTTGGTGGTCACTTGGCCTTTCACCAGCACTGCGGGGACAAAGCGAGGAAAGCCTCAGCGTGGCCCCCGCCTCTGGTTTGCTCAGCCCCGGGAAGGGGCGCACAGTCCCACCAGAGCCCTGTGGGCGACCAGAGGGGTTAGGAACCTCTTAGTGGCACATGGGGCCCCCAGGCAGAGCTCATCCCAGTACCTGAGATCGTTATCAAAGGCTAATAGGGGAGATTGGTAGGGCCAGGGTGTGTGTGTATGTGTGTGGTCTGCTACAGTAACCGAACCCTACACACCTCCCATCCTGAAGTATCATCATCGAGATTTTGTTCTATAAATCTGTCTTTGGGTTTTATCTCTTCTCGTTACAGTCTCTGTAAGGAAACTTACCGGAAATTAATATCCTTTTTATTCATCTATCCGTGTGTTAATGTCATCATGATATCAAAATAGAATAAAGTACATCTCGCCAAATCAGGGTCACTACTGCAGTGAACTTATATACATAGATCAGATTTGTGAGACTTGGTGGAAGTGAAACAAAAGTATTTGAATTTCACTGGCATGGTTTTTTGGAGCAGGAAAAAAGGATTTTCCTAACCAGAATTTGAAGCGGCAAGAGCGCCCTAGATTTGTGCAGGGCAGCTCTTGTCCTACAGCCAAAAGAAGAGCATGGAAATACAACTTTTCATTGTCGATCCTCTCCATTTGCCGCCTGCTTCCGGCTCAGAGTTCAGTCTCTATCTAACTTTGTTTCACCACAACCTGACGAAGATTTTGCTTATTCTGCCCTCCAGAGACCTGGCTTTTCACGTTCTGACCTAGAAGTAAATTCCTGCAACCCCAAAGTTCTTATGCAAAGGGAGAAGGTGGGGGGCGGGGTTTTAAGACCATCTCCTTACACAAGTGATGTGCACAACGCAGGTGAAAGGTGTCACAGCCATGGACGTGGTGGTAAAGGGTCTTCTCTATCAAGTCCTGGGGCTCGTAACCTGTTAGCTCAGCTACCCTGCAAGAGACAGAAGCAGCAAATATAAGAGGGTGAGAGGACGGGAGAGGAGGCGTGGGGAAGAAGGGACGGGCTAGGGAAATAGATTTGGAAATAACTCCAGCTCTACCTGGAATCTAAGAATATGAGCTTCATGTCTAGGCTGGCCCGAAACATGAACATATTGCTGTGCAGCTTGATCTCCGTCACGGCGCTGGGCGGCAGCGAGTGGCCCACGGCGACCAAGCCAACATTTTGGTAGCAGCCGTCAAAGGGAGACATATCCAGGCTGTACTGACGGATCTTCAGGTACCCGCTGCAGTGAATGACCTGCCGGAGACACAGGAAGGCTTGGCGGCTACCCAGCGGGGGAAGGGCGTGCTGAGGCAGGCATCCCTCCCCACCAAGGGGGCCCGGACAATACCCCCCATCCCCTTGCCGGTGCGGCTGCCGGGCTAGGGGGAGCCGCTGACCTGCGTCTCCACCCTGGCAGAGAGGCACTGTCTGGGAGTTCTGCGGTTCTGTCGGGGCTGAGGCTTTTTCCCATACTAGAGCTCAACTAAGGCCCATTAGAGTCAACAAGATTTTTTTTTTCCTCTGGCTTAAGTGGTTTTTGGCCCACCTCCTAACTGCGCTTTTATTATACTTCTGAAAAGGAAAGACGTGGAACTGCCAATGTAGTTACAGCTCTGTTATGAAGAGTGTATGCACGTGAGAAAGAGTTTACATGTGTGCATACGTTACATGTGTAAGATACGTCTGTTGTATAGATGGAGCAGGCACAATCCATCGCCAAAAATGTACCTTTGATTTAAGTATATCTCCTAAACCTATCCTTGCAGACGACTCCTGTCTATTTCCACTCTTACTTCTCTATTATCTAGATGTTTCTTCTTGGAGCTCAGCAGGTGTTCTTGGTCTACGGTACATGGAGGCACAACATCTCCCTGGGTTATGGGTACAACCCGCTCCTCGGCGTTGTGTGGCTGACACAAAGCAGCGAGGAGGAGAGAGCACAGGGCTTTCCTCACCGAGGAGCCCCGGGCAAAACCATGTGAACATCTGGTCAAAACCCTCGACTGGAAGAGCTACCTCTGCAGCTGATGAATAACCTAATAAATAAATAAATTAACCCAGGACTCTCATTGTATCACGTGAAAGCTGTCACAGGGAACCTCGGGGGTTGTGCGAGGTTCAGTTCAAAGAGTAAAATTAAAAATAAATAAATAAATAAAAAAAAGGCCCCCAAACAATCAAGAGGAACTCGATTGCTTGGTTTTTTGTGGTTTGAGCTCTTCAACCTGAAACTCTGAGAGAAATGAACCACATGAAAGAGTCCTGGGCTGGGAAAAGCCCCTCGAGAAGACGTCTCACCCTCTCTTCTCTCCCGATTTTCACAGCCTTCCCGGCACAGGAACACGGGACGGTGCGGGGGGAACGGGGAATCTGGCCATGGGCACGCACCTTGTAGCCCCCGCAGGTGAGGCCCGCGTTCCTCTTGGCCAGGACGCACTTCATCCTCAGGAAAAAGGATCTCTCGATCTCGTACTCTGGGAAGGGAGAAAGGCAGAGGTGGGGTGAGCCACAGGCTCGGCTGGCTCTGCGGTCCCCTACGCCACCGCGGCGGCCAGGCAGGGGCGGGGGCCGAGTGCTTTATTTACCCTGCACGAAGTGCGAGTGGTAAGGCTGGTGCGCCGTCAGCACCGCCGTCATCTCGTCATGGTCGGCGGGGTGGATGTACTCGTAAATGCTGTTGCCGGTCAGCTCTACCTGTGAGAGAGGAGGAGGAGGAGGAGGAGGGGAGGGGGACTCATCGCCGGCACCGCGCACCCTCTCCTGCCAGTGGCGGGGGTGGTGCAGGCAAGCACCGGGGCTAGCAGACCCCCCAGCGTACCTGCGACAAGCCCAGGTGCACCGAGGCCGTCTCCGAGATGTACATGATCTTGCCATCCGGAGCCACAACAAATATGAAACCGTCCAACGTCTGCAGAAAAGGGTTGGGAATATAAATAAATCAATAGATAGACAGATAGAAGAGCCATTAAATACCTGTCCCTCTGATGTTTTTTAGCAAACGGGCGCCGATGCTCAGGCTCTGATTATCCAAAAAGTTGGAAGGAAATGAGCAAATCTTGGACAAGAATACCTCTGGAGCTCCCGGACCCCTGGGACACAACCCACTTCTCAGACGGGCCGAACTCAAAAGTAGCACGAAGTGCCTTGGAAGTATCTAAGAAGAGGTCCTGGCTACCTGATGATTAATATGTGGGTCCCAGAAATCCCGAATACTTCTACCCTATTTCAAATGTCACAGGGGCTTTAGTGCTTCCGTATTTTATAAGGAGAATTTAAGCAATCAAAGAGAATCTAAATCTCTCCACAGTGTAAATAAGACAATTTGTCAGGTGCATTTCAGCAGACACAGATGAGACTTCTGGGTGTACCAAGAGCAGAATAGACCCTCCAAAGGCCACACTATTCCACCAGAAACACGTGGTGATGGTCATAGCTGATATTCTTTACTATTTCAGAGTGCTGTGAGTTTTCAGACCTGCCCTCCCTGAATTGTGTCTCAGCTAATGTCGGTGCCCTGAGTCCCTCTGTCCCGGACAGCCTTCCCTGAGCTGTCTCTAGAGCCTCTCCCTGCCACACCACTCTGGGCTTCAGAACATGGATGATACGTATCACCTTGTTAATAAGGTGGGGGAAAGTCGTGCTCCCGTATCTCTGGCACCCTGGGACACACTGTGAATCCCTCGCTGTGAACGAAGTGTTAGATGATTCTGAGGACCCAGAGGGACCAAGCCACAGCTCCAATAAAACATACGACATTGAATCACATTTCTGAAGTGGTTCCACTCCTGCCTACCTTTCTATTAAGTACTTGAACAGTTAAAAATTAGTCAAGGTGGCAATTGAAAGCTCAGAAGAGGGAACTTTTTCTTTAATCATTAATACCGTATGCCTGTCGTTTCCAGACCAGTACCTGCAAAAGATGGGATCCCAGTTCCCGTCCGACATTATCCAGTGGGCTGGTTCGGCTGGAGTGGCCCCAGGCTTCTCCAAGTCCTGTTATTTAAGACAAAGAAAAATAAAAAGTAAGGTCAGGAGATGAAAAATTGATTCGTGTGGGCCCGATGAGTGGGAACATTTTTTCCTTTATACGGTCTATAACATATATACATACAATCTTTGGGAAACTAGACTGACTTCTTTGCAGATAAAAGCCTCTTTTGTGCGTTTTCTTTTTTTAAGTCCTCAGAGAGAAAAATACCTGAAATACTTATTTTGAGTTAACGGTGAAGTTGATTTTTAGGACCTAAGTGAAACATCATGCCAGATCAAAGTGTTTTTCAGTGCTGCTTTCGGCTACTGTGAACTGTTCCCCCTGAACTTCAGTGAGAGTCCTAACCTCACGATTTCTCAGACAAGTCACTGCCCAACTCCCTCGCGCCCCACGAAGTTTGTCTCCGGGATTCACCTTATCCTTTCCATCTCTCCTCCTGCTACTCCGGTGGGCGGGATGGTTCCCCCCTGCAGGAAGGGGTGATGTGCGTCCACGGAGTCCCTTCCAGAAATCAATCTTTCTGGATTTGTCTAATGTTTTACACGCGTCTTGTTTTCTCCTATGCAAAGTGAGTAGTAATAAAAGTCACTTGGAAGTTACTTCACCGGAGTAAAGCTATTCATAGACGATGCCTTTTCACGGTATTGCTCAAATAATTTAAACGGGTCAACTAAAACCTTTGAGGCTTGTGCCATGAAATGTCTCGCTCCGACACGCACAAGCAGTAAGAGTAAAACGAGGGGTGAAACCTACAAATCCTAATCGATGGCTGGGGTGCAGGTCGCAAGGGGACCCGAGGCGGCGGGGCGTGCTCACCCCGCAGTGCGGGCTCGGTAAAGGCAAGACCTCGTTTTCCAGTTATTTCGAGACAAACAGACGAGGTGCTGACAGCAGGCAGCAGCGGGCATCCCTCGCTATTGACCGGCCTCACCCAGGTGTTTGCGGGGCGAGCACAGCGAACGATTTCCTCTGCGCTGTTTGAGCGGGGCATCCCCACCGCCGTCCCTGCCTTGCGCTTCCTTCTCTCCCCTTCCCCCTCCACCTCTTCACAACACTTGTCTCTTCACCACTCCTACACTTTGCTCCTTCCTCCCTAATTTCATAACCCCACAGAGGCAGGAGATTCTCTCTGGCCCGTTCCTCATCCTGTAGCCTCAGCATGTAGCAGGGCTCCAGTCAGAAACAGGCTCGTTCCCATTAATTCCTCCACGCCAATTAACGGGGAGCCAGCCGCCGGGGTGGGGGATCACCTCCGCCCCCTGTACTCAGAAAGGAGCTGGCAAATCTTACACAGCTTCCAGGGAAAGAGAGAAAAGCCCACAGTATATTTGTTTTTTCCCGAGCTCCTCGGAGGTTTCTCTGCTGGGGAGCCAGGATGGCCCGTCAGCGCTGAGGCGGCTCCTTGCCATGTCCCCCCACCCGGAGGGACACCTGAGTGACAGGTTTCTTTCTTCAAGACTAAATCTGCTCTGCCCGCCTATGATTTAAGTTGCTTATTAATCTAAGTTTACGGCTCTAATTATTCTTCTCCTAAAAGGGAAAATAACCCGACCCCAGCGGGTTAATGAACAGCTCACGGGCATTGCAAGTTAACCTCCCTCGGGAAGGCGGTTCTTCACGGCGCGCTGAGCTCCTCTATATGTTTCAGGTGGAAACCCCGCGCTGCTGGGCTCTGTCTGCTCATGGTTTATAATTAAACGTTTTCACTTGTCTACCTGAACCGGCTTTTTGAAGTCCTGTCACATGAGACGATCCTTTGTGCTGCCCAGATGTTTTCAGCACTTTCAAGTCGGAGACTATTTCTAATCGCTGCCAATCCCAGCCTCTCCCAAATCGACGGCCTCTCCTGATACCCCTTAAATACTGTTTTTAAAGATTAGAAGAGAAAGCCCCCGCCACTAATTTTCTCTCCCCCCTCGTCCTCCCATCTATTCGCTTTAACATCCAATTTCCTTTTATCGAGGGAGCAAACTGTGATTTCTTGCACTTGACCTACCGCAGAAAATTCTGCAAATCCTTTGATTGTCTATTTAAAACAAAACAAGGAAATCAGCTCTCCCTTTTGCTCCAGGATTACGCTTGGAAACAAGATCTAAAGATTCTCTTGTAATTTGGAGAGCCAACAGCATAATAGCTTTGGAATAGAAACAAGCAGCTTTGTGAGGAGAAGGATAACTAAATCGTTTTTAGGCAAAGGATTTTCCCAGCTAAAGCGGCCGAAGACAAAGCAAAACATAATCTATTTTGGAAGATTTCCAAGTTATGCCACATTAACCTTAGCAGATAAAATTTGCTTTCTTCCCTGCGGCCCCTCCCCCACCGCGGTCTGGTTTATCATATTTACATAAGTAGCCTTAGAAGGGATGTATCTATTATGGATCTAAGGAGCTAGCGAGCTCACATTTCATTTGGAAATGGAGGGGAAGTTTTACTGTTGCTTAATACTTGATGCATTGTAGAACCATTTCCATTTAAATACCCCCGACCCACGGATTACCTCCATGGACTGGCTGCATGGGTTTTGTAATTTCCTGAAAATGAGATTTCGATTTATAAAACAAGAAACCAATTAGTAACCAAATGAGGCGAAGTAGATCCACTAAAATTGACCTAATCCCACAGGCACCATTTAGGTCAGTTCTTGCCGAATGAATGATGAGCAACCGCCTAACATAAGCTCAAGGCATCACCCAGCTGTGTTATTCAAGCAGGAAAAGAAAATTTTAAAAAATGGATCGAGCTTTTATTTCAGAATGGATTTGATACTCTTGTCATAATATAGATCATATGCTCCTGCCTAACAAACTCTTCTTCCTATCTAACAATCTCTTTCACTCGATGAACTTTTTTTCCTGAGAAGATAAACTATTTGTGCCGAGAGAAATTGTCTGCGTTGTGAGGGGGGAAAGGGAAAGAGAAAAAAAAAATTAAGTAAGAAAGAAATTAGAAAAAAAAAAATAAAAAGAGAAGAAAAGAAAAGCATTTTATCCAGCCTATGGCTCATCGTTACCCAGCAGCCTTCACCGATACTGCGCGGAACCTGCGCGGAGCCAGCGTGCTGACTCATGGTTTCTGTCAGCATTCTGCAGTGGAAAGCCACTGTGCTTTCCACATCAAAAAGCATGCCCATCGGTTTCATGGGCTGGCTAGGAGCTGAAATGCCTTCTCCCACCCAGCCGTGCCCACGCCCGGCGCCGCGCTGCGCTGCCCTGGTCCTGTCCTTCCTTCCCCTCATCTCCTGATTGATGCAAGCCCTGATGTCGACAGCCAATGGAACCAGGGGCTGGGTGGACACCGTCCCTATCCAGTGGCGATACTGTTCCAAGAAGCTCCTCTGTCCCACGCAAGGGGGAAGAGATTCCTGAATCGTTTCTAATTTGATCTAGGCAAAGACGGAGGAAGGCAGGAGCAGGGAAATGAGACTCCGAGAAGCCAGGGCAGCTCCTTGGCCCCGGTTGATCTCCGGGTTACTTGTCCCTCTGTGAGCATCTGCAGCGCAAAGCCCATCTCGACCCTGTCCTTTGTCTGGCAATAGCAAAGGGGGGCGGGGGTGGCGGTGGGGGGTGGGGTGGCCAGAAAATGCAAGCCCTTATCTACTTTGCTCTGATTTGCCGGCTTTTAAAAGCAGTTACAGAGATTTCCCCAGCGGACTCTCCGTCATGAAACCTCAGCTCAATCCGGATTCACTGTAGCAGGCGACTTGACGTCCCCGCTTGAAAACACTTAGTGGCGAGCCCATCCTGAGCTCCAGACCCGCTTCTTTGGGGCCAGAGCCTGAGGCCAGCTCCCTCCGGGGCGAGGGAAGCCCTCCGAGGCGTGTCTGGCGCACCTCCCCGCACAGCCGGGCGAGGCCCAGGGAGGCTGGCTTGGAGACGAAGCCCCGCAGGCAGGGAGTTCTTTCCTCTTGTTGTGGATGGGCAGAGGGAGAGGCTAGGGGGGCTCTCCTGGAGGCACCCCGCTGCTCTGGGGCAGCGCTGGGAGCCTGCCCCGACGGGGCAGTCGGAGCGAGTCTTCCCTAAGTCGGGTCCCAGCAGGTCCATCGCGAGTTTCTCCTCCAGGAGTTCTTCAAAACTCCCTCTCCGGGCAGCGACCCCCGCCGCCGCTTTCCCAGATCTCCCCGCCGCCTCCCGGGGCCGCGGCCCGGGGACGTCGCCGTATGCTTATGTTCCGCTGCGTTTTCTTTGCCCTTTCAAGAGCCGCTCTATGGTTATTAGAAAAGGAGGAGCAGCAGCTCGGTCCTGGCCCGCCGGCGCCGAGGGGATGCTGACCCCGCGGAGGGCGCGGAACGCGGGACCCCCGGTCACCTCCGGCCCGCAGCTCGCCCTTTCCCCGCCGGGCCGGGGCTGGCCCCGCAAGCCCTCCCCGTGCTGGCCCGGGCACGGCACCGGCTGCGTTCAGCCTGCCCAGCAAAGCCTCCCGGCAGGGAGGACGGGAATGTCACCTTCGTGAGCGGCTCCTCAAGCAGCACCTTCCCTGCCTCCCACTGCCCCTACCAAGGGACAAGCTGGGCACGGGAGTTGTTTGGGAAGAGGGAGGCAGGATGGCTCAGTCCCCATCTCCCACGCGGTCATTCTCCCTCTCTGCCCAGGGAAAATGACAAACACCAGCTCCGGGAGTCACGGGAGCAGAAGCTGCACGTCCTAGTCACCGGCGAGCCAAAAGGCGGCTGGATGTTGTATGGAGGAATTAGCTTGATTAGATTAACCATTTAATTAAATCGTCTGCCGCCAGCGCTCCGTTCTGCCATCGCCTAACGGCAGACAGAGCTGATTTCCCAGTTAATTTAACACTCAGTGGTTAATGATAATTCAAAATCTCGGCCAAATGAGGCTTCTGTGAAGGACTGGGTCTCCGTCGGAGGGCTCAGATGGAATAGAATAAGCTATGTTTAAAAAAAAAAAAAAAAAAAAAAAAAAAAAAAGCTGCTCATTTCCACTGCCTGCGGATGCCATTAGCAAGGTTTTGTAAAGATTTATTATCTCGGTAAATCACACGTATTCATTTGAAGCAGAGATAAATTAGCATCCCTCTTTCTTTATAAAAATAATAATAACAGGGAGGAAAAGCCCTGTTGACTAAACAAACATCTCTGTTAGGAAAAAGGGAGTAGAAATAATGCTGTGGCTGTTTCACTATAGAAATACCAGGATTTTGGCACACCCGGGGTAGCGGAATTGCGCTTTGAAATGCAAACAAACGGAGCCATGTCCAAATTGGAGAGAGGGGAAAAAAATCAGGGCATCTTCGAGCACCAACTACTTATTCGTTCCTCCAGAAGACTCAAATTCAAGTAGCCCTTATTTCTAAGAAATATGGGGAGGAAGGATTTGCACCAACGCATACGCTGTTTATATGCAAGTTAAAAAATATTCTCCAACATGAAAACGGTCGTATGTTTCCAAAGGAAATATTATTTTTCCCCCCGCTCTTCTCATTAAATATTCCTTCTAAAACATAAATCTGTGGGTTTTTCCAACGATCCTGGTAGTAGTTTAGTTCTGCTCTTCACATTTTAAGTTCACATCAAAACTGGAATTAAACAGAGATTCAGCGTGGAGAGTAAACTACCGCTTAAATGAGAAAAACTTCTGTAAGAAAATAAACATTGAAACCTAATGCTTAATCATTTCCCTTTGCAGCAAGAAAAACAGCATTAAATCACCTATCCACGTGGGAAACGGATTTTTTTTTCTGTTGATCTCTTCCTCCTTTAAAGTAAAACAAGGTTAAGGGTTTCAATATTGAAATGTTAACCATCCTGATTCGGCGAAAGTTTATGTAAACGGAATCTCTGCTTTTGTCTCTAAAAGCAAACGGCTCTCTATGCCAAAACGATCCCTTTCCACTAGGACAGACTATAAACCCTCCTTTTGCATCTTTGGTCGCGGATGGAGAGTAAGACCTTTAAAATATTCCTAACTATAAAAGAAAAAAACAAAACCCAAACAAAAATTATTTATTTTGGCACCTGGGGGTTTTTGTTTGGGTTTTACTAATTTTCTACTCCCTTCCCTTCTGGATACTGCCGAAGGTCAGTGAAGAATAGCCCCGCAATAGTAATAGTGGTCGCATCGTTTATGGCGGAAAATTCTTTTAATCCTTTGACACTCTGGAGATTTTTCTACCTATTTTTTTCGTCCACATTTCTTACCATTAGAGATTTAATGTTAAATTGAAACATTAGTATTTATTTATAATGAACGTTAAATCAGGAATTTATTTATTTAGAAGTCCTGCTTGGATAAACAAACAAACAACCCTTGAAACTCTTCCTTAATGTTCTCAGAAAATTAGCAGATATTCACTCTTTCCAAAGCTGTCTGATCACCGAAAAGCAGTAAAGGTCTGATACGCTTTCTCCTCCTGGAAAGAAGTGTTCTAATACTGAAACGATGCAAGAAACCTACGTCTTGCACTTTTCGTCTTAATCTGCTAAAGACCTAATAAAGTGAAATTAGAGGTAGAAAGAATAACACAAGCGTTTCAATAACTTGTGAGGATAGCATAACCACTACGAGAGAAAGCCCGTAGAAAAATCTGTGCCCGGTTTGTCAAGTTTGTCCAGCGCCACTGCCTTGGTGTGCCTCTCCTGGCATTTCACTCCCAGAAAACTCTTATTTCCAAAATGGACCCGAAATCTACCCACCTTCCTTCTCTGTAGGGACATTTCAGACACGAAAACATGCAGACAAGAGCACACCGTTTCTCTCCGCCTTGTCCCCAGTCCCGTGTGCGCAGCCATGAGGAGTGTATATCTTTCTGAACGTGATTATTTACAACCAACTCTATGCAAGCACTCTCTGGGCAGATGGAAATTCGCTCTTGTACCAGGTGGAGGGGGTAAGAGTTACTCTGGAAGTGCAGCTCGCTCTTACGGAGACACGGTTTCTCTACCCGGACTCCTCCAAGACCCCTTTAAATGTAGGACATGACATTCCGCCGTGCTCCCGAGCCTCCTGCTACCCATCTCCAGCGTTTTGGCCAACTCATCGGGTCTGTCCCGATGCTTGTATCGCTTTCCTCCCCAGGGAAATACAAGCGAAAGGAACCCCATTACATCCATCTAACATCCCTACCCTGCCTCCTCCGATCAGAAAGACTTGTCCTTTCCGTGCGTCATTTCCCCGGCTGCCACTACCTGTTCTCCCTTCCCAGAGAAGCGATGACTTTTTTTTTTTTTCCTGGGTGGGAGCACTGGAAAACCAGAATAGCATCCCGCTTCCCTGCCTCCCTACACTCCTACGCAGGCGGACAGGCACAAACACATTCCCAACGGGAGCCCAGGCTGCTCCGCCGCGCTCCCGGAGCCCGCTGCGTCCCCCGGGCCCGGCTCCCGCACCGGCAGGCACAGGCGCGGGGCCGGGGCCGAGCCGGGCCCCGCTCCCCGCCTCCTCGGAAGTGTGTGGGAGGGAGAGGGAGCCCGCGTGGGACCGCGGGGAAGCCGCCACGTCGAGAGCCCCGCTCCCGGGCCTTTGTGCCCGCTGGCAGCGCGCCCCCGGCCGCGGCCCTGCGCGGGGATGCGCGGCCCCGGGGATGCGGGGGCGGCGGTCCCGCGGGGCTCCGCAGCCCGCTCGGCGCCGGGCCTCCCTCCGCAGCGCCTCGGAGGGGCGAGCCCTGCCGAGCCGGCTCCCTGCCTTTCTGTTCTAACGCGCAGTTTGCCTTTAATGAGGCTGCGAAGGCTCCGCTGCCCCCGAGCCCCGCTCAGCCGCCCCCGCTGCCTCCGCACTCAAATTAGCATCTGCTGCGGCCGGCAGCGGCCCCGGCCCCGGCGCGCTTCGCCACACGGTTCCCCAGGGCATTCAGGCATCCTGCGCTGCCACCGAGGGACGGGGATCAGCTATTCTTCTCTTCCCATGATTACTCACAGCCTACAAGCAACACCATATGCTTCTTCTGATCAAACAACCCGCTACATAGGCACCAGTAATTGACGAGACCTGCTCGAAATCACGCAGAAAGGTAGCCTACTGAGACCGCAGGAGTTGACAAATCATTGCTAATAATCCTTTTAGAAACATCATGGGCATCAGGGTTTGCAAAAGCTTTATTTTTATAAAGTATGCGCTGACAGCATAAAGGACAACTCCGTGTCCTTTGAAACAGAGGACTGTCCCGCATAATGATCTTCAAGGTGGCAGAGCAAATAGAAGAGGAAAGTGGCTTGATGAAGACTTTAATTATTATTTTTAAAGGTTTCATTTAACCCCTTCTTTGCTTACAAGTGAGTCGATGATATGGAAAGTTGTTTCAAGGAATCATTGTAAAAAGCACCGTGTTGCAAATTGCTGCCGTGGACTTTAGGTATAAACGTCCATCCATAACCTGGGGCGGAGGGGGGGGGGGGATGGGAAGATTACCTCCCCTGTCCCAATGACTGCCACATTGCATATTTATTTTAAAAAGTCGAATTAGTACCAGTAGTTTACTAATTTAACCGGGAAAAAAAAATTAAAATCCTCCAACCACCAAATCAGACAAAACTAGAGCAAAACAAAACCGGGCCATATACACACACTCTTAAATTGTAAAAAATACAGGCCAACCGAGTCGAGATACAGCTACAGGAAACTCATGGGGACATAGATGTATTCCTTTGTTTCTTATGTACACTCACTTTTAACAAAAGATGCAGAGAATTTCGTATTAGATCAGGTTAAAAAAAAAAAAAAAAGAAAAGAAAAAGAGCTCTTGATACTTTTTCTTTAATACAGGCCACAACTCCATCGAGTTGATATAAATAAAAGGTTCGTTAATTTTTAAAAAAATTTCCCCCTACATTTTATAAAATTAATAGAGTGAGAAAGAGCACGGAAGAACTTTATTCTGACTCTCTTAACTTTGTGTTGTTTGTTTTTCTTGGCAGCCGATCTAGAAGACCGAAAAGGGTCAGTTGAGATCCTAACTCTGTTTAAAAGCAAGAGACACTTCGGGACGCTTAAGTTTTCTTTTTGCTAAGCTGGTTGCTGCTGCCGTGGAAGTCAACGTGAAGTTTACTGCTGCCTGTCCAGAGGAATCATCATGTCTAAGCTGGCCCACTGGTTTCGCAGTGCTGGGTAGTCAGGGGGATTGAATATGTCTGGATGCAAAACTTCTGCTAAAATTTTCCGAGGTCGATTAACGCCCTCAAAAACTGCCCTAGTGATCCTCAGAACGAGACAACAGCGCACTGATGATGTGATTCAGTGTGCTTGACTTATTTGTTTAGCCTGGGTGTGAGCATGCCTGCACGCGTGTCCTGTACCTGTACCTCGCACCTTTCCTCGAGAGCTGAGCCAAGGCTTTAGGACTTTGCATAGACTTATGTAAATATTTACCCATATACTAACTCGCCCTCACGGAATAACTATAAATAGGGGTGAATCACGCCCTCTTAGGCCTCGCGTGTGCTTGGTGAGGGATGCACATTTGACTGGGAGACTAGGGGAAAAGAAAACCCGGGTTTGCTTTAGCAGAACGCACAGCAGAGCTCAGTGCCTTCAAGTGTTGACAAAAGCACCGTGAGTCTCCAGCCAGAACTGTCATAAGAGCTAAAGGGAAAGTATTAACAACAGAGGAAAGTGACAGCGGAGGGCACCCTGTCCCTGAGCACACCCCAAAGAATTGACCTCTTTTTAAAATTTATTATTTTTTAACCGTAAAAGTGATAAATGACACCTGGATCAAAATGAAAGTAGAGGTGAATAGGCATTCCCACCTACCTTCTGGAAAAACCACTCTCATTTTTAAATAGCTGGTGGTGAGTCTGATTATGGATGCTTTGTCCAGCTGAGAGGTGATAGCCGAGGGCAGGGGTAGTAATTTAGCCAGTTCATAAAATTCACTGTTTTCTTTCTCCCGTCTAGTCCGGGCAGCATTTTTGGACTTCTCTTTCATCGTGTTTTTTTCCCGCTTCCTTGCTACAATTTAAACTCCAGAGATTCATCCAAAGGTGGAAGGGAAACTCATCTGCAATTCATCTCTCCGGAGCATCAGGCGATGATTCTGAGCGCGGCCATTACTCAGAAAAACCGTTCTGTTGTGTATATGCAAACAAGTATTGAAGAATAGAGGTGTTCTTTAAAAAAATAATAAAAGTATATATACTCTGGAAAGCAGAGTTAATTAGATGGGAAAGGCATTTATCCAATGCAGCTCAGCCCTCCAAGCAACTGCACTAAAAAAAAAAAAAAAAAAAAAAAATTTAAAAAGGCGAAAAAAAACAGAACCCCTAGAAGATTGAGGCACCAGACAGCAACCAAACGATGTATTTCTGGCCTTTTTTCCTACTCATGGCGGGCAGCATAGCTCCTCGGAAGAGGGTCATGGTAATCCCGTTTTTTCCCGAGCTCCGTTGTCAATCCGAGGGCCGAAACGCACGGCCGCGGGCTGCCTCCCAGGGCGCTGGGTGACTTCCCCGGAGCCTCTCTCTGTGAAGACAACAGCAGTCCTGGAGTGAGAGAGCCGGTACACGGCGCCGCAGCGGAGCCGCGAGAAATAATAATCAACAACCAGCCTCCGGCGGGTGTAGTATTTTCTCCCACCAGAGGGGAAAAAAAAAAAAAAAAAAAAAAAAAAAAAAAAAAAGTGTATTTTCCCATCTAGCGCGCCCGTGGAGAAGCCTGCCCCGCACTCTCCTCCCACAGCCCTCTCACTTCCCAGCCCAGGTGTGCAGTGCATGAGCAGAAGGAGAGCGCAGCAGAGAGCAGTCCCGGCTCCCGGCGTTACCGGGTTTGGTGCTGCCGGGGCTGCGCGTCCCCTTCGCGCTCCCTCGGGCCGGCACCGCGGCGGCAGCCAGACCTCCCCGCGCTCCGCGCTGCCAGACCCTCAGAGAGGGACACATTTCCGAGCACGGAGTATTTCTGCTTGTTTTCCCTTTTCCCTTTTTTTTTTTCTTTTCTTTTTCTTTTTTTTTCTTTCTTTCCTTTGAATTTCTCCTCTTCTCGACTACTGTCCTCATTCCTCGGCCGGGGTCGGGGGTGTCTACCTCAGCTGCACTCCAGCCAGGGGAGGCACGCTCTGCCCAGCCCTGCCCCGAGCCGGAATCCACCCAAACACCACATTTTTTCCAACCAAATTATCTTTTTTTTTTTTTTTTTCCTCCTCATTTTTCACCGTGGGGAAGCGGCGCGCAGCCTAGCACCGCACATCACTGCGGTTCTTCGCTGAGGCTGGCGGATTGTGGTTGATTGTGATCTTCTTTTCACCTACCTTGAATCCCTGAGCCCGGCAGCCTGCAGAGAGCTCTCCCGGGGTGAGAAGCCCAACTCTTTAATTGGCTCATTAATGGCACGGGGAAAAGTTTGCGCCTGTCACTGCTCCTCGCACCGATGGGCAGACAGACATTGCAGCCTCCCCATCCCCTTTATCGGCTCCCAGGCTCTCCGTCTCACATAACGAGGGGTGGGGTAGGGTGGGGTGGGGGGGCGAGGTTGGTATTAATGAAGAATCCCTAATTTGCGGCTGAGAAATGCCTAATAACTTCTTGATGGCTAAAAGCCTTTTAGCACAACTTCATTTCTCTCCAACTTCCCCCCTTGGCCCCCCTTTCTCCCTTAACGCCACTCACGGACCCGCCTCGCGTCCCGTTGGCCGCCGCCGCCCCTCGCCCGGCCTCCCACTGGCGGAGGGGGCGGCGGCGTCACGCGGACACATTCCCACCCCTCTCCCGCCTCCCCTCTTTCCCTGTGTCCGCCCTCTGACCTGCCGGCGCGGCCGGGGGGAGCGGGGACACGCAGACACCCGCGGGCGCACACAGGCACACGCACGCATCTTTCCCTCCGCGTACCTGTCGGGCGCTTATTGCCTTGGGGTGGGCGCATTTTGGCATCGCCTCTCCGCTGGGCAGAGGGGGTGAGCGGCCGAGGTCCCGCAGGACTGCGGGTGGCGCGGATCGCCGCAGCTTTACGCACCCAAGAACATTTCCCCACCCCAAAGCCCACCGACCAAGTGGTCGCGCTTGGGAGAAAAAAGGTGAGGTCGCGTCCCCGGCTGCCCCACCTCCCCGACACCCCCAACTTTAACCGTGTACGGTTTTCCCCTGGGCTGACGCGCTGCGGGACAGCGTGAATCGGGTCCCGCGGCGGAGGGGGAGAAGGATGGAGAAAGACTAATTAATTTTCTTGATACACGCTGGAAAAAACAAACAGAGCAAAACAATAAACAATCGCACGAACAGGGAAGAAAAGACAAAAAAACAACAACAACAAGAGAGGGAAAAAACCCAATACAAATCCTCCTATATTAGGAGACAGAGCTGCTTTAAAACTATCAACAAAGTGTATTTTTTTTTTTTTTTTTTTTTTTTTTTTTGCCGGAGAGTGCGACTATTCCTAATCTCGCCCGTCCCCTGAGAAAAATAACCCTAAAAAAATGACGCTGCTCCTAAAACTGCTGGCTTCTGAAAAGAATAGATAGAGCAGAGAGAGAGCGCCTAGAGTGGTGGGAGAAAGATTTTAGAGTCTTTCCTAAAACCATAGCGGACTCTCAAAAGCCTGACATAATTGCCAAACCAGTCGATGTGAGACTTCGGCTAAAATAACTGCTTAAAATGAGATTGCTCTGGCAGGCAACAGTTGGAGTATTTCGAGGAAGAAGAAGCTGTCTCAGTTTTCTAAAGAATAAAAGCGTCAACCAAAAAAAAAAAAAAAAAGTAGACTTTGAAGCATCTCATCCCTTTTGCTCTTTGGTCGGCTGCAGTTCGAAACCCAGGCTTGCAGTGCAGACCGTCTGTTCGCTGCTCATCACCTTAAATCTCCCCTCGGTTAAAAGCTTTCCCTGAGTTCATTTGGGTAAATAAAGGAAAGATGGAAAGAGAGGCATTCAACAACTCCTCTGGGTGTCCAGGCGTCTACAAGCATCAGAGAAATGTATCCACGTAGTCTCAAATGTTCTTTTGATTGTCTTGTTTACCGAAACGACTCGTTGTTAAACAAACACGAACGCAAGGCATTTAGTGAAGGTAAGGAAAAAAAAAAAAAAAAAAAAAAAAAAAAAGGAAAAGAGCGCACCCCTCCCCATTCTGTCATGTTGTAAAGCGATCGTTGCTGTGGGGCAAAGAGATACTGAATTGACAAAAATCGTCACTGTATGTTACTGCCCTCAGGTGTAACGTGGGTTTGGGGGACACAAAATAGGATTTTTAGAAAAAGAGCTTCCTTTTGGTTTTCATTTGAGGTAATTCTCTTCCTAAATGGCACTGACGTCTCTAGGAGGGTATTTAGACATATGGGCAACAACTGGACTAACACTGTCAGGTAGATCACGACTTATTTGTCAACAAGAGCCAGGGAGAATGTCTTCTATAATACCTTTTGGTTTGGGAAAAATAAATAAATCAGTAGGACACACTTCTGCTAATTTATACCAGGGAACATAAGGATCCACCTTACCAGCCCCACACAGCCCCATCGAAGCCCGTAGCTCACCGAGGATTCTGTTTCCCGGTGCACCGGGGCTCGGTTTCTTCCCCGCAGCCGGGTGGGCGACAGCGTCCGCACCGGCTCTCCCCGTGGCCGGGGCCCGCGGGCTCGGGCTCGACGAGCCCCTGTGAAGGTTTTGAATGTGTAAGTGCTACGGTAGATAAAGTACGAGATGTGAAAGGACTAGCGGCCGAAGGGCAGTTATTCAGCTCTGAAAGTTACAGCAATCATGGACAAAGTCACCTCTCCACAGAACCATTAGCGCAGGGTTAGTACGCTGGGGACATTTCCCAGCAGATTTCAAGAGGCGGTTCTCGAATGATGGGAGAATTTGGCCGTTTCAGAGATATTAACCCTGTTTTCCTTCGTCAAAAACAAGTGACTTCTGCAAGCGGAGATCAGACTTGGCAGTGCCCCGTTCCAGGTACAGGCAGAGGCAGCCCGCAGAAACTAAATTCGTGGTTTTCATATCAGCCGAGAGCCCGCTGCCACCGGCCGCGGTGAAGCCCGTCCATCCTGAAAGAAGAGCGCATGATGCTGTTGAACAAACGGAGCGGAGGCACCCCTGCGGGATGCCCACCCGCGCACAGCCGCGGGAGCGGAGCTGCGGGCGGCTCGGTGCGGGCACCTGCGGGCCGAGGGCCGCACCCCGGGGCGCACGGCAGCGCCGGCCCCTCCCGAAGGGAGAGAGGCGCTCCGGCCGCCTGAAGCAGACGGGTAGCTGTGCTCAGTCAGATGCAGCTATTCGCGGGCGAGAATCTCCTGGAAAGCAGATAATACTGGAGAATTGAATAAACAGGTACTGCAGCGCAATTTGATTTTAAAAGGGGCAAAATAAAATGGTGTATCTGAAGAAAGGCCGAGCGAAAACAAAGCGTTTCACAGACAGGTTTCCAACCACAGTAGAAAACTTGTGCAGGCAGACACAATATGCAGTGTGTATTGCAGCATGTGTGCGTGAGCGTGTGTGTGTGCAGAGGGGGAGGGGAAAAAACTGTACAAATCAAAGCAGGGGGAAAAAAAAGGAAAAACCCTATCGGGCCGTTCCCTTATAGGACAGATCTGATTCAGTTTATTCTCCAGCACATTCGGACGTACTCTGATGTATTTATTAGTTGATGAATTTGGACGGGTTTATTAGTCTCCCCTAAACAATAAGGTGGCCATTTCTCATGCAGACAGAAAGATCTCTTCGAACTTGAGCCATCACTTACACACTGCTTGCTTTGGTGAATTAACGATGCGGATCGCCCTCCCGATTTCTTAAAAAAATACAAATGAAAATTCGGCCTGGTATTAGTTACGGGTAGATTTCCACACGCCAAGCCTCCTTCATTTTGTACCGGTGAGAAGCGGGATCCGACTTCGCATAGACCCTCACGGCCGAAGGGAGCGCCCCGCCACGGATGCACCGCCTGTCCCTGAGATGCGGGTCACTCTCTCAGCCCCGGGGATGCCTGAGGGAGTGCGGGCGCTTGGAGACCGGGACTGTTTTTTCAGAACCCTGTAACTTCAGATACACGCACTTGGGTACCCTGGTGAATTGGAGTGTGATGTGAATTTTCATCCATGCCCTCATCAAAGCTTTATTGACATAAATATACACGGCAAATGCTCTTTGAGACCATTCAGAAGTAATTAATATGTTTTAACTGATCTAGATCTTAACCTTCAAGATTCAAGCCATGCTCTAGGTACTTTATTCCTGCTCTTTTGCTAATGTTATTAGGATGTTCAGGGCAGCAGGACAAGGAGAAAGCCAATTCTCTAACACAGGAAATAGTTAACAGACCCTTGGATACCAGTTCTCAGATACAAGCGTTTCTGAATGCATATCTTAAAAATAATTACGGAAACATTGCAAAATTTGAGCAATCGACCACTAGTAGATTGTCAGTTATTTCAGGCAACTCCTTCAAACAATTTTTGGCGATATATCCCTATTAAGAGATACTTCGTAGGGAGGAGAGACACTTCTCTTGACTATGCACTCCTTTCAATTTTATTGTTTTTGGCATAAATGTAACGAGATGATTTATATTCATTTTTTCCAGGGGAGGCAGAGGTCAGTACCTTTTAGCCCTTATCTTATTGAACACACTCTTGTTAATAAGTCAAGTTATCTCACTGTGACACGGAGCAGTGAATGAAAACATAAACTAAATATAAAGAAACGCTAAAAAAATCTACTTCATGGCTAGTAACAGTTATGCCAAGGGACATTTTTTCTTATCTCCTGCATTTCCAAAAGAGCCTGGTACACTGAACGCCCGAACGGAGCTGAAGTGCCCCTGCCAGGGATGAGAGGTTCGATAACGACAGGGAACTTTGATGAAATTACGAACTTCAAAAAGCGCTTCCTGCCCTCCGTGTGCCTTCACAGACATCCTGCCTAGCTCTGCTTTCTGCGTGCGTTGTTTCCCCCTGCTCCCGGACGGCACCGGCGGTGCGGGCGGTCCGGCCCCTCCTCACCTGCTCCGGACTCCGGCGGCGGCAGGGCCGGGGCGGAGCCGAGACCCGCACCAGCTCCCTCGGGGCCTGCCACCCTCCCGGCGCCGCCTGGAGCCCACCGCCGCCGGGTCCCTCTCCCTCCCGGTGCACGGCGCTGCTGCCCTCCCTGCTCCTGCGGGGGCGGCAGCAGCTGGGGCCGAGCCGGCCGTGCCCCGGCTGCCGGTGCGCCGCCGCCCCCGAGCCCCCGCCGCGCTTCGGGCAGGCTTCCCGGCGGCCCAGGGCTTTGTTCGGCAGCGGCCTCGCCTCCCGGCGCCGGGCTCCGCTCCCTCCCCTCCGCCCCTGCCCCGGCACCCGCGCTCCCGCAGCTCCCCGCGCTGCGCATCCCGGCGCTGTCCCCGCTGTCCCCTCCCCGGCGGGACCAGGAGAGCGGCCCGCCCCCTCCTCAGCTTTGTGCCTTCACCTGCCCTCCTCACTCCAAAGGAGAGCGGGTCTGAGCGTTGCAGGGGGCGGCGGGGAGGAAACTTCCTTGTCGCGCTGTTTTGTCTGTTTTGGGGTGCCGCGCTGTGTTGCACCGTCCCAGTCCCAATCAGCAGCGCCCTTGTGCGGGCTTTGCCCAGGTACCGTCGACTGCAGGCAAGCCCCATGGCAGGGGGACCCTGGTACAGCCTGAGACCTGCACTTGTTGGTGCATGCTGGTGGAGCTGGCTTCCCCTGCACCCTGGCTATCACTGAAACCTCCTTTTCCAAGGCCTGGCTTTGATTAGCAAAGAAGTTATTTCATTAGTCGGGGGGAAATCTGTCAGCAGAAGCCTGTTTAAATTTCAGCACCCCAAAGAATAATGCTTAAAATAGTGGGATCCGTTCCACAGTCTGTTCTTACTATCAACCTGATAATTAACAGGTCACAAATAGACTTGTAGCACTGCTTTGTTTCAGTGGAGGAGGGCAGCTTAACCCGCCTTGAGGACACACTTCGCTTTGAAAGAACACATGCCCGTTTCAGATGAAATCAATAGCAAGAGGAACCACCCCCCTCTGTTGCTCTGAAACACTTGTCTTCGGCCTCCTATTGCCTCAGAGAATAGGCTTGATCAGACCAAAAAAGGAGGGATGCAGAGCGTGGGGCTGCCTGACAGCTCTGGAGCTGGTGGCTGTTCCACTTGGTGTACATCCTAATCACCATGGTGCTTATAGCTTTGTTGAAAGGCAAGGTGGGGAGCGTTCTCTGCATGGGTTTTTCTTGTTTTAGTCTCATACCCGTTTGTGGTTGCAAGTTTAATTGTTTTTATGAGCGTTGCACGCTAAGCTGGGAACAACCTCTCTTTTCTGAATTATTTGGTCATTCTGCAAGCCTGTCACTACTCTCCTCTGCATTCCCCACGTGGTGAATAGATGTCTTCAGAAATAATGTGGAGGAGATGATGTCTTCGAGTAAAACACTGTGAGATCAATTGCTTGTATTGGGTGGGGGCATAGGGAAACAGCACCAGACTTGTGAGCAGAGTCCAGTTTACAGACTGTTTCAGACTATTCTAAATCTGTTGCTGAGGGATAAGGGTGTCTCCCAAAGCTTGGCATACACCTGTGATTAATGTTTTTTTTATTTAGGTTTTGCCTCACTGTTGAAATGTTTTGTCCAAACCCTGATTTCTGACTATTATTCACTGATAGTGGGACTTCATTTACATGAGATGGCTGGATGTGCCCAGCTGAAGCTAGAGCCTATTCAGAGGACAATTTCCCCACAGCACCTCTCCTGAGGAGTGTCCACTACTTGAAGCTGGAGGAAGTTTCAGGGCTTGCTTGCTCTGTGTAATTACTGTAAAACTTAGCTGGTAGACGAGAAAGGAATTAGCATTTCTTTTGTCTGGCAATAGCTTAGTGACGTTGATGACACATTTTTGAAATGTTCCAAAGCCTTAGGAGGTACTGGAGTCAGGTTTTAATTTTGGCTTCAGCACAAAATGCTCCTGGTGCATGGCACAACCCAACCACTTGTCAGAGCAGACACAGCAGAAAGTGAGGAGGAGACTCTGGGAGTCAGGCTCCTGAGTGCAGGAACCTTATGTTAAGTGCAATGAGCCTTAACAGCCCTGACCAGCCTCACCTGGCAGCTCCCTGTTCCTCCCTCAGTGCTTGCCTGAGCCAGGCCATAGGGGTTTTTGTGCCAGTGCCCCTGCAGCTATGCCTGGACCTCACTAGAACTGTGCTGTTCTAAGCCCTGACCCACAGACTGACTCCCACCTTGGCCTTGGACCTGCCTTGCTACCATGGACTCACCTGATGACTTTGGCTCTGGCCTCAGCCTGGCTGCCACCCCTGAGCCAGCCATAATGTGGGTGGGCCCTGGCTAGTGAGGCATGTCCTGGCTGTCACACTTGGCTTGTGGTTCCCTAGCCCAGCCCCACAGCCCAGCCCTTGTTGTTTACTGTAATTGGGCTGCTTCTATTCATTAGAGGGCTGCAATAGCCCTTCTGCTTTCTCTCTAGGGCAAAGGATTCTCTGTCTCTAGTGGGCTTGTCTATTTTCTTTTGCTTTTCTAAGGGTAATGCCTGTCTCAGAAACCATAGAATGGGGGGAACCTTCCTGAGAGATGCCACAGACCTCTCTATAAGCTAGTCTGCAGTTATGGGACCTTAGAAAACACAGGGTTGGGGAAGGAAGGCTGTTGCATGGTACACAGCTTCCTTTGATTCCCTAGAAAGAGCACATCTTTTGAGCTGGAGAGATGTGAATAAGGGCCTAAAGTTCCAGGAGATGTTGGACTTGACAAAGTTTGGGTATAGTTCAACTACACCCCAACTGCTAAAGGGTGGCAATGGAACAGATTAGAAGGTAAAGGCTCCCTGCACCCAAAACTTGCCTGCCATTTTCCATATAGGAAGATTATGCAGGAAGCTCTGACCGCCTGGGGGCTGGGGGGGCTCCACAGGGGTGCAAGAATGATTCTGCCCAGATCAGTTTACAAGGCTGGGACCATACAATATAAGCTCTTGGAGGCAAGGGCTGTGTGTATCTCCATACAGTGCTGATCACAATAGGACCTTATTTCTGTTTAGGGCTTCCAGATGCAATGCTAGTCAATGTCTATAGTAAACAATAATATTAATAATAAGTATTAACATGCCAAGCTACAAATCACTGGCATAGTTTTCCAATATTGCTGGTTGCTTTCCAGTATTGTCCTCCAGCCTCACTGCAGTATATTGTATACAAAAGAACTGAAACCCAATAATTGGCATGTCAAGAGTTTGAAGGCATGATCACATTTTTTCTTTTGAAATCTGTCTATTGAAACAGACATCACAACAAGTGAGATCATTGGCCTAATAAACCCTGTGTCCAGCATGCACACACTGTTCTGTATCCCAGGACATCAGCAATTAGGCTGGTAACGAGGCTGCTGTTGCATAGAATAACCAGCATGAAAATGTTAAAAGTTAAGCATAATGGAAGAATAATGTAGCAAAAATGTAAACAGTAGACTTCAGATATGACACTTATTTTCACTTATGGGAAGACAGCTGAAAAGAAAGCGTTAGCTACAATTTGTTTTCTCTGCTTTACTGAATCTATAAAAAGTCTACAATGATTTAGTTCTGACCACAGTAACGTAGCTTTACACTTGAAACAGAAATACAGCTTTAAATTTAGATTTTAATTTCATGTCTTATTGCAGGCACAGGAGAAACTTTACACTAAAATAACATTTCTGCTATAAGCCAGCTCCTTTTGTGCTACTGAAAGAAATAATAATGAGAAAGTATTCCAGCAGGAGGAGCTGGTTTAGAAGCAAATGGATTCCATGGCAACTCCTGACTCTACATGACACCTAATAACTAGCATTTATGTTGGAAATTGTCTGTGTTATCTTGTACCCCAGATCTGATCTTTTCATAGGGTTTCCCCCCTTTTTTAAAGCAAAAAACTGGTGGGGTAGTGTTTTTTTAATATAGATCCAAAAATAATCATGAAATAATATGAGTTTGTCTGCCTCAAATGTGTGCTCAAGCAAGTTGTTTTAAAATTGATTCAATTTTTTAAAAATTATTTTAGAATTAAAATATTTTCTGGGAAAGGTATTGATCTGTCAAGGGAAGAGCTTTATAGGAACAGAATATTGGAACTGAGTATGTTTTAACATCATGAGATATCCATATTCAACAGTTTGAAACATAATACAAGAAGATTCAACCAAATCAGACCAGCATCTTGGTTCTCACAGTGCTGAATGCGCCAGGGGAATCTCGTCATGGGGCAGCTGGAGAACAACCCAGCCCTATGGGCATCCTGTCAGCCAGTCTGACTGATTTATGATCTGAAGAATGTGGATTTATTTTCCTGTCTGCCATGATCCAATCTAGTGCACGTGTGGGGCCTGACAACTGCTGTGGTTTGAGTGTGGAATATTTGAACCTGCTATTTTATACCTAAATTGAAAGAAATCTGTTCCTAAACTGTCACATGATAAGCAACCCCTGCCTTTGACTGTTTCAGTACTACTTCATGACTGAGACAGCATTAGCTGAAATTAACCCTGGAGATGAAGATTTCTGTAGATGCTTTGTGGCCTGGCTGTTTTCTTGGCCAGCTGTTGCTTGAGGGTCTCAGATGGTAGAAGAGCATAGTCTAGGCTTGGAAAAAAGTATGTGTGTCCTGTGGTCAAATGAAAGTGATTCAAGTTTGTGTTGTTTATCCCATTTTGGTATGTGAAAGAACAAAGAAAGTGTGGCTGAAAAAAGCCCTCCTGGTTTTGTGATTCTGTGGCCAGGGACACGTGCAATCATAGAGGATGTTCTAAGGTGCAGAAGTGAATGGTGGCCAAAATGGGAAAGGTGAAAATGTCTCAAGTAGTCTAATCCTATTGCTAAGTGTTATTGGTAGCATCTATATTTAAATATTGGTCCCTTTTTAAGATGTCAAAGACACTTTAATTTTTGCCCAAGGAAAAGAGTGCTTTTTTCTTCTTCCTGTCCATAGAGATAAGATAGGTCTAAAACATGGAGTAATCATTCAAAACAGGGATTATTGGTCAGCAAATACACTAAATAGGTGGGTAGAAAATGTGTCTTGGTTTAGCTAATCTTTTACTGTAACTTACAATTAGATGCTGGCATAGACTTCCATGAACAGAGACCCTGATCTGGCACAAAGGTAGTTGTGACTAGCACTTGGGATCAAAACCAAACTACTCTCAGAGGGGCTATAACTGATTTTAAAGTAAATGTGATTAAAAAAAAAAAAAGAGGTAAGGCTACAGTCATACTTTGGGAACCAATTTGATGACAAAGGCATAGAAATAGAAAATACAGAAAGTCCAGAGAAAGGTGCTCTGAGTAGTGACAGCAGTAAGAAAACAATTTTTAAAATTGTTGAGGTCTATATCTTTATTTTTACCAAAAAGAGAGAAGTAAGTACACAACAGACAAATGAAAGAAAGATATAAATAAAAGCAGTACTAGACAGATTGGGAAATTGAAATGGAGGTGAGGTGAAGGCTAAGATGGAAGAGAAGCCATAGTTATAGGAAAGGAAGAACAATTAGTAAAAATAGAAGTTTCAAACAGGGAATTACTTGATTTCTCCTTCTTTCTGTACCTCCTTACATTGTTGTTTCTCATAGTCTTCAGATTTGTGGTTTGGAGAAGGCAGAACAAATTTGCATTGGTGATCTGAGCTGGACTGGTGTGCTTACATGAAAATAAAAATGGCAATTAAAAGAATCAAATCAATATTGTGGACAAAGGATGGTTTTTTTCCTTATTTATTATTGACTATTCAATTGCAGGAAAATAAAAGGGTGTAAGTAAAGAAGTGAAGCAGTAGAAGTTAATGTTAAAAGATTTTGTCTTCTCCAGTTACGCATAAATCTGATGCATAGTCAGGGATCTGATTCTAAGTATTAATCCTTTTTGCTCTTTCAAAAGATCAAAGCAATATTTCTCTTCTGAAAGTTAGTTTTGATGGGTTCTCACCCTCCTTCAGTAGCAATGGCATCAGAAACTGCTAACTTCAATGGCTTGTTATTTTCATATTAGTAAATAACATATCCAGGTTCCTAAAATATTTATGTATATTATATAGACACATACAAAATGCTACCATGAACCTATTCTTCCTTCCCTGAGAAATGATGACATAACAGACTCTATTTTATTAATGTCACATGCTGTACTTCCAAATGTAAGGAAATGGATAATTTTTAAATGTAGACCAGTTAACATCAAGTTGGTGTGACATGACATGGAAGATCCAAGTGCAGGTTTGTAAAATGGAAAAGAGCAGCATATGTAGTTTATAAAATTAAGACTATACACTTTCAGGGATATAGCCAAGAAAGACTTTTGAAATAGTAACAATTTCACCCGAAATATGCCTAGAACAGAATTCAAGATGTGAAATGCTTAAATTCCCCTATCTGGTGAGTATGTAAAATTTAGTGTCTCAAAATAGGCTGGATAATTGCATATGAAGAGGGAAGCATAGCACAGAGATGGAGCACAGAAATGTAACTTGTCTTTGGTACCTTGTCTAGCCTAACAGACACATGCTTGTCTGTTTAGAATGTCACTTGGAACCTTCCCCTGAAATAGAGGCTTGCTGTCTTTCAGAATGAGGCATAGGACTTGTGCTTTCTTATTTAAAAATTGGCTGCATTCCACCATCCCATCTGTTCCCATACAAAATTCTTTCCATTGGTTCTTTCTTCTCTTTTCTGAACACATTTCCCCCTTGTGTGCCCCAATCACCAGGTAAATACTACAGGATGCTTTTGTGGAAGCTGTGCCATAATGCAAAATTATTTGGTGTAATGAAAGGAGATGAGATAATATAAGAAAACTAAACAGGACTCACAGCAGCCCTATCTGCAGGACTCAAAGCTCTGTCCCTCCTTGGAAAGGAGATTCTTATCCTGTTTTTCTCATTAGGGGTATTTTTTTTCATCTAATTTCATTTTTTCATGGTCATGAGTTCTTAGTCTGTTCCTGTAAAGTCAATGGTTCCTAAGAATTAAATAACTTTAGAACATTACCTTTCTATCCAATTCAAGAAAATACAATTTATCCCTGAATTAGAAATGTTATAAAATCTGCAGCTGTTAATCTTTGAGTCCTAGGTTTGAGTGAAGGATTAGATAATACTAATGCTGCTGTCTATTCACCAAATCCTTTGAAAGTAATAGCAGAAACTAAATTTAATCTACTAATAATATACGTTGGGAATGTATTTCATCCTACAGTCTCTGAAGCAAAAGGACTATGCACTAAGAGAAAAGAAACTTCAGTGTGTTTTTTTGGTTGCTTAATGTTAGGATTTCTTTCCAGGTTCTGTTCATTTCCTGAGAAGCACCTGTATTTTCCAAACAGTTTTTACTCATAGAAATAAATTAATCCAGATGTTTTCCCAAGACCCGCAGAAAACTAGGTAGGCACATGTTGTTAAAATGAAGAAACAAATAATTTGGAATTCTTGTGAGTATCCTCATGTTGAGGTGTTTTGTTTTTTTCCCCCCATGTTTATGAAGAATAGAATATTCCAGCAATGCATCTCGACCTGCTCTAAAAGAACACCCTTATTTATTAAAGGGATTGGTCCTTTAAGGTCAGCATTCCCTGAAAATCTTTGTCTTGAGAAAATCTGGGATAAAGTTCAGTTATTTGAAGTGCCTTTAAGTTTGGAATAGAAATTTCAGCTCCTGTTGCCAAACATGCATCAGAGCACCCCTCTGGGCACAGTGTCTTGCCAGAGAAGGAGGCTGAAGCATGATCTGACATAGCTGACATACTCCTCCCCTCCTGCAGGATCTGTAGGGTCAGGACGGGGTGTGAACTTCCCCTGTAAATTTCGTAGTGGCTGTGCACACCCTGGAGCTTGGCAGCTGACTGATCAGCGCCTGTAAAGCACACAGAAAGAGAGCTGAACGTGTAGTGTCAGCTCAGAGTGCTCCTGAGGTTCAGAAACTTTACTCTGCCGTGATTTCTTCTGCATTGCTGGCGAGCATTGCAAAGCACAGCCCTGCAATTATATACAGCAGGGGGAAAGCAAAGTCCTAATGCTGTATGCACGTGTCTTACAACTTCTAAACCTTTTGCTAAGATGCTCTTGTTAAACCCTCCAATACAAATGCTGCTGTACCTAAACGATGGAGGAGAGCAGGTATTTTCCCAATATCTGCAAGGATGAGGCTGAAAGGTATTGTCAGTGTCTGCACATAGGAGTCAAACGTGTATGAGAGGCACAAAGGCAGGACTTGTACTCGACCAGATCCCTATCACTTGTGTGATATGGTCTACAATTATTTGTTCAGCTGTGAGAATTTCACTGACCTGAGAAATCTCCACGTCCCTCTTTTCCCAGCTTAGCTCAATCCCTCTTTGAATAAAGTTACATAGAATTAAAACCTAAAATTAATCATATAGAAAACTGTGATGCATATTTTGCACCTGTCTTATTTGCTCAATACATTCTTGAAGTAATATTGCATCAAATTTGGAGTTTAGCACAGAATGGCTTTATGAGGTTACTTCTAGATTGCATCTTTCAAGAACTTAAACGTGGACCACTAAATATTTCCTCTCTGTGTCCTATAACCAGAGAATGAATCTTCCCTGAAGATCCTATCCCAGAATGCTGAGTCCAAGGGCAACATGGGAGACTGTGTGAGGAGGGAAGTGGAGGGTGGGATGGGACACAGCAGAAGCATGCCAAGGAAACAGCAACATCCTGTAACTGGGGTAAACTGTCAAACAGCCACTTAGTTTAGCTTTATAGAGTTGTACTTTAAATAGGGGGAAAAAAGAAAAAAAAAAAAAAAAAAGATTAATCTTGTTTTGGCACAGGAGAATGAAAATGCCTTTTAATGGAGGTGACAGAATCATCTCGATGTTTTTCCCAGCTCTCCCTTTATACATTGTTAGCATTTGAGAAAATAAAATAAGGCTTAATTGCAGAATCTTCACAGCTACAAAGGTGAAAGTTTATCAGAACTTGATCTTACTGTGCTACCACAATCAGTAATTAGTTCCTAATTAGTTGGGGATTTGCTGAAAAATACATGATGGGGACTCACCATGTGTTATTGGCATCTGAAACAGTTTCATCCTGTTAGCTAGAAGAAAGTATTGCTGTCAAGAACATAGGCCTAATTTTCCCACATTAGCACTGCCTGATATAAACTGAGTTATTTCCAATCCGAGGTGCAAATTTGCTACTGTGTGAAGAATGTGGTTCATCACATTTCACATAGAGATTTAGAGTGCAGTAGAAAAGGACTGTGACATGTCTAGACTCCCTTTTCTACCAGTGTTCTTGCCAATAGTTAATAGAACCTAGCTAATAGCTCTATAACTATTTGTACATGAATCATGTTATTGAGAGTGTTGATTTTTAAAAAATGCCCAATTCACCTCTGCTATCATTACAATTAGTGGGAATTTAATATTTGGAATGAATACATTTGTCCCAGAACACTTTTCATTCTTTATTTCATGGGCTTTCTAGCAGATGAATAATAGCAAGTCTTCTACTTTCCTTTCTCCTCCATATTCAAATGCACATATTTATTGAGAGTCTTGGTAGGACAAGACTAAGCTGGAGAAGAGCAGCAGTGAAGCCTAATGCATGGACTTAGTGAAGCTTTAATGCTCCTTATTTCTGAGGAGACATTTTAATAGAGAAAGTTGAGCAGCAGAAAGAGTTGGAGAGCCCTGGATTCAAATTCCATTGATGCAGTATGGAGCTCGTTAGAAGATCTAAGGACAAAACATATTGTAAACATATTTAATTGCAAGATGGTGTAATCACTGTGGAGGATCCCTTACTATAGAGCTAGGAATTATTTATAAAGAGACACATTTAGTCTAAGCATTAAAATTGCTTTCCAGAGAAACTCCTTTAATATAGAATTTACTTACACACACTGCATGTGAAAGCAGCTTAACCTCTTACTGCTACCAACATGTGACATCAGTTACAAACTTGGTTTGTTCATTCTAGAGCTTTTTTGCAAACCACTTCAGAAAACTGTGTCAGAAATTCTGTGTGCATCAGTCTTGAAGTGAAGTGCAGTCTGAGAAGACATGACATTGAAAAAGATACATTTTTAGAAAAGCAGGTGGGAGTCAGACATAGCTGATAGGAAAGATATAGTATATAAGTAGAAATGGGAATGACAGCTCTCAGCAGAAGCCCTACTCACCTTTCTGTAGCTCACCTGTCTGTTTTGGGAATCCTATAGCACTCAAACCTTTTGTCAGAAAATATTTCTTCTAATGAAGCAGGAGAATTCTCCTTCTCATAAAATTGCTTGGAAGGGAGAATTTAGAGCACTTGCAAAATAGCATGGGCTTGATTAGCTAATTAAGATTGAATATCTAAGCATCCACCTCATGCTACTGGCCCCTGTGACGTGGGGATAGCAGAAGTGACACATGACCTATGAAAGACATCCTGTCTTCTGGAGTGGCAACTGAAATAATCTTCCATTTATTTTAGATTTCATTAGATGCAGTTAAGCAACTGAATTGCAAACCTGACTGAACAAGTGACAGGAAGTCAGTGTGGTTACCTGAATGCAGAATTTCAGATGGCTTGGGTTACTTGAGGCGTCCACAGAGGGTGACAGATACAGCAGCACTGCATTTCACAGCTGATAGGCTTTTGCAGCTGGGCAATGTTCTTCTGGAGCTGAATGTAGAGGCCAGATGAGATATTTCATATTAAATGGCACTAGATCTAAGCAACGAAACCAGGCCCAAAATGTGCAATTTAGCTGGAGACCTTAGGTTGTGGAAAAAATATACAAGATTTGCTTGTATTGCCTTACTTTTCTCTGTTTCAGTACTTACTGTTAAGGCTACAATAGTGTTCATAGCCCATCATAGAAAGGTGATCTTAAATAGTTCTTTCTGTGATAATTTACTGCCAGTAACACGGATAATGTCTCTGAACAGGTGAGGTTGTAGAGTTTACAGAGAGCAGAAGGAGCTAAAGAGAAGTTTGCCTTAAATGGCAAGGGTGGAGGCAAGACAAGAGAGTGATGATTCAAAAACCATGGTCCAAAAATAAGCCTCTTCATGGAGAACAGATGACTCCTGGAGGAGTTATCAAACTGTCTTAAAAAATACCATAGCTCATTTTTCTTGACTGAAGGAGGAACATAGGAATTTGGACTCGGGCTGTGATGAGTAAGGGCAGATGCACATGAGATAATTTCTTCTCTTTAGGCATGCCCCCTAGAACTATAAAATTTGAATTACATTTTTAAATGCATCCTATTCTGTGAGCTCCAGGGTGAAGGCTGATAAGAGACTTCCTGAAGTTATCTTCAGGATAACCATGTGGACGTAGTCTCTAGAAGCAATAAGAGGAATTTTGGGCATCAGCAATAAACCCTTGAATTCATCTGGGTAAGATCTGGGCCTCTAAAGTTTCAATTGACAGCAGAGAAAGACCTGCAGTATTGAGGCTGGCTTCATGTCACCACTGATACCTTTAGTACCGGGGCTAGAACTGAAATCTTAAATAAGGTTCTAAACAACAGACTGTGTTATAAGAGCTCCTTCAGAAGAGAGGGGGCATGGTGGCACATACCCAAACCTCCTCTAGCTCCTGCTGGGCACTGCTGTGATGCTGTTATCAGACTAGGACAGGAATAATGGGAAAGGATGAAGTCACAAAGGCAGACTCAAATATGTCTTGATGCACAAGATGTGCCTGTTTTTTTGTTGCTTTCCAAGTTTTAGAAGAAGTCTCATACCTGAGCAGGCGTGCACAGACTGCAGCTGCTCCTAGAAGGGGGAGAGGAGAGTAAAAATAAAAATCTTCTTGCAAACTGGAATGAGCAACTTAACATTAAACATTTCTTTATGTGCTGTTTCTTTCATTTACCCATAAAGGTGATAATTACATCACTGAAGTATTTACGTTTTTGTTTTATTTTTTAAATTATTATTTTTTATTCTGTTTCATATTCATACTTTTGTTAGACAGCTATTCTCACTTTTCACCATGAGATATCACTGGATTGAACACATTCATTGTTCCTTCTAAGCAGCTGTTTCAAATGTATCAGAATTCTTTCTCTCGGATTTTTCAGTTAAATACTGATTCTAATCAATTTGCTTAAATTAATTCTGTATTACTTTAGACTTTGTCATCATGAATCCAATACTTAAAAAAAAAAAAATCAAAAATGCTTCAAATTTGTTATTTAGAAATGCCACCAAACTACTTCTAAAAACAATTAATATGCTAGGAAATACAGTATTTCCAAACCAAAGTACAGATGGCATAAATGACGTTACAGAAACTCTTTAACTGATTAATACTGAATACTGAAGCTATTGTCTGCTACTCTGCAGTTACACTTTCTGTGATGTGCATTTACAAAGGAATAAGAGTTAGCATCACTATGTTGGTATGTTGTTTGACTGTGGCATAGTTCCTTTCCTTAATTAATTAAAATTGTTGAGGGACAATGTATTGTTTCAGCCAAGTTTTCCAAAGAAAAGGCTTAATTTCTGTGAAAATTTAAACTTCCAAATTAGATTAAACAATTCTTTTAAAAATGGATGAACGCAATGTGTGAATAACCAAACTATTGCCTAACAATTTGAAAAGAATCTGTTTTTTTCTGTGACACAGCACCATATTATATTTATATAGTCTAAATGGCAAAGCTGGCTTTTGTATCATCTATCTATCTTTAAATTTAGTGACAATTTTTTTCTATTATTGTCCCACATTCTTAGGCACCTTTCTATAGGTAAAATATTACCTATAATAATGAAATATAACACTTTTAACACCATCAGGGGGTGAATACACTCAAGTACAGAATTGATAATTTTAAAATCACTTCCCAAAATTTAAAGGTGCCAGATATTAAATAAATTACTGATTAACTGTTGAGCCTTTGAAATCAGCCAGCCTTCTGCTTGCTGCAGTGTGGTGTTGCCAGCAGGTTGAGAGGTGGTCAGCACTGGTAAGGCCACACCAGTGGAGCACTATGCCTGATTTGGGGCAGAGACATGGAATTGTTAGAGTCCAGCAAAAGGCCACAAAATTGATGATGAAGGGGCTGGACCATCTCTCACCTGAGAAAAGGCTGAGAGAGCTGGGACTGGTCAGCTGGAGAGAAAACTCAGGGAAATTTTGTCAATGGGCATCTGAGTGGGAGACATTGATAGGGACACAGCCAGGATCTTTTTAGGGGTGCCTGGTGACAGGACCAGAGGCAACAGGCACAGCTGTTGGTGACACAGAAGGGTCCATCTTGAGCTGCAAGGAATACCTTTTTTTACTGAGGGTGACCAAACCCTGGCACAGGTTGTCTGGGGAGGTGGGGGAGTCTCCATATTTTGAGATGTGATTCTGGGCAACCAGATCTAGCTGGCCCTGCCTGAGGAAAGAGTTAGACCAGAGGACCTCTAGAGGCCCCTCCCAAAATCAGCCATGCTTTGATTCTATGTTGGTGCAGCATCACTAGGTGTCATTTTTCCTGGAAAGCTTCCGGTAGCAACTCTGCTGTATTCTTTCATCTGGTGAAATGCAATGGAAATGACAGCAAAATGATCCCTTGGAGAGGTAATGCTTATCAGCTCAGTGCAAAGCTGAGCAAGTGAAAATATTAATATTCACTTTAACTTCTAGTGTATCTGAATGAAGATGCACTGATGTTTCTGTAAGTATGTTGGATCCAAGTCCTTGCTCAGCATCTTGAATCCTCTTAAGATTGAGGACTGGCCTCAGGATGTGTAGTCTCATCACAAGATAGATGCTGCTACCTTCTGCCTTCAGATTTATGCCTTGCAGGTACTATCACAGAGCTGGGCATCTCTTAGACAATACCTTTTGCCTGCCAGAACTCTTCATTGTTCATCATGCCTCCTGTTGCAACCCCCATTTTTGGAGCCTCATGCCCCCTTATTTACAGAAGTTAAGTCACCCACTTTAGCACCAAGACCTAGAACAGACACACAATTTTATATGTCTTAGTCCTAAATGATTCAGGAAAAAACACTAAGAGAATGGCAAGTATATAATATATTTGTGTGTGCATATATGTATGTACGTACATGTAAAGAGCAAACTTTAATAATTATCTACATAAATTGCATCATTGCTACACTGGAAATACTTTTTTATGATTTAGCTTGCCCTTATAACTAGATTTACTGCTCATATAAGAATATAAATTTGTGAAATTTTTCTTTAGATTATCATTTTCAAAATGTACTATGCATGAAGAGGATTTTGTTACTACATCTCCTATATTTTAACACTGAAAAATACAGTGCAAAACATTCTGGGAATATTTTTATTAAACATGAAATATAACACATCCATCAATATTTTCAGCAGCTCTTAGATCAAATTTTGTATTTTTCCCTATAAATTAAAAAAGTTGACCATTTCAATGCTATTGATAGACAGGCTATAGAACACTTTTCAAAATGAAGACGATAGCCCTGAATTTGCACAAATTACAGTATTGTTCAGTCTTTTATTTTGATGTTTCAAAATTCAACTAACAATCTGACTTCTGAGAGAAGAAAGATAAAACAAGAAAAGACAAATCTTCACAAAGGAGTAAGGCCACTGTGGCTAACTCGGTGTCATCAGAGTTAATACAGCAGTCACTTTCGGTTTCCCTGTTGTCTTGAGGTTTGAAGTTGGTTCCACTAAGGCAGATGAATTTTCGGATGTCCCAGAATGACCAGATGTCTTAGTTGCAGGAGCAGCTCTTTTGACTGAGTGGACTTTGCAGCCAGCCTTACTTCAGAGCCAGGTGGCTCCTGGCCTCAGTCCGCTCCGTGGTGCCTTGGTACGATGTTCAGGTAAATGTCGTACTGCTGGTCCATGCCAAGGTAGCTGTCGCTCATGAGATACAGGGTGTAGATGCACCTGGACAGTAAAACAGCATTGTTAGTTTGGGAATTGGGTCTTGACTACTTGAAAAACATAATAACTAAGAGAATTTGAGAGTTTGTCATACTTTCCAGGAGTTTCCGGAGTATAAAAAGCAACGGAAACAGTATTTCGATTTCTGACGTATCCAGTTCTTTTCAGGGCGATGAGTTCCTTTTTATCAACTTCTCCCAGTATCAAAAACCATCCCTCATCCTTAACTTTGGGGAATCTAGGAGCCATTGCTTTACTGTCCTGCTTTCCCTGTTGGGGAAAAGAAACAGCTTAAGAAAACTAGAAATTGCCTTTCCAAAATGATATTTTTCCTTGAATGAAAAACACCTCAAAACCACATTGCTGTCAATTTTTAAGTAAGGCTATTAGTCAGACTAAAATAATGTTGTTTCTTTCCAGAAGAAGGGTTAAAAAATAAAAAAAAAAATCACAATCCACAGAGAAAAATCCAGAACACAAGATATTATTCCACTTATTTAGTAAACTACTAAAACCTGAATGGAAATACTATTCCCATTCTGTAATTTTATCTAATATTTTCCAAATACAGAAGGGTTAATTGTAAGCCTAGCATCTTTAAATAAAGCTAATCAATTTTATTCAAGATTAATATAAAGGCAAAACCAGCACTTAAAGTATTTATTTGAGTTTGATATAGCAAAAGGGAAGATTATTTCAGTGATTCTTTAAGACAGTGACTTTACTTCTGGAAGCTGAAGACAGAATGATGCACACTCAATCAACATTCATTTCGTGTTTTGTAGAGGGAAAGGTTTTACTGAAGATTTATGTGGAAGAAGAAACACCACCACAGCACAGAAGCTTTAGGAACAGTTTGATCCAGCTGTTTTTTACAAAAGAGGGATCAAATTCTAGGAGAGGTTTATAAAACAGTGATCACTGCGTGAAATGCTTCTGCTCCTTTCACTACCACGGCTTCTGCTTAGGAAAGTCTCTGCCAGTAACTGGCACAGCAAATAGAATGATGTATGGATGAGCTTTGGCCCTTTGTTCCTCCTAAAACAAAAGAGTTTCCCCTTGCAACTATGACGAATCTGCTGTAGTTGGGACAAAAAGTCTTTTAGGAAACAAGAACACTTTTCAAATATAATTCTTAACTAATGTGAGATAACTTCAGGATTTTCAACAGCACGCATGTATCGCCACTATTATCAAAATCAAATTGTCTTAAGAGTCTCAGAAGTAAGACCTAGAACTTTTGTTCTCCATTTTTATCTTGACCTCTTTACATCTTAACAGAAATGCTGATAATTATAATTCTTATTTATTTGAAATGTTAGAGAAATTAATTAGTAAAATTATAACCATAGTGGTTGCTACGTTGCTCATGGTATGTAAATGACAGAAAAAGGTCTGGATAAGTGAATAATAGCTCCATTGTCAGCAGTGCCTGACATGAAGGCAGCTCTCCTCAGAGCTGACATGCAGGTAGAGCCATGTGCAGCCGCTGGGACAGAACAGTTGGAAAACAGTGCAGCTCCTGGAGTTCCTGTCTTGGCACACCAAGATTTATTGAGGGCCCAGTGAGCTGAGCAGTCCAGAAGGCAATGGGATGTGCTTTAAATGGGCAAAAGGCTGGGACTGAACTGTAGGCAAGGGAAATGTAGTGGGAAAGAATTTTATGTGGAAGTTGTTCTAGGAGCTGTTCAAAAAAGCATCAGATATAAAATATAAGGAAAATATTCTCAGTAAATGCCTGAGGATGTGTTACGAGTAGAAACGTATTTATAGGTGTGAGTCTAGTATGCAGTTTGGAAGCATCTCTGAATGTAATTGGAAAGCTTATAAATTAGTTTGGCTTTTTTTTTTTTCATTGAGTTGGTCTAGGATTTTACCTTAAGAGTCTACTTACTATCCTGTTGCAATCTGAACAAACAAGTGTTTTCTTCACTATAATACAGAAAAAGCTTTGAAAGTGTTTATAACTTACATAATACTTAAACCATAAATAAACCTATTATACTGTGTAAAGCATCATTGACAATTTAAATTGATTGTTGGACACTTGTGCGCTTGGGAAGGAAATAATAAATAAATCTACCTGGTACCCCATCTGGGTTCTGTGCAGGTTTATTTGGAGCACATACTCTTGATCAGCATGCAGTTTGATCCATCTCTTGTCATCTCGTGTGTCTGTTGTCAAAGTAGGAACAGGTACTTCCTTCTGTGGCTGAACTGCATCATCCCAGCTGCCCTTAATGCTAAGACTGACGTTCAGAATTGGCAAACGGCACAAGAAATTCCAAGCCTGTAGAAAAAACCAGATCCCTATGGATTACAAGATTATCTATACAATCACTGTCACTCTTACAATAGCAATTCAATGTGCAGTCTACATATTTATCCTATATTGATAGCATTTTATTGTGTATTAGAATATATGGAATTGTACAACTCTTACTCATAAGCATAAAATACTTTTCATTAACCTCTTATGCTACTTTCTTCCTAGCAAATAAGACAAATGTGGAACTCCTCAGGCACATTACAGATGTCTTACTAAGATTACTGATGTCTGAACACAGAAAAAATTCTTTACTGCTCCTGATTAAAGTATTTTTCCCCTATAAGCCACTTAAAAACTAGTATAATTAAGTTTTAAATTAAACTTCCTTAGCCTAATCCATAAAGAACAAGTCACTGCAGTGCTAATTAGCAATAGGCAAACCTCAGAGAGTTCAGAGGATCAGTTCAGATAATTAACCAAAAGTTCAACTGCACATCCAAAGTTATCCCTATTTTTTTTTAGTTTTTCTTGCATCGATCTTCATGAACTCTCCTTCTTAGAGGCTTCCTGAGGAATTTTAAGTCTCCATGGTCTCTCTTGAACTGCAACAGGTCCTCAGCTTTCTCATCCTTGTGCAGAGAACTGTTGTTAGAGGATACAATCTGTGTAGCTCAACATGACACTCTCTTAACCTTAAAAAGGCATCCTGAATATGCAGCCCTATGTTTCTTTCATTTTGGTATCTATCAGACAAGGAAAAGCAGCTCTGAGAAGCTGTGACAAAAATGGAAGGGAGCAATGTAGGCTTTCATTTAGTAGAAAAGAAAATCAGCACGTTCGCGCAATGAAATTTGTTACGAAACAGAGAAGGGATTGGCTGTGGAATGGAGGCAGTGATTTGTGGCCCTTCTATGGCTGAAAAAGATAGATGAGGATGGCACTAGAAGAAAAGAACAAAAGACCAAGAATTGCCCTCTGGCCTGCCATCTTTCCCCTCCATCCCCAGAAAAGAACAGGAACCAGCATATATGAAAAGCTAGAGGGTGGGAAGGAGAAGAATGAAATAAGAATATTGGTCTTGGTAAAGAGCCATCAGATGCCAAAATGGGAACTTGTGGGAATGAAGAGGGTAGGCATAGTCACATGGGCAATAGCATGGAACAGAAATGTTTTATCTGGAAAAAGACTAAAGCATATTTTATTTTTCAAGTATGGGTTTGACCATGTAGTGTTTCAACAAAATGTACTTTCATTTAGATTATGCTTGATGTGTCTCATTACTTTTTCTGTGCTGGAAGCCTAGAGGCCTAATGAAAGCTCAGTTTGCTTTTTGCAGACATCATTGCCACGAGTCATACTGACAGTAATAGTACATGGAGTCATACTGACAATAATAGTGTATGTCAATACATAATTAGGGATACAGCAGCCAGGGTAAGCAGACCTAAGGTCGTGCTGCCCTAGGAAAGGTGGTGCTGTCTCTCTCTCCAGCATTCTCCCTACCAGCTCGCTGTGCCCCTCTCCATGCCTGGTATGTTGGCATTGCCATGCTGGGATTGTGCTGCTAGATGGATCAGCTTGCTAATCATTTTGGTGACAGCATGAACTTAGATCAGCTTAAGGCTGATTGCGGCAACATATTCTCTAATCCTGCAACTCTGAATAAGCATGAGCCTTCAGTGCCACTGAAAGAAGTGGTCCAGCCTCCTCCCCTGCTGGCACAGGCATTCATGGAGCCACTTGGCTATGGGCCATTTTGAGTGTCAGTGGGAGGGTTGATAGGATTCCTGCTCTCCCCTCGTCCCTCCTTGCCCGAGGCAGACACGGGGTTTGTGCAGCTGCGCGGTGAGCTGGGTCAGGGGAGGTGAAAGCGGCACGGCGAGGGCAGGACTGCCCATTTCGGCTGCAGCACAGGCTTATTCGGATTAAAATGGCTGCATTACCAGAGCCTGGCTGAACTAAATGAAAAACTGGTTTCACTACAAACTAATCTCTCTCTCTCCCCCTCTTCTGTGTATTGCATGAACAGCTGTGTCCGTTCAGTGCAGAAGGTGGGGAGGGCCAGCTGTGCGTGCTCAGGAGCTGCAGTGTAAAAAGCACAGGGCACAGATGAATTGCACCAATGCTCTTAATGGTGTCTTAGCAAGGAAACAACAGGAAAAGTGTAACAGAAACTAACCAGCTAGGACTTTAAGGAAATAATACATCTCTTTGTCCCACCTCTGAAAGGAAATGGGGAAAAAACCGACAGCACTTCGAAGAAGGTGGAAAAAACACCACCAACATTCTTGACTAATTCTTTGTTGCCAGCATTGTGATACATTTAATACACAAGGCTACTAAACCCACCTCCAGCAGCTCACGGAATGAGTAGTAACATCTCAACTGGCAAATGATTTTATGTTGAATGTAAAGGTTTTTAAGAAGAAATTTAGGGTAACTCTACAGATCCACTTCTGAGAGTCTCTGTGCATCTAAGCAGGGTATTTCTGCTGAGATCAGGAGAGGAACCTCCCTCTTGGATATAAACCAACCTGGTGATCACTTCTTTGGTTGTACTTGCCTTGAAAACTTTTATGTTTTAAGACCTGTTACAAATATGTTAGAACAAAGTTTAATTTCAGCAGAGATCATAATTTATTAAGTCCTTTAGTAGCATTGTTACCTGTTACCCTTACCATAGTCTGGTGAAGAGTATGATTTGGGCTGTTTTATATCACCCAACTCCAATACAATCCATTTGTCAAAAGCTGTCATATCCTCATGCAGCTTTCATAAACCAAAGTTTACAAACAAACCAAAGTAACTCTAATTAACTCTCTAATTAGATAAGAAATAGATTTAATTTGCCATCCTATGATGGCTATTAACAGTTATATTTAATGATCTTAAAAGGTCTCTTTCAAACTAAAGGATTCTATGATGCCTTGATTTTTCAGGTCTTGTGTATTTGAAAATTAAAGGCAAAGTTAGTACTGCTTGATCATTGATACAATATGCACAGCAGGCTGCCTTTTTATCATCCATGCAATGTGGGGAAAATGAAGAAATGCTTTTCCCACTAATCAAAAAAGTCAAGTAGTAGTAGGTGAAAATGAAAAAAAAGATTATAGGAATACAGATACTTCCAGAGTAAACGGAGATAATACTGTAGGTAGAGATAATGTTTATTTATTTTCAATCTTGAAGTTAATTTTTTCTTTTTCAAAGATATCAATATCAACTTAATATTTTAAAAGGTGCTTAATGCCTGAGTGACTTACAAACAGAAAGAGATTTGTTAAAGAAATATGATTTACAATGAATCACTGAAACATAGAGCTTTGACCAAAGAGTGAGGTTAGTCTAAATAGTTTGAATTTAGGTTGTCAGCTTCCCCTGACAGGTTTGGAATTATAACACTAAATGATGTAAAATTCAGCTCAGGCTCCCATGTCACTTAGGTGTTTTTTGACAATTTTACTGGGTATTTTTTGCTGTATAAGAAGACACAAGCACATATCACCTCCTCTTAAATATGTCAACATATCCAACATGTACATATATACTATACATACACTTTTATCTACCATACCCATACATTCAAATTATAATAAAATAAAAAAAAAATTCACAAACCTTTGGGAACATCATTACTATTTTTGCCAATAATCTGGCTCCCAGGACCTAGCCTAATATTCCAAACCCATGAGCAGCTTCAAGAGCTGCTATTTTAAATTAATTACCAATCTGCTTAAGAGGCATTTTCTTCTTTCCAAATGTAAAATTTCTTCCTTTTCCCATTTGCCTTAAATTTATGTAAAGCTTAAGCTGTTTTTACCAGTTTCTTGCTAATCTTTAGCTTTAAGATATGGGTTCAATATACTGTGAGTGAGAAGTAAAAGGTTTTTAAGGAAAATAATGGTTTTGGCAATTTAGTGGCATATTTATCAATTTATTTGACTCTGTTCATGTCTAGTGCCAGAAGGCTAAGCTTAACTCTGCAGTCTGATACTATTTCTTTATAGAAAACATAGAATACAGATGCTGAAGAATTTTTCTCTTGGGTTGGCCCCTGTCTATGTGAGCACTGAAAGACTTTCCATATGAAGATACTCAACAGGCAGTTTCAATATGAATTTTAATTCTGTGCAAGGTATTATAATAGTTTTTTTTGTGGGTTGTTTTTTTTTTTTTTTATTTTTCTGTAAAAAAACCTGCAAGCAATAAAACATATAAAGGTTTCACATTTGTAGTGCCCTGAACAACACAGTCATGGCTTTGCTATAACCAATACAGCCATTCCCAGTTCATGGAAATGAAACTTTCTCCACACATGATGGGAAGACATTATGTTTTTCCCTCTTATATGCATCTGTATTTACAAACATAGATATATAGAGGCAGAGAGTCATTCACAGTGTGAATGTACACACCACATACACACAAGCTATTTTTGAAGAAACTGCTAAGACATTTCAATACCAGCCAAACATATTTATCTGAGGATTAATCTTCATCTATTGAATCAGACGAGAACACTGCCATGCATACAATTATTTAATTAGCAGCCAAATCCTCTGCCAGTCAGCAGCCGTTCCAGGCATACTGATGGGGCAGTAGATGCAAATCTCACAGTAGTACTGCTTTTTCTCATTACTACTGCAATTAGCACTTAAATTGATGCTTTAAACATACTAATTTCTGGAATAATTCAGGATTTGTATGTTACCTGGGATCGCCTCACTGCAGAGATGACACCAGATTGCTACGCAAATTGAAGCACTTTTGAGCCAAATAACCATCATCATATCAGACAGAGCCAATTTGCATTTGCTTTTAAAGATAACAGAATGGCAATTTATGCAAATAAATTAAGTAAGTTTACTTCTGAGTTCTCCCTGAACTAATTATAACAATGTTCTAATTTTTTATCACATCTAAAAGTTGGACTGAAATCAATGTGTATTGTGTTAGAAATCTGTTGTTAAAGGAAGCCTTTTTTTGATGTCAATACATTTTCTTAATTCAAAATTTTGATGATAATTTGGTTACAAATGCAGATGTCTGTTAGAGGCATTTCAGTACTTTTTTTTCTTGTTTGCATATCAGTAAAAGGTTTAACTGAAGCTGAACAGTCAAACTGTCCTTTTAAACATTCACATAAAAACATGTGAAGTATGGCTTTTGAAGTTTTCATCTTTCCTACATTTATTCAAAATCAATAGGCTTAGAATGTGATGAATGCTATGGAATATAGCTATCCTTTGCCGTGAATGCCTTGAAAATCAAACTGAAAACAAGACTTTGGCAGCTCAACATTTTGGAATAATTTTTTTCCCCTTCCCTGTGAAGTATGAAATTTTCATCTCCTATTTCTGCTTCAAACAGAAAATGAGTGCTGGATCATTTACTAAGAGTATTGTCAGAAAAAATGGTGTTTGACAGACCACTTCAGAAAGCAGCTATGATGACATTTGCAATGCATGTATTCCTAGTGCAGAGTTATGAAAAGGTGGATAACACTCAGCAGATTGAATGACCTAGAGAAGCATCTTTAGAGCAGAGAGATGTGGTAATATCAGCCATAAACCAGAGTCTGTTACTGCTTAGCAGGGAATAAGTGAGAATAATATTAGAAAAACAGGCAGAGAAGAACCTTTGTAAAGCCAGCAGTACCTTGAAATTAGAGCAATGAATGCGTTGCACTTTATACAGAATGTCACATGGTATTTACTGAAGGAGAGAGAGTATTTCTTTGCCCAGCTACTCTTCCTTTCCAATCACAATGATAATGGTCACAAATAGAAAGTGTTACCTGTGAAATGTGTCCTGCTTGCAACTCACTGTCCACAATGGAAGCAAAAACATTCTCCTTTCCTTCACAGGCAGCCATTAGTTCGGGAAGACACTCGATAGGTCCTTGGTAACCTCCATGCACACTCTTCCTTTGGCCTTGGCTCCACTTCCTGACACAGACAGCAAAACATATGCCAAGGGGGGGAAGGCAAACATTTGTATTCAGTTGTTTTGGTGGTAAAACTCAATACTGCGTTCTGTTTTTAAAGGGTGGTCATTTATTTTTGGTTAGCATTAATTACTGCATCATCTAAGCATCTATAGAGCCTTGCATTATCTATGATGTTAAGATGGATACTAATGTAGTTTTATAATGGATTAAAATAAAGAGATAATTAACATACAGAGTTAGATTTGTTAGGACTTGGAACCCTTCCAGTGGTTTCTTGCTGATTTGTCTGGAATCACGATTCTCAAAATAATCTGTGGGGGTTAATTAATCAATGAATATTGAAAACAGAAACAGAAAATCCATTTGGGAAAGCATCACTGTGAAGGACAGAGTCCTGCTTCTGATCGTCAACGAACTTTCTGGGGCGCAACAATGCCACTCAAACACAATCAGCAGTGGGAAGTGGAAAGAAACTGGAAACCTGCTAATACTTAAAAGAATTACATACCGAAAAAGGTAAAGATGCTGGAGCTCTATATTTGGCAAAGTAAGCAGAGATGAGTCATGTATCCATCTACCCTGAACCACCATCTGCACCAGGTTGGTTATGTTCAGAGCAGTCACCAGCCAGCCATGATGCGCTGCAACATCCAGCATTGCCTGAGCAGAGACACATAATAAAAAAAAAGGAACACAAATATAATTGCATACCTGGTTCATACAAGGAACAGCATGTGATTAATGTTTAACATACAGTGATTTCTATGCCTTAACACAGGAATTTATTTAAACCTCGATTGATGGCAGTTAGGCACCTTTGGAATTAACCTTGATAAAAGATGAATTAAATCCTCTATCATTGTCACTGGTTCTTACTCCTGAAAAAGTAATTTACACAATGGTTTTGGGGGTGAGAACTCAAGGTAGAATATTTTTCCTTACAAATAACCCCTCTTTGACATAACCCAACTCAGAATGAAAGGAAAAAATCTCAACATTTACTGTAAAAGAAAAGGTTACAATTAATTGCTGTATTTATTTCTATTTTGACATGACAACTTTTTCAGAGTTACATAATTATTAAAAAATCCTTGAACTATTTAAGAACATCACCAATAGATTTATATTTTTTAAAAAAATAATACTAATGTCATTATTATTTCCATTTGAACTTAAGTACTTAACTTGAATTAACTTAATTTGAACTAAGTACTTAAAAAACTCCTGGAATTGGACTAGATAAAAGCACTAAAATTTAGCTTAATAGTGTATTTGAGGTTTTGTTACACACTTTGTTTCAACACAAAGTTGAAATCTTGAAGAAAGCTTACAAAATAGCTTATATTTTACCTATGGTGAGTAAAACTGATCAGAAGCAAAATGGATTTCACCCTTTGCATTATAAACAGTTGACTGTCTTGAGAATGAGGGATATTTGGCTGTCTCTCCTTTGGCATCTCTCTCCTGATACTGAAAAGCTTTCCCAAGTACACAGAAAACACAAGCAAACAAAAACCCCCTATCCAGCTATACATCAGATTTCAAAGTGTTAAAAATCCTGCATTCCATGTCTCATGGAATGTTTCTGTTCCATTTCTAATTCCCATTTTTACAGTACAAATAAGAGTAATACTGTTAGTACCATTAACATAAAGATCTAAAGCTCATTCAGTCTGGATTTTGCACTGCAAATGGCCCTATGGACATGAAAAAATGGTTCTGCTTGCTTTTTTTCTTGACTGGACTTACACTTTGTTTAGTAAGTCTGAAAGTAAATTTAAGAGTTCTTCCAAGGGAAAAGGGACCAAACATGAATTTTTGGTTTCAACTTTTTTTAATAGCAAATGCAGCTATTTGGATATAAAGGATACTTTTTCAGTGTCTATAGAACACTGAAAGAATTATTATGATTTATGAAAGCATGGAAACAATGATGTTATAATATATTAGTTGTCTTGCTTATTTTGTTGTTCAATAACATTAAGATCACAATAAAGTGTACATCCTCATATTAAATTCATATTAGAGTAGAAAGATTTATGTTTAACAGTAGTTCACCAAGGAGGGAATTTAATGTTTGATTAAAATACTAGTAAATAGTTTTTTTAAAGAAAGCAAGGAACACTGATATATTGAATCTGGTATATTGAACAGTTTCAACACCTTTTTAAATACCATCTTAATTTCAGGAGGATTGTTGTTTGATTTTAGGACTAGGCTTCAGATGTTTCCACAGGTTTTTCTTGTAAACACAAATTATATTGTTTGATACTTACTTAGGCAGCAGATACCTGCACCATTTTAACTTATTTTCCAGCCACTAGTGTAATGAGGAGAAGCTGTCTGTGTAAGTCTTTACATTTAATCAAATGTTTTACAGACAAACAAAAGGCAGCATTTACTTAAGGCAAACTAAACAGTGAAATCTTCTTTAAACAAAGGAGTTGTTTACACACGCAGAGCTATTTCAATTAAATTACACTGATTCTGGAGAAATACTGACTTTAAAGACACAAGTTAGTTTCACTCCTGGCCGAGTCACACAGTTTATTTTAGCAGTTTACAATGCAATTTCAACAGTTTTTTTTTTTTTCTAGATCGAGTTGATAAGATCAGTGACACTTAGAAAAATATTTGAAGTGTTATCCTGTATTACACAAATGTTGTCTCATTCCTCATGAATTGTGGATAAAGGGCCTTTCAGCTAATAATGACCCAGATTTAATATTCAATTTTTTTGGAGGAAGAGTCACAGCACCCATAAACTCTTTAACATTCCTAGTGACCCTAGAACCAGCATCTCACAACACAGCCTTATTGGTTTCCATTTTCTGTCTTTCACTTGGCTTGCCAAAGTGATTTCCATGTAGGATTGTTTTCACCAAAAAGAAAATAAAAATATATTAAAAATCACATTTGAAAGCAGCATCTTTGTGGCCTGCAGATTTATATGTTCAAATGACATTTACTCACATAAGGAGGGAATTGTTCTCAGACTAGAGTCAGTCTTTGAACCTTCAAGGTGAGTTGCTCTTTACCTGATTTCACATTTTAATATATATTGAAGACTATCCATACAGTACAGTCTGTGTTTCTGAACAGTTGTGTGTTGCTGAGACAGTTTGGTGTCTGCCTCCTGTTCTCCAATACATGATTCTTGTTCTTTTCTGCTATTTTGGCAACCTGAAACATCATGTTCCTCAGTGATGATACTGCTGTGCCTATGTGAAGAATAATGGGTGCACAGATATCCTGTATTTTCCATAAGTGACAAGAAGAATACAGTAAGTTTTATTTTTAGTCAACATGAAGCAGTGGTATTTCATAGAATGCTTCTGAAGATACACACATAACACTGTTTATATTTTTTAAATCTATCCCTCTCCCCCCTTTTAAACAGAGGTTTGAAAAGGGAAAAAGAAGAGTGAAGATGTAAGAGAAAGATAAATCTAAAACAAGCTATACTTTGAAATTAACTGGGGGATCCTTTCACATAGAAAATCTCCTAGAAATTGATAGGGGCCTACAGATAGATATCCCGTAGGGAGTAAGGAAAGCCTGTGTGTGTGAGACTCTGTGTTCCACATTGTTATCATGAATCCACATGGCAAATCCTCTTTTCCTCCTTATTTTCTGCTTCTTCACCCATAGAATTTATTCACAGCATCTCTATCTGGATGTGAAATCCAAGACAGTGACATAGTGAAAAAGTCAGAACAATGGTAAAGTTGGCTTGTTTCATCTGCTACCTTGGAAACGTCCACACATTTCATTTTCCTCTAAGTGTAAAACACAGAGATGCTTGAAATTTAAATGGTTACTGAAATTTCTATAAATACTGAAGGTAACAAATTGAGTCATTCCCCTATCTCCAAATGGAACTATAAGCAACCAAAGAATATTATACAAACCACAAAAAAAATCAAAGTATTTAATATTCATGTTATCTGATAAAAAATGTGTTTAGTCTCTCTAGTTTGTTTAGTTGCAACCTGCTTACTTTGTTGTTAAGTCAAAACCAGTATAATTTTATAGAAACTTTTTTTTTAAGCTGTTATTTTGCAAAGTAGTAAATAAATTCTGAGTATCTTACAGCTTGTAAGACTGGAACAGATTAAGAGTATTTTTCTAAATTGGGAAATGGCACAAATTGGTTAACTACATTTCTAGCCTAAGAATTTAAACCAACGCAGGATAATTTTATCACAGAGAAAAACTTAAAAGAAGAGGATAGTGAGTGCAAAAAGTGAAACAGGAAACAATGAAGATTCTTTAACTACAGAAAAAAAGAAATATACTCTTTTTTTTTGATAAACCAACAAATTAATTAATAAAAAAACAAACCCAAACCAACAAAACTCCTCTAAGCCCACCACTTTTTACCCTCAAGTAGAATAAATGGGGTAAATAGATAGAGTCAAGGGAATTATTGGTTGTTATAATAGAAAATATGTTTACCCTCCTCTTTTTTGGGCTTCCTTCTGTGCTTAGGAGAATAAAAGCAGATGCCTATACTGAGATGGGTTTTCATGAAAGGTTCAGGCAATAGCTCTTAAGCCTTCCAAATGTCATACTTGGACAGTTATAAAGTAATAATAGCAATTAGTGACACATCCTTTAAATTTTGTCTGTTACTATCAAAAACAGCTTGGCTTGTGCCAATGTGGGAAGCAATGACCTGTTAACCATGGCAGAGGCAGCACAAAAATGCTGATGATCAACAGCTCACTGATGTAGATGTCAATTGTGGCAAAAAAACTTTCATTCTGATGGCATTTGGAATTGAGTGTCAAAATGTTTTAATCAAAATCTTGCTATTGCAGTCATCATTCCCAGAGTGCATTAAGATGAAACCCTCAGCATCTATGACCAAGTTTTCATTTATTTGCAGGAGCAGCAGCTGCTTATCCTTAGGTACAGGATGATTTAAACTGATTAAACTGCACCTTTCTAACATGAAGCTGAAATTTAACAGTCTTTCTCTTTCCAGCCAAAGTTACTGATGCTTGGAATTTAAATGATGGTTTATAATTCCTAGTTTGAGGGGAAGCAAAGATAGAGGTAGGATGTGGAAGATGTGAGTGTGTGGCACACTCACTGATAGCAAAACATTGCTTTTCTCTGGTGTTAAGCACTCCCTATATATGTACTCAAAATAAATTGGGACACTAAATTGTTCCATAATGAACATACCCACTCACCTCCACTCATTTAGGAGACTTTTCAGGCTACCAAAATATCCTGATTGCTAAATTCTTTATTCTAGAGAATTTTTACAAGGTTTTTATAAACACTGTTTTTGGTATTATTTTCACATCCTTCATTTGAAAGTCAGGTGCTCTGGATGACTGGGTAGGTGGCAAGGGACCAGACTAAAACTAGCAGAATTTCTGATCTACCCAAATTATTTCAATAGCTTTTTCCTTTAAGATAAGCTATTGAAGTGTTAAAAGTGATACAGCTTGTATCTCATTAACAGAGACTGCATACTGCTTAGAATAATTTCTTCTTCTTTTTGAAGTCACCTGTCACGTAACTCTGAATATACTAAGCATATCAACTTAAATCCTGTAAACATAAATGCCAATATTTAGTGGATAAATTATATTTAAGGGAAGTGCAAATGAAGCTATAATGATAACTACTCTGGATACAGAAGCAAGCTAAAGAAATGTAAGAAATGCCTTTCCAGTTGAGAATTACACCTGTAATTCTACTACTCAGCTAGCAATTGAATTCCTACAGTGATGTCATTGGTGGCAATGACTTTGTGGATAGGGGCTGAAACACCAGGTGCACTCAGGGTGAGTTACATGGCTCAAATTTATCTACTCTTAAAAAATTAATTTTATTTTTTGTATCAGTGCTTCACAGACTATGACACTTCCTCTAATGCTTTTATTCATGAATTTGAAGTTTAGTCTAGGACTAAATTTCAGTTACATGTAGGAGTTTAAATCCATAGATCTATCAAAATCATTAGAATTGTGCCTACTTACATCTGTTTAAGACTACAGAATCTGTGTGACAAATATTTATAGATAGTAGACAAAAGGGTATGCATTTTACCTATTTTCCTAAAAACTATGAATTTAGAATAATAATAATTTTTGCACATGCTTCAAATGTAGGAAGCCTTCTACTATGTAAGATTATATTATGAACCACGTGTGACTTGATATTCTGCTAATACAAGTAAAATATTTTTTCAGATGTTAAAGCATGCCATGTACTTTAAGTTTCATGTTTTTATATAAGTCATGACTATGATGCTTCAACTACATATCTCAGAAACAGCAACTGACTTGAAAAGTTGGAATTTATTTGAATAAGTATTACAGAGAGTTCAAGATCACTACCTTTGGTATATATCAGTAAAACAGGTATCTACAGAACCTTTGAAATTCAGAGGTCCAGTCCAAAATTACTTTTTAGAAATGTTTCAATCTGGGGAGGGGGAGGAGTTCTTTGAGATCAATTAAATCACGCTTGCACAGCTGCGTAGTTTCAGCCTACAGACTACCCCCCTCTTGTACTTAATCAGAGATATAGTGAATAAGATGTAATTAATCCTATTCAGGAGACACTCCTTTCATACTGCCCTCTGTATCCTACTTCACTTTTTTTACAAGCATATTCAGTCCCCTCTTCCATATGCTCTGCTACCCCCTACGAGAGACTAATTCTTCCTTCTCCCATCATCATAAAGGTCTCAGTGATGTATGCAAATCACAACCTTCCTAGCTGCTTCGTAACATTCCTATCCCTGTATTCATCCTTTAGCCTCCACAGTAACATTATTAGTATTTTCAGAACCAGGGAAAGGACAAACCATTTACTGTCTACATTTAGTGGAATGCAACCCTTGGGTTCCCACTGATTTCTTTTAAATAGTATTACAGAAATAAAAGCAGCTACAGAATGTGATACCAGCAATGTAAACTTGGTAGGTCATAACTCAACATTCAGAACTCATTGAGTCCCAATAGTCAATTTATTTTCAATTTGGTAATTAATAAATTGATATTCTCTACTGTACCAGTGAACCGTAAAAAGAACAAAATGTTTTTGATAATAATCTCTGCAATAAATCCCAATTTCCTAACATAAATAACGTCTTAAAGCCAGTATTTGTTTCAAATATTACAGAAATCTACCAAAACCATGAAAGATACACAGCATCTTCCTCATAGTAAATCTGCCCTCTTTACAGTTTAAAGCCAGTTTCAAAGTAGGCATGTAATATTTTGTCAATAATCAAAATTTTTAGACTGCATTCACAAGAATCCTTTTCAACAGCAACAGTTATTCCCAGTAACTTTCTCCTGAACTTTTAGCCCCTTAAGGTTAGCATTCAGGAAGCTCAGCTGCTGTCTAACAAACTTAATTAATCAAAAAGTCATTTCCGAGCTGTAACTATGAGTAAAAGTGCTTCAAGTGTGCTAGCAAGTCTACAAGTTAATCAAAATGCTAATGCAGTACAAATTAAAGTTGTGATTAACATTTCACAGTAGCTGCTTAAGTGAATTGATCACACAAATGGGTTAAGCATTACTCATTTCCTCCAGCCCCAACTGGGAAAAGGTTTGTCATGGATGGGGGAGGGATTATGCACAAGCAGCACCAAATCATCATTAAACCATCACCAAGATGCTTCCATACACCAGATCACTGATTATCCACAGCAAGCAAAACTCCAACACTGCCAAGGTAACCCTCCCTTCTCCCACATATATACCCACCCAACACAAGCAGGCAGCATTTCCATCCCAACATGTCCAGGTACTTTCCCTACCAAGTGATCCATTGATGTTTAGTATCTATAAATGAGCACTGCCACACAGTATAAGCACTACAAGATTTTTTTGATTATTCTATTATTTCCACACTCCTAATGTGGAATAATAGCCATACAGGCATGAAAGCAGCCAGTATTTATGTAAAAATTGCAAACATTGTGCTATCACTGTAATATTACTGCATACCCAAAGAATATGTGTAGCAGCTCAAGAGATGTGGCCTCTGCTCTTCACTTGTTTCTGAGTAATCCTCTGCATTCTCAGGTTAATTTGATTCTCTTCCCTTCGTTCAGTAAAGCTGCCCATTTATTTAGAGTTGCCAATGCAACCATTACACAAAAGCTCTTTCCCTGGACACTTCTGGAAAATCTTACTTACACAACTGTAAAATAGCCTTTCCTGTAACTCCCACCACCTACCAGCAAGCAATTGGCACACCTGCACACCAACAGGCAATATACCAGCTCAAACCACTCTTAGGATCTTTAAGAATTTCTCCACTGTATAAGCAAAAAAACCAAAAGATCCCTTGGGACATGGCTCTCCAAGTCAACAGTTTTAGTGGCTGTTATGAACTGAGGAGGTCTGGGGAGCATGAGAAGTGCAGAGCCGTAGGACATTCTCTTTCTTTGAGCCCCAAAATGGCAACATGGGTTCCTTTGCCTTTGCAGAAGTACTTTTGTGTACTACTGCTCCTTCTGAGGAGTCACCACCACCCATCCAGCACAGTCTGCAGTTTAGTACAGGAAGTGCTTCATACATAATCCAGCTCTTAGCTGAACTGGGCAGCGCATTTGTGCAATATTTGACAACTCTGAACTTGTGCCAGAAAGATGATTCTCATAAGAACTACAGCAAAAGTTGCAGTTTAAATGACCTGAAACAACTTCTTTCCCTGTTTTAGAATGGCTAAAGCAGTATTATACACATCATCATCTAGCTAAGGAAACACAGTGCTTAACCCAAAGAGTATTTTTATTCCTGTCAAAATTAGATTCTCCAAAGGAGTAACATGATGGGGAAAGACAGTGCATCAGTGATAGCATTACAGGGCCCTTGTTACAGGGATGGGCACGTTTCCCATGCAGAGTAGTCTTTCTTCTGCAGTTTGGAATCTGTTTTCATGTCCATCTTCCCTCAGTGCCCAGCTACCCTACTGAGATGTGTTTAACACATTCATAGGTAAACACTTCTCAAAGGTTAGGGCTGAGCTCCATGGCAGTTCTACTCCTCGCAGTTTTAAAATATTTTATCAACGATTATACTACAAGTGGAGGCTTGTGGCCAATTCCAATGCAAAGCCAGCAACTGTCACATTATTTCTGAGAAGAGACTGCCCTGCTGAATCTGAGAGTGATGGTATTACTGCCTCAATTATCCATTTCAATTAATGCAAATATAGGCAGTAGTCTTAGAATGGCAGAATAAGAACTGATCGCTGAATACATAGTCACAAAATATAAGGCTTGACAAAGGAAGCAAAAAAGAGAGGTTACATTTAGTTTCATGTATTCTTAAATAAGATAGGAAAAAAGGTGTCCATTATCTTGAAAGCAATGGAGAAATTTTTGATTTTGAGAAGCTACTGGAGTGTTCAGCACCATCTTAATGACAACTCTAGCTTTTCTCAGTAAAAATAACAGAGAGTTCTAGGCTTGAGGAGAATATATTATCTATTGCAACTGTACTAGAGGTATCTGAGGCAAATAAAAATTAAATGAGTTGGCCAAGGTCACACAGGAAGTTGTGGCCTTTTTTTGAGCCATGGGAACCTTCTCTGCTTTATCTGTGAGAGCCTGTCACTGATAACAAACTAGATTTTAACTTGAGGTTTTCAGTGTAGAGCAGGGGCGTTCCTTCAGCCTAGTCAATGCCTCAGTGACCATTCATTACAGAGATGGGAGTGGGAGCAGATAGGAATTCACATTCCAAAGGGTTATATACTGCTATTCCCCATATTTCTGCAGTAAAAGAGTCTGCATTTCGTCTTGGGTATATAAATAGTAAATTTTATCTTGCTATAATGAATTTTACCTATATCTAATAAATTAACCATAGAAAAACTGTAACAGAATATATTTCTTCTATGTTTTTTTATGCTAAAAATTACATTCCTCTATTAAGCCAGCACTGTAACTTTGCAAATTCTGTTAAATGCTAATGACGTCAATATTTCGTCGTAAGTATAAACAAGAGAATTTTAGCGTAGAGCCAAAACTTTTAAGACATCCAAGCAAAAATTATTTAAGGGTTGTTGGGTAATTTTTTATTTAAAGGATAGTGGAATCTTACCTGGAATCCAGCAGCTACATTTACCTATGTAATGCTCTTAACATGGTTTTCTGCTGGTAACAATACTCAGCCTGAAGTCACTAGCAATGAAAAATCCAGAAGACGTTGGAGGAATGGAAGGGAGAATGAAACACATGGCATAGGAAAGGAGCCATGGGAGGGAAGGCTGATTCAGGTGAAAGACACCACAGAAGATTGGAGAAGGTTAATATTCTGTGATGGAAAGAGGCTTGCTTACATATCATGGCTAGAGATGGCAAATCTGCACTGCAGGGGACCTGGGATAAAGGCCTGCTGTATAGCCACAAATAAAAGCTCTTTGAAAGATCTTTTTTCTTGTAACAGAAAAGCAAAGCTGATATGAAAAGTCTGTAATTCACGTTCTCACCAGCAAAAATAACAGTTTATGTTCAGGTCACAATTTGAAGGTTAGCTCTACAACCTCAACACTAAAATAATTTGTAAGTAAGTAAACAAAAATTCAATGTAACTAAAAAACCAATTCCTATCTCACTGCTGTATTTAACATTTGATGATGCAGAATCATGTGTTCACACACAGAGAGAACAGCATCCACTGAATCTGTTCATCAATGGATGCTTCCATGCTTCAGTTCCTTTTCTCATAACTAACATCTTTCTTTCTTTCTACCTCTGCTGACCCAGAGTTCATCAGCAGGTCAGTGCTAAGGAAAAAGGTAACAACCAGTTCTGAAAGTGTAACCCTGTCTATTGCTTAGATTCTGGGAACTTTAACCTCAGTTTGGAAAGCGTGACTAATAAGATGGAACCAATAATCTCCTGAGAGATGTAAACCATGTGCCAGCTTTAAAATACAAAAGTATTTACGTGTTTTTTTCTTTTTAAAGGTTTTTTTTTTTTTTTTTTTTTAAGATCACTGTATACATAACATTATGTAGAAGTTAACTGAAGGTTGGAGTGCCAAGGCATAGCATGGAATGGCATTTTTCTAAACTCTATTTCAGCTTAAAGGAACTGTTGAATATATTGGAATTTTTTTTCTAAGTGATTATTGTTTCTGAAATACATATGATGCAGTAGCTGGATTAAGAAAATACATTTCTTAGCAAAACAGAACAAAATAATTACTGAAAATAGTATTTAATTAAAATTTTCCCCAAATATGTAATTAACTCTTTAATGCTCACTGCACAAACATCTAAATGAACTAAAGTTCATACTAAAGTATTTGATTTTTTTGGAACAAAGGTGAATTTTCTCACATGAGCAAGTGATGCTTTTCTCTGTTAATAACTGAATATATAGCATAGCAGTTTCTACACTTTCAGCACCATGATTTTATTGATTAGAACTATTTGAAACAGACTAGCATCCAAGCACTGCTGGTTGCCAAAATTAGGACTGTGTAGCAGTAACATCTGTGGTGTTATCTGCTTCTCACATTCCCTAATTTCAGTTTTGCTTCATTTGATATTTTAAATATTTTAAGCTTGTTTTCATTAATGTAAGGCTGAGCTTTATCCAGATTGCTGGACTAAATTGCACACAGTATTTTCTCTGTCTAGAGCACTGAGTAATAGCTTCTCATAGAGCAGTTTTACAAACTGCCTGGCTTAACACAATGATGTTTGCAGTTACCATATTGCCAACAGGCTTCAAACAAGTGCAAAGCTTCTGTCTGATAGTTGACAAACAGATCACTGAGGATATTAAAATTTGAGCAAACAAAAACTGTAGGAAGAAAGAAGTACTGGCTCTATTTTACAGATATTGAACTCAGAAACATAAAAAGAGTAGTTTGTTGAAGGCTGCCTGATCTTCAAGGACCTGTGAATGAGTCCTTGTGCAGCTCTGCTAAAGAGAAGAATTTTTCCCAGGAGACTCAGAGGGTTGGTTGTCTCCTGAGACAGCTAGAGCTCACCTTTCCTGCTCTAACTGCAACTGAGCTTTTCAGATATGGCAGCACTTTATCCCAAACTCCAATTGCTGCTTTAAAATTCTTTTGAGGTGGCAGCTGTGCATGCTTGTTACCAGTACTCTCTCTCCATGGTCAGTTTAGTTTCTGTGGGCTGCAACTGCAGAACTGTAAAAATTCACAAGTCTCCAGGGTGAGTTTAAAATCTGCATTTAAAAACATGCTCTTTGACTCTGTGATCATTGGGATACAGAAGATGTATCTTTACACTAGCTAGAGGAGCTTAGGGAAAACCCCCAGATCTCACCCCAAATCAGATTTCAAAACATGTTTTATTTGTGCTTAGGAGTGACTATAGTGCTTTTGGGTGCTAGAAAAGTAGGAGTTCCCAGGGGAGACAGGTTCCTGGGCATCAGCATAACAACCTGCAAGGACCACAGCCATGCCAGAATGACTCTCAAACAACATTCCACAATACAGAGATAGAAAGCTGTTGCAAAGAAAGCAGAGGCCATTATATGGCAATAGATGCCTACAGTTAGAGCACCACTGTCTTTTACTCTAAGTTTGTTTACCTCCAGTTCTGTAAGTGGGAACCATTATGGGTATCCAGTTCCTCCCTAAACAAGGGATTATAATATTGTGTGGTACCAGCTCTGCACAAGATTGCAAGAAATCTTCGGATCCTTCTATATTCAAAATATGACAACACTCTACCAATAAACAGTAAACCAACAAAAGTTATATACTGAAATACATCACGATACCTGGCATATTCTGATTGCTTGGTCCAGCACTGTCTTTGTATCTGTTGCATAATCTGGACAAGGCAGCATGGCATGACTGAAGTGGGCTTGCAGCAAGAGGTGTGTTTTTGTGTGTGAACTGTCAAATGAATGGGGATTGACTTCAATTGGAAGGTGTTTGGCCAGTTCACTGTTCATCTGATCTTCATTGTGTCTCACAGGCAGATCTGTGTATTCATCAGCATTCTTAAAAAAAAAGATTAAAAAAAAAAATCATTGTAATTAACTTTAAAATAACTATTACTGCTTACTGAGGCGTTAAAAGTATATGCATTTAATTTACCACAGTTAGATTTCAAGACAAAAATGGTAGCATTTAAACGTTTAGAAAGTGTACTTATTTATCAAAATCATGTGGGAAAACAATAACTAATATAATATCCTCAAATACTGACACACTTACAGATTTTTGACTTTTTTTCTTTCACATAGCCGATGCTAACATTAGAGAAGAGGAAAATAAATGCAATGAAAGAAACATATTCATTGGATGGATTCAGTAGTAGAAGATGACCCACAGGTATCCTACCTCATTGGCTCACAAAAACATTGTAAGGTTAGCTATAAAGAAGTCAAAAACTCATATTTTCAATTTCAGGTTTTAAGTTTTTCTCTTGGTATTCAAAACCCAATAGCTCTCATATGGTTCTTTTCAAATATTTTTTTCAATATTTTGAGCAGTCAGTGTCTAAGCGACTGATGATGAATGATTAAAACAAAGCAGAATTTTAAATAGGTGGTGAAAACATTCTCTGTGTTCCAGAGTGGGACTAATGCTATTCATGACAAAATGGAATCTGTGTAAGAACTTTCTCACCATTGCAAAAAGAAGCTGCCCACCAACATGCAATCTAAATGCAATTATAAGTAGCAACATCTTAGTGGCTGAGAGGAGTAAGTACAACTGTTTCGGTCTCCCAGGCAGAGATGTTGATTCTCCTGCTCGGGAAATCCACTGTCTTTGAAAAAAAGTTCAACAGAAACATCCTAAGAACTACAATTTAGGCTAAAGAGTCAGTTTTGTGACTTAATTGGCAATTTTTCCCTCCACAAAATCCTCCTGTGCATCCTCTCGTGTGTACATATTGTTTCAAGTGAGAACGATCTTTCTAAATAATAAAACTTGCAAGTAAGGTAAGAGTTTTATAATATGTGATATCTTTTCCATCTGTAATTTAAGAGAGTATATTTCTTTTGTCATAAAATAAAAAGTCATTTGGGGAGCCTGAAGGGCAATGTCTTCAAAACTACAAGGCTTAGCAGAGACCATTAAATTAAAGTGTTCAGGGTTTTATATTCCTCTTAAACTATAGATTCAATATCTTGCATTTTAGTCTTCAATTTTGTCAGACTTCCTGCAAATCCATATTAATGAAATATTCACAACAGTAACCAGTGAAGAGTGAGATAAAGAAAAATGGCAATTTTAGAACATCTAATTGAACTACCTAATTGACTTACAAAGAACCATATCCCCTCATCAATATCCTAAGACATGGAACCTTTTCTGACAATTCCTAAAAGCAGTTAGATAGCTGTTTTTTACCTCCTTGAAAACTGACAGCACGAAATTTTCTATTTGCTTTAATGGTACAAGGAAACTATGTCTAAACTGTGATATCAGTGTAAAAGGAATGGTAACCACTAGACAATTTCAAGTTTGGAAAGAAAATCAGAATGTCATTAATTTATTTCATATCTCAACTGCAGATTAGAAGTGAAGACTGAATAAAGACAACTGCTGCTTAATCCTGGATGTCTCTGCTAGATCTCTTGTGAAAACTATGGTCATTTATTCTCTGAACCTAAGGTCACAATCTTTTTAAGTCCTATAGAAGGCTGCATGTTTGCTTCACTCTTTTTATTTAACTGGCTTCTCTTTCAAAGATATTTTAAAGAATATTTACCAAGGAGATTTTTTACTTAGTTTTCCTATGCAGTTTAAAGTAGTAGAAAGAAGGAGGATCAGCCAAGTCAGTCCAGACCAATTGGTACCCCTGAAAATGCATTTTCCCTAGTTCTTCCCCAGCACATGTTTTATTTACATCCAAAACACTCCTCTTATTTTAAACAACTTGCCTACTTAATTTCCTGTTTGTGATCATTGACTGTAAGTAAGTGAGGTTCATTTTCTTATCTGCATCATGTAGGTAATTAAAGGAAATTGAGAATGGGTAGTGAAGCTTTTATACAACTGAGAATGAAGCTGAATGGAGGGCACTGAGGTCAGCAGAGTCCATTATATTTTTATGTGAGAGGCCGGTATGTCTGCCCTGTCCTTGTTTGCTTAGTGTAGGCTGGACAGACTACTAACTGCAAATCTGTTTCTCTGATTTGCCCAGCTGTCCTTGAATAAAGACATCTTCCATTGCAAAACGTTAAATGACAGTGATTGACAACTTTGTGATGAACTCTGCTTGTAACCCCCTGCTACTGTTTTCAGGTTGCATAAGAAAAGACAGAATAAAGAAACATCCTTTGTAATCACCTCAAATGGGCCCTGCTGTTCACTCAATATTTTTTCATTTTAGTTTTCCTTTTCATTGCAAATCTCAATCTGTTCTGTAAAGGCTGTAGCTTCAAGTATGCCACACAAAATAGAATATATATTGTTTTAGTACATAATTTCTGAACACTATTCTTACTTCCATGGGTGAGGAAACAGATCAAACTACATATCAATCATTAATCTTCGTTCTAAAGTCAAGAAACTTAATACAAGCTTCGTAGTTAAACCACAAAGCACTGCTGTGCATTTTTCACTTTCCCTTTCTCTCCTCTTAAATCAGAGCTGCTGCAGCCTGTGTACAAGTAATAGGTTTACAAGCACCCACATAGTTAAGCATAACTTGGTGTATAGCAGGAGATAACCAGGAATTTAACTACAGGTTCTGCAACTATGCATTTAGTAGTCATGTCACATCTCTCTCTCCTACAATTCTGTGATGGACTTTCCCAATAATGTCTCCTTTTGGGCATTAGAGACTGCTGCATCATTTCAAGGGTGTAGGAGTCATCTCAGACTTACATTTCAACCTGCATGCGATATGGGGTGGTCATATAGGAGACAGTCACTCACACTGCTGCTGAGAAATGTCACACGCAGACCTGCATAAACTCGACACTTACATTTTACAGGGCCAAGGGGCTATTCTGGTAATTGAATTGTGTTTCCTGCATAACAGCAGCCACAGAATCATCTTAAAATGCTGTCTACATCATGCTCCAAATATGCAGCTTACCATCACCCTTTATTTGAACTGTTAGAAGAGTCCTAAAAGGAAACAACTCATACTATTTTAAAATATATCTTTTGCAGTTTTGTGGTACTATCAGGCATTTGAAGAATCAGACCAAACTAAAATTTAAAGAAGGTATCCAACATCATGAGTATTGTGCTTTGCAGAGCCCATAGGGTAAACCCACCCTCCCCCCCGATTTTCTTTCTACCCACAAAAAGTGAAAGTTTGGCTGAAATTACTGATTTATAGTGAGAGCTGAGCTATAAACTTATACCACATTAGATTTTCTTAAATATTTTTCAGCTCGAGCAAATGCATCTTGCCGCTTTGTCCACAGGAGAGAAGAGGATACTTGTGGACCACAGACAGAAATGGAATCAAGGTGAGCTACTAAAGCAAACTTGAATATTTTAAGTTCAGTCATGGGAACAGTAAAACTTAGAAAGTTAATGAGTTCTAGACTTTAAAGAGCAGTTGATTAATTTGTAACAATGAGGGTCTAAACCAAACCAAAAATAGTTTCTCACATTCCAGAGTTGAACCAGTAGTCTTTTCTCTAGCAATGTTATTGAAACGGCCTTAGAATTGACTGTCTGTCTGTATGTTCCTTTCCTTTATATAGATACTGTGAACCTAATCACATTTTCAACTTTAATAAGCTTGCAATATATTTTGCTCTCTTTCAAGCTTCTGATGTCAAAAGAAACAAGGGAAAAGCATTTTTAAAACATTTTGCCATAAAAATAAACAGTTTTAAGCTAAAGCATAAAAAAAATCTTGCAGCAGACTAGTACTGTAATTAAATACTAACATAAAAGATCAGGATCATTTTTAGCTAGTACTGTAATCACATTCTCTTTACCTGAAACTTGATTTAAATTACATCAACTTCTCTAATAGTCTAAGAACATTCTTAAGAACTGCAAAAATCATACATTTGTGAATAGAATGAATAAGCCACAGTAAATAAATGTGGGTGGTTTTTTACAGCTGTTCTGCAATTAACACTAATAATGCATTATGAATTTTAGCTCTCTGCTACCAGAAGTATAGTAGTATGTCAAGTTATTTTCCCAAGTGAAAACAGCATATTTTGATCTTTGGAAAACTATATAGGTGAATATAAGCTCCACAGTAATATTATTATATAATTTGTCTTTTGATCCATTGTACAAAGTGGTGCAGAGTACTCTAGTGCAGCATCAAGGCCTGCCACATTGTGCCACACTGTATAGGAACCAGCTGGAATACAAAATTTGAAGCAATCTGTACTTGTCCTCATTTAGATAATACCTACTTACCCCTAATATAGGATAGAGAAAAGAAGCATGGTCAAAATAGAGAAATAACAAGGACTGATAGTTTGTGAGTAGATAGGTAACATCTGACTTATAACAGATTCACAAACTCTAAATTTTTTCTTTGAGGACACTTGAGCTTCTGTACTTAAAACCATTTGGAATTATTTCCAATTATATATATACACACACATATATATCTTCACTCATATGCTGACAGAAATCTCATTTGATCCTGTTACCTATATCATAAGGAAAATTTAAAAAGTTGGTTAACTAAAGCTCCCAAGCTAATTTTCCTTTGGTCATTATTTTCCCAAGAGAAAAAGACCATGTTACATGACAAAAGAATGGCACAGGCCTATACTACAAACATTATTTAAATTAACCAACATATCTATAGTATATTTTATTGTCACATTTTTGAGTGTGAGTTTGACTTATAAGGAAAGACATTACATTCATACTGATGTATACTGACAGGCAGCTAGAAGATAATCAAGCTTACATTTATATTCAGACAACCAATAAAGGTGAGGAAATGTGCTTTAAAAAAGAGGGAAAAAACCTAAAAAAACAAAAGCAAGCCTAACTTTAAAGTGGTTTTTCAGCTCATACCAAAAAGTAATGTAGATTGAGAAAGAGAATTGGAGAAGAACTTGCTAGAATTACTGCTCTGAAAAGCTTATCCTTGTTAGTGATCCCATTATAAACTCCTATTTTAAGCATTTTATTGGTACCTCCTAAATGTATCTGTTTTAGTCTCAGTTTTATGAGACATAATTTAAACTTCCAATGCTTATGTGGTTTTTTTTCACTCTTAGATATGAAAGATCTATGACAATATTCCATTTAAAAGCCACTTACAAACATATGTAACTAGTTACAAGTTTTAAGAACAAACATGACATGTGTTTTCAAAATTCATATTATAGACTAAAAGGGGAAAAAATCCATTTCTGCCAGTTCACTCTGTTTTACCCATGTAAAAATAAACTTTTAAGACAAACTTTGCAGAAGAAATGCTCCAGACTTTAAGGGCAGGCTGGCGGGCTCTGCTAAACCACAGAGCAGACTGAGGCTTTGTAGAGATGTGAAAAAGTGACCAACATGGTTCAAAAGAAGACTACACTTTTCAGGCAAGATAAAATATATTTGCTGCATGATACTGTCCTTCATCACAGACACATTCACCACAATTTACAAATAAACTCCTTGTCTTCAGATACTGTACAGCACCTCCCCATCAACTGCTCATGTATGTGGCAGTGCCATCAAACTGCATCCAGGTCTTAGAGCCACCTTCTTCCCCGTGGGGGCCTTCCCATGCCTTCCTTTCCAGCACTGGTGCTGGGTTGGTGCACTTTTAAAAATAATAGATTTATTAAAAAAAAACAAACGGTATGAATTCAAAGTGTAACATTCACCCAATTAACTGGGTAAGAGCTAAACAGTGAGGCTGGGCTACTCTGGGCTCTGTCTCTAGATTTAAGACTCAACAGAGCAAACACTGGAAATTTCCAGTTGGACATGAGAAGTTGAAGAGAGAAAGTTGTAAAACCCATCAACGTGCAATTATGCAAATCTATTATGTTTTAAACATTAATTTGTAACTATCATTCACTATTTAAAATGGCCCATTTCTGCCATGGGACCTACATAGTTTATAAGAACATACAAGTTAAAAGTTCGTCCAATTCTTAGTTCCCATTATACTGATCAGAGAAATTAATTATTAATTAATTTATTATTATGTTAATATGCAATACATTAATTGTATTCTCATACTTTTAACTTTAAATAAACAAGTACTTGATTTTTACTTTAAAATAGCTGCATATGATAAGACGCCACAAATTTTACAATTACAGACATCATAAAAAGCACAACCTAGGGCAATGAAACAGTTGAGTGATCACTTAAAAACACCCTAAAGGGTTTAGATTTCACAAGTTCACCTCTTACTTAAAACATCCAAACTACAAACTACTGATGACATTCCTGATGACCAGGGGTCAGGAGTCTGAAAGACCTTTGCCACTGCTCACAGAGCAATAGGAGGTCAGCAATATTAGCTACCAGTAGCAGAGAGTGACCTGGCAGATCTGGGAACTTCTAAACTACAAAGTTAAATTACAGACCTCTGCCTTAGCATGGAGCTGATAAAAGAATATGCAAGCATGCTAGCATACAGGAGGGGGAGGATTATTATAAAGTAACAATGATTTGACATGGGGAAGAAGTTCTTAGGATTTCTATACTAACTTCAAAGTTGATTTTCCTTTTTTTTCCTCTAGTTTCTTAAGCATATTGGAGAAGCTGAGTTTCTGTGTAGGGGGAAGATACAGTAATAGATAATACAATCACTGTAATTATCTTACTAAATGTTAAGAAATATGCTTCTAGAACCATTCTACTTCAGGAAATTTTCCTATTTAAGTTACATATGTTACTGAAACATTACAACAAGGAATGAATTCATCATTTTAAGTCCTACCTCCCATATAACATATTCCATAAACATTATAATCACAGTCATAATTCACTGCTACTTTTTCTGGTCAGTCCTAATAAAACAAGTTCTAAAAATACATTTACCCTGGATGTGTAGGTACTTTCATAATGTTAAGCCTGTACAACTTTCATAGATGTGGCTTTAGTTTGCTCTTTTAAGTCAAATTATTGCTTATAAGTATTCCTATAATACTTGCACAATTTAAGAAAAAATAAATGTGAAAGAAGACTGAATTCGGAAAAAAATAAGAGCAAACATCTGTACCCACTACACATTATTCACCTAGAATAAGATACTTTGACCACAGCAAATAAACATAAATGGAATGGTACAAATTCAATTTATAAAGTGAATTTTCATAATGTGAGAGAATTACTACATTTTATTGCTGTAAATGGTATATTAGAGTTTTTGCCTCTCCAAAATGCCTTACTTTTCTGATTACTTCTCATGAGAATGCTTTGAACCTGCACATTTTGAATGTGTGATCATTGCTCCACTTTTTTAATCTTAAAACCTAGATAGGGCAGTGACCCACAGCTTACTTTCCCTGTATTCTCAAGTAATATTATAGAAAAGATTTAGAATTGGTTTTGGCTGTACTGAAACTAATTGTATTGCACCTACAGAAAAAGCTTTTCAATGCATGATCTCAGTAATCTGCTAAGATGAAACTGGGAAAATCTCTCTGAGGATACATTCAAAAGTCTCACAGTCATGAGAGCTCAACTTCAGTCTCATGTGGATGTCTGTCTGCATTTTGAAACCGAGCTTGGCTGAATCAGCTGGCCCAACTACTGACTGAGATGATGATAGCAATAAAAACTGGAATAGCAAATCCTGGCACACAGCTTTCCCTGGGAAAGTGATCAGTCATTTTCCATCTTTGGCTTTGATCCTCCATTGGGATCTTTCAGTGCAGAGCCCAGACCCAGGGAAGAAGTTAACAGATCCTGCATTAAGTTAATGCCACTCTGCATGGAGACAGGAGTAAGCATTACTAATGCTTTATGTGAAACTGGGCCCCTACCTACTGTATATGTTAATGGCAAGCTGTAAAAGCTCTGTGTGCTGAAAAACAGATTTCAAATCTGCTGACCTGTGGCAGGTCCCCTAGTGGGGAGCCACAAATGCACGGTGCTGCATTTTTGTACTGGATTAAATTCTGGATCTAGACTACTATGTGACCAGAGACAAAAGGGAGTAAGAAGTTCACAGGCGTGAATACCTGTCATCATGTGGTGAAATGAGTAGCAGCCTGTGCTCAAGAGAGGCTCAAGCCCAGAATATCAGAAGAACAATACAAACTGGCAGAAATATATGGGAAACTTGGAAGGTGCCTACATGCACAATGTCCTTTCAGCGAGCCAATGCTACTGGTCTCACTCTGAGCACTTTTAAATGAAAATAGTTTAATATAATAATAAAAACCCACAACTCTAAGAGGAAATGACAGCTGTTGCAAGTAAATTTCAATAAGGGTAGTTCCCTGCTGATAAAAACTGGCACATCTCCATTCATTTCAGTGTAACTATGTGGATTAACATTGCCTGAAAATCTAACCCAATGTTTTGAACAACTCAAGAGCTACAAGGAAATACATAGATGGAAGACACTGGTAATTACTATGGTGAGAAAGAAGAGTAATTACTGAAGAAAAAAAAAGTCAGTAAAGGAAAAATATGTGAAGTCTATTATACAAATAGACATCTTGTGTGTTTTGGGATGCTTGATTTGAGTTATATCAACGTTTTTGTTACAAATGACAACAGGTCTGATACCAAGAATAACAAGGGAAAAATGCCCTTGTACCACAATGGACCTTAACAGGACATGCCATTACCTAAATAGGATGCACCATGCATCACTAAGGCAAATCTAACTCTCTTTCAATGGCAGCTGGTAATTTTTCTTGGTGGTTGTCATAAATTTGTGAGAACACTGCAAACTCAGAGTTCCTACACAAACATATACCATGTCTTGCCTGCATGTAAATAAAGACATTAATCTAAATTACACTGTAAGATCTATATTAAAAAAAATGGAATGATAGCTGATGATTAAGAGTTGAAGATATTTTGCCTCAGGCATAAAGTTTTAAGAACTTCTTTTAAAAGACAAAGAAAACAGAGATTTTCAGGACCAGATGTCTAGGAAGATCCCATTTGGATTTGAGCTACTTAAATTTGCAATCATGTATTTATACATCTAACAGAGCTTCTGTTTCCCCTAGAATCTGAAAATTAACTAGCTTTGTAGCATCTTCCTTGATCTGCCACCCGTGCCCTGAGGATTAGAGACTCCACCTGAGCTTGTTTTACAAGCATAACAGAAAAAATTAATCTCTGCTGGCAGCGATCCCACTGGGATACTGATGAATAATGATATCCCTCTCTTGCTGCCCTCTCAGTCCACTAGAAAAGCCACTCTAACCCAGCAACGTGGAAACTGCTGAAACCATTCCAGCTGTGGATTAGCAGGCAGTCAAGCATCCATCTGTTCTGTGTGAATCAAGAGAAAGCAAACATGCATTCTTATAGCTAAAGAAGTATTAAAAATTAGCATCTTATATGACTGCATATAGTAAATATTAAGACAATCATATATAAAAGAAAAAATAATCTATTATCTACACCTCATGTTTTCAACTGCTTGATGCCTTAAGCAAATGATAAACCAGTTGAAATTAATCTCCTTAACCTACAAAATACCGTGCATTCAATGATTTAATATGTTTAAAATAAAATTTCCTAATACTGTATGCATCAGTTTGTAAGCAAGCATGGTGACATCCTGCCAGGAGAAACTCTTAAGAGGGCTGTTGTGAGAGGAATTTTAGCCATTTTCTCACCCCATAAGATGAGAGGAATAGACTTGAGATATTTTCTCTTTTTGAAAATGTGTAGTTTGAGTAATCTCTGCTGGCTTGCTGTTCTTTTCCACAAACAGAAAGGAAAGGCGGTGGAAGTGGAAATTGGAATGTGGGCAACCCAATCAAATTGGTGATGTCTGATTTGACTCTTCCATGGGAAGAGGACAGTGTCCTACTATAAATTAAGGAAAGCTGAATTTGAGCATTACCCCAGAAAAAAATATTTCTAAAAGTGCATACTTTGACAGTTTTCCCATACATCAATTCTAATACTTTGCTTGATGCCTGGCTTACACTTATTATGTTGCAGAGGTGAAGAAACTGTGAAACTTTGTTCTCTAAAAGCAACCTTCCTATCATACAAGAAATTTCCAAATATATATACAATTTTTTCAAATGCATTCAATTTTTTTCAAATGCTAAGGCCATCTGGTAGCAAAAATCCCTCTGCAATTTCTTCTAACATTACAGGTAGCCTACCTAAGTAGCTGTGAAATTAAACATCTTGTAAATATTAGGCAATAGGAGAGGCCTATTTCTTAAATATTTCTAAATAGGAGAGCTCGATTTCCTACACGTTCATCTCTGATAATACAAAACATCAACATTTAAAGTAAAATTCAATTTCTGAAGCTAGACAGGCCCCCATCAGGAAAGAAAAAAAAAAAAAAAAAAAAAGAAAATGAGACAAAGAAAGAATCTAAATGCAAATAGGAAAATAGAAGTGTCAGATACTTCATTAATGACTGATCAGTAATCCTCTTACGCTCTTTTTTTTTTTTAACTATTATGCTAAAGGAACATTATGTGCTGGATATTAATCTTGTATGATGTAATCCTTTCAGCCAAACCAATCCTTATCCTGAAGTTTCTGTTCCAACCAGAGAACGATCTACAATGTCATCCTCTTTCTTAACAGTTTTGCAAGCAATATCTTGTATGCTGACAGAGACGAGTATTTTTGTGCCTTTAAACAGCAGTCTGTATGGCCCAGTTGGTGTCACTAAGTGAATTGTATTCTATGAAAAGAAAGTCATCAATATGATTGTTAACTGTTATAACCTGTAGTACAACTGAGAAAATCTATCAAAGGCAAAGCCAGTAAGATAAAAGAACTGCAGGGTGCAGAAGATCTAAATTTGCTTATCCTGCTTCAATTACAAATTGGGAGGAATAAAGCAGGTAGAACTTGAACTGACTTGCTAAAGACAAACTAAGCCTGTAAGACTTCCTGCTGGAGCATTTGGGACATGAAAACACACAGCAGCCTTACAGATTATAAAACATTCAGCTTTACCATAATAATGATGCTGTTGAGAACCTGAGTTCTGTTTCAAGAAACACAAACATTATTTCAACAAATATATTGTATATTTGAAAATATACAGCCATATGACATGACTGCTGAAAAAAGCCATTTAATTTCCTGTATGAATGCTTTGCCAAGAAGTGGCTGCATGTGCACAACTGTGCATAATTTGAAATCTTGAATGATGGTGGCTACAATTCTAACTGCCAAGCAGCAAGTAAAAGGTGTTTGTGCTAAAATAGACAAACAAATAAGTGGTCCATGGTTGAACTGCATGCAGCTTTGAGCACTCAGCTATACCAAGCTTGCTATCACTGAACTTGCTTCCACCAGGGGCAAACACTGATTTGCCACAGATGGCAGCCAATGCTCACCTTTGCAAGTACCAGACCAGGGCAGTACCTCTCTCTGCCTGGTTCTCAGAATACTTTCCACTGATATACATGACTCTTTTGCTGCTATAACTGCATCCTGCTAAAGGAATTTAGTTCCTCATTTTTCTGGCAAATGGTTACTAAAGCAGGCGTTTAAAATTGGCACATAGCCTGAGGCTACTTCTTTCTACTACCACAGCTATATACACTTCCAAAAGTTTTTCTCTTGGATGTTGCACTGCAATCAAAGCAAATTAAAGAAAAACAACTTAAAAAACCTCCTATATCCAAGATAACAGTTCTTGTTTTATGGCCTTTGTCGTGGCAAATGTTTGTCAGAAACATTTAGCTACAACTTCAAAATACATTTTAATTTAGCTTTTTTGAGTATTGATTCAGTTGGTGGGGTGGTTTTTATTTATTTATTTATTTATTTATTTTTAAACTGTCCTATAATGACAGAAATTAAATAAGATTAGATGGGGAAAAAAGGAGACCTGTAAATTGGAGGTTAGAAATTCATGCATACTGGAGATGGAAAGGATTTGTATTTTCTGGTTTTGACTGTAATTCTTTCTTATTGATGCCATAAAAATGGAAGACTTATGCTATGTTGAGTTAGCTGTCACTGGTGGGCATTGTTACCTTGATTTACTAATGGACTGTGCTTTCCTGGAAAGGCAGCCAGCATATTATGCCTTCAAACTAAAATTCAAGCCATCATTTGAAAAAGAAGACAGGAAACAGTTGGGCCATGATGTTAGAAAAAAATTACTATATTCAAGTACTACAGCAACATTAAAAACTGCTCCATCTACTGGGACTAGAGAAAAATCAAGCCTAATTAAATGTGTGAGTATCCACAGAAGTACTTTTTCTGCTAAGTACAAGATATTTTTTAATATACTGGACATAGATGACAAAATTTGGATGCTATTATAAGGCACTGTAGCTTTTTTTTTTTTTATTTTCATGAACTCAAACATAATTTTCAAATTTAAATTATTAAACACATTGTGATACCATCTAGATGATTCAAGTGGGAACTGAAGCACAAATGTTTTAACATGTTAAAATCCAGAGAATATGGATTATACAAAAAATAAGTAAATTATCCTGGAAATGCCTGTGTTTAGGATGAAATTTATGCATTGAACAGTCCTTGGCACAGATTTATTGTAAAGAAAGGGTTTAATTGTAAGAGGTAACAGTTTTCTTCTGTTAAAATATAAAAAATATTTCTTCAATTTCTAAAATATGAATAATGTCTGAGGCCACAGCCCTGATGTTCATATTGTTGAGACTGTACTATAGATGTGAAATCAGATATGGAAGTTCTTTAAAGGCTTTTATGCCTGGAAGAAAATCAAAGTAGCACCTTTATTTTCTTCTAAATTAAATGAAAAAGTAATTTTGCACTAACTGTAAACACTGACTTAGGAAGAGTGATCTGACTTTTTTCTTAAATGACTAAAGAACAGAGACCCAGTTTTATATAATATCTTAAAAATTCCTAAAATCAATGATTCTGCCATGGCTTGCAGGGAAAATATTAAATGAAACAGATCACAGTAGCTTCTATTTTTGACAGTATTTTTGTAAGGCATTAATTTCTCCTTCCCTGGTGATTAACTGGAGACCTGTTGAAAAGCTGGTTTATCACTGAGTCAAAAACCTTTGTGGCCCCTTCATGGGAGACCAAATCAGCAACAGAATCCCCATATAGAAATAAAATTATTTTAGACTGAGAGTGTAAATACTCACAAAGAATTGCGTATTTTCCTGGAATTGTGAGCAATGATGAAGAGGAAATAAAGCTACAGGTTAATTGAGTTATCTAGGTTCTCAATACCTACCAGGTAATGAAAGACAGATAAAGCATTAATAACTCTACTCATTTGCTATCTATGTATCTTGAATGGACAGAACCTGTTTCATGAACCTCCTCCTTATACCTTCCAAGTCTGTGACTCCAACAAGGACAGATTTTCTGCTCAGTTCCAAATTACTTAGTCTAATATAAGCCAGTGTCACCAAATCAATTTTTAGAAAGAAATACAGGGAAGAGTCATGTGGATATCAAACTTCTATGTCCATGTTTGTATCACAGAAAGACAGACACGTATGTCCCACTATAACAAAAATACCACATCCTCTCTCTATGCTTGCTTTTCTAAGAAGAAAAACCCTTTCTCTTTTTAACAATTTACATGAAAACAGCAGTAGACACATAAAAATCAACCAGTTCTCTTTTGCAGGCTGAATTAAAAAAAAAAAAAAAAAAAAAAAAAATCATGGACAACATAGAGATAAAACAAGGGATGAAATATGGGAATGATGTTCTCCCCTTCACTGTCTGTTATGGACAGGTAGGACAAATTTCTTGCTCTGTAAATAGGAATATTAACCAGATAACAAGATAAGTTAAAAATCACCAACAATCATGAAACTAGGGGATCTAGGTGTCACAGCCCTGATCAATCAGAACGACAGTCTTTCCTTCCTCAAGGTACAATAAATCACTATTTGATTTTAAAAACATTTGTGCAGAAAAAGACAAGAATTACCCTAAAGTATCTATCATTGTTTTTCACCTAGATCTCTTTTTTAATCTCTGCACCTAACTATCAGAATTAAAGGAAAAAGTCTTTAGGCACCTCAGGGAAATCCAGCTTGTCAGTAATAATTCATGAACACTTTCTCATCAATAATACTTAATGCAAGAAGCACCATAACTCAACAGTGATTAAGCTCATTTGGATTACTACTGTCTGAGTACGGTTAGGAAAGGTTTAAAGAAAGCTCTATGGAAAAACATCAAACATTTTCTCTCAGAAAAAAAATTACCAGTCCACTAGCATAAGCCAGTGACAAAAATAACTGAATGTGAAGTTCCACCTGCTAGCTGCAAACCCAAGACAGCTCAAACATCTCAGGTACAGATTTATTGAGAGGAGCAGGGAAGCCATGAGAGGATTTTCACCCACCTATTTGAATCACATATTACTGTATATTTCTAACATGACTGTTGGGATGTCCCCATGTGCAATCCTCTGTTCATATTATGAATACTTAACCCCTACACAAGACAGGGAAAAAAACCCAAAACATTTGATCTTGTAAAATGCTGGCAAAATGAAAAGGTAAAATAAAAACAGAGAAAAGAACAGATACTGGAGAAGACTAGGAGTGGTCTTCCACTAAGTGAAAACAAATCTTGCTATTATGTGACTTGTTTGAGAGATCCACCACACCAGAAACTAGATGACTCACAACTACTTTTTCACGTGAGTTGTAAAGATTCCTTGATAATTCACTGGTGATCAATCCTGAATCAGCCTGCATGAATATCAATCTGAAAATCAAAATCCCTTAATCAAACTCATCTTCAACACCACACAATCCTAAATTTCTGAATTCTTGAACAAAATCTTGCTTTTTTCCACAATTTGTTTTTTTTCCTCTCCAAGTTCCTTATATACTTGATATATATATCCCATTCGAAAAATCAAAATTGAGATTTTTTTTTTTTCAAATTGTTCAAGTCTGCCTTCCTTATAGAGATCAGAAACTTGTAAATACCTAAAGGTTTGCAAGCTTAGGTAAAACTTCATCAAATAAATGCTACATCTATGAAGTCCTGCAACTGCATGAGATATGCTTGGATGGTTATTCTTAAAAAACACAGTCCAAAATTTGAAACTTTAAAACAGAGTGATCAGCAGAATAATTAGAATTATAATTATTTTTGTAATGGTAACAGGCCTTTTTGTACTATAGCTACAGCTTTCAGTTTCAGCATCATTAAGAGATTCTTCAAATTACTTTTTAAACATCCTTTTCCCTCAGGATTTTCACTTATACCTAATTAGACTACTTACCCCATGCCATGTAATTCCCTATTGCCAAAACTGCTAAATGCTTCAATAAGAAGAAGGAGGGCAACAGTGGAGTGAGGCAGATGTAATGTCATTGGTTAACAATAGAGGTGTGAAGCAACTGCTGTAATTATAAAACTCATTAATGCACAGTGTTTAGGGGGGAAAAAAATCCTTGGCAATAACTGTTGAAATGGCACTTCTTTTCAACACTACATCAGATTGAAAAAATCTTTTCTTTTACACCTTCAACAAGACAGAATAGTAGTTCCACTAGTAATTTTGAGAATCAACATCCACATAAAAAGCAAGCAAGAACCATAAGCTCTAATGGCATCCAGCACTCGTAAATCCTTTTCATCTTTAAATCTGATACATATGGTGCATTTTGATTCCCAACCAATTTTATTTTTAGTATCATTCCTCTTGAGATTGCAAATGGATAACTTACAAAACTGTATTATCAGGAAAAGAAAAATTAGAAAAATTAAAGCAATATTAATGAACTTAAAATTTTACAATCTCTACCCAACTAAGTTTCATCTACAATAGAAATATTTGCCATTTACTTTTGCAATTCATGAATGCACACAGTTCAAATAGGCAAATTCAAACAGGCAGCACTAAGTTCTTCCATCATTCTTCTTCCATATCCCACTCATTGGCTAAGGCAGTGTTATGAATTGCCAACTCTGCTAATATTCTCAAACTTTCCTTACCCAAATCTGTCTGAAAAAAAAAATCCCGACACTTCTAGGTGCAGAAAATTTTCACTAGAGAGGAGATTTTAAAGAGATAGCAGCTGGAATAAAGCACTCTTCTTGAATACTCAACATTGTATTATTTAACTTCTGTTCACATGTGGTATTTCATCACAAAATTTCAGTTATTTTACGCACAGCATATCTAGGTATTGTGGATGACTATAATTTTAAATTCATCTGAATACACTGAATTTCATTTCACGTAATTGCAATGTTTTTTGACAGCAGAACAACAGACACTGCAGGGTCAGTGATAGCAATTCCCCTATTTAGGCTGTCTAACAGTTTCCATTACAAAAGATTATTGTGGCTTTTATTTCTGAGCTGTAACACTCTGAATGCTTGCAGCAGGTGCTTTAAATTTATCAGGAAGAAAAGTCTCTACTAGAAAAGTGGTTTTCCTAGTGTCATAAAATGCTGATAGGGTTTTCCTGAGTTGCAAACTGTTGAATAGCACTATTTTAACTTTTCTTCCTGTATTTCTCCTCAGAGAAGTTTTGGTAACATACCAAAACAGTAATTAATACAAAAGTAAGACACATAAATACTGTAAGATGAGACTTTAAATTTTGAAGCCTACACTTAGAAATCAGAATATTACTGAATTTGGGCCACTTATATAATGTATTTAATTTAACAGAGACTATAATCGTATAGGGGTAGAAATAAGTTTTCCTGGATAATATTCAGGCACTCCCTGTTTTGAAATATATTTGTAAAAGTAGAGTTACACCATGTTGAAAAAGAAAAATCTGTAGTTATAACTATGTAAGTACTCAAAAAGGAAAATGGAGCAAACCCTGATTCTTTTATGGTAAGACTGTAATACTAACACAGCTCATCACACATTGTGTCTTTGGTTTGCACTTCTCTGTAAACAGTCTCTAGACTAACTCTGGGAGATGCTGTTATTGCAGGTTATGACCTCAATGACTGGGAGGTGGCTGGGAAAAGGGAAAGCAGACATTTTAGGAAAGAGGTGTTTCCCATATGTTTCCCCTACTTAAAGCTGCTGTATCTTCCAGATTGTCCCAGGACAAAGTGATGTCCTGCTACAGATTTACAGTCATTGCAATAGCTTTTTAGTAATATACTCAACTTAGAAAAGACAAATACCAGATTTGTACAGATCCTGCACATTATAGAGGGACGTAAGAAGACAAAGGAGTGCATAAAGTAATTTTGATGTACTGATAACATGAAACACTTGAAACATCAAAAATGATTAATGTATATTTCTCAAAACAATAAAAAATTAAATTAGACATCAGGGGAGAAAGGCTCTTATTTATTTTGTGTGGTTTTTCATATACTTGTGTTAAGAGTAAAAAAAATGTATTTTTAAGAAATATCAGCACTTACTGTCAGAATTAAGAGCAGTTCTTCAACACTGCTTTCAGGTTTCAATTGATCCTTGAACATCCCAATAGTTGGATGCTTCAAATAGTAGTAGGAGGCAATACGGCCGTAGGTCAGGGGTTCGATGCTGCGATTATCCTGTCAGAAGAATCAAACACACAGAGTTCCCAAGGGCTTCAGTATAATGTGCTCCTACACAACTGTGAAACATGTTCAGACTACTTTTAAGAGACAACACCAAAAACAATTTAGCATCATAATTTAGCCACAGCAGTTTTCAACATAAGTCTTACAAAGAGCTCCACAGACAAACTCTAACATCTCACATCAAGGAGTGTGTACCTTGCTGTTCACAGTATCTCACTGAATATTGGAAGGCACAGATTAGTCTTACCTCCCCAACTTCAATACAGTAGGAGCCTTCCAGATCAAACAGGGATTTCTCAACAAGGCTTGAGAGATACTTATTCACAGTGTCATGGCTCACATCATCCAAGTTATAGTAACTAGATAAAATGAGAGCAGATGCATTAAATGAATATTTTTACAGTCTGAAGATTTTTAAGAACATCATCTTCTAGGAAAACTAACAAGGCTTCTACAATATATATACATGGAACAGCAAATAGTCACATTAAACAATTAAACACAGTCCTTTATAAAGATGAACAAGAAATCCATGAATCTTAAATGGTTTGTGGGAGCAACCAACATAAGACAAACATGTACATATGGAAAGATGGCAATTTGTCCATCTATTAATAGAAAGGCTGATACAAACAGAACTGGACTGGCTCTATTTTGTTAGTGGGAAAATCTTCCTGCTTTCACAGGTACACTTTCCTGGTAAGTATGAAAGTGAACAAGCAATGTTAACATCAGTAACAGTATTTTAACTTCAAGATGAAGGAAGAACACTCAACTAGTAGAGCAACTGTCCTTATATCCTGGAACTCTGAAAGTAAAACTAGGCATATAGTGACATCTCTTGAAAAAGTAAACATACCAATCCAAATGTTGCTGTTTGTTGTTATATTTCTGTGACATTTTATTCTCAAAGTTAGAATTGCTAAAAAAAGGAATAGGGTATTTGCTAATGCTCACCATCAAACAAAATGTTTAGATAAACTATATCATCACAATGTTCTTGGTATGAAGGAAAAATGCTTAAAAAGTGGGCTAAAAGATATTTTCTTTTTATGTTAGCATATAAAAAAGACACAGTGACTGAAGTTCGTACTCCTTAACTATGAGATTTTACTCATATAACTCAACATAATTTCAGTGAGAACTTTTACTCCAGATAAAATTTCAGTAAGAACTTGTGTCCCTAGATTCAGCAAAGGCATCAGATCAGAAAGTAACAATCAAGTTCAACTAGTAATAAAGAAAAACTGAGCACGTTTAGAAAGTTTTAAAATTTTTAATTTAAGCAGAGTAATTAAACCATGTGATTTCAAAGTGGAATGAAAAGAAACATAAAAATCTGATGATTTACTGAATTGTTAAAAAGCAGAATAAAAAAGGGAGTTCTTGCTAATTTAATTCTGTCAAATACTGTGGCAGAAATATTGTGCAATGATGAAAAATGAGATTGTGCAATGATGAAAAATGCTTGTTATACCTGCCTTGCTTTACTAAAATTAACTGCTGCTATGATGTACTCAGCATTCCCACTTGAAATAACCCCACTGCAATCGAGAGCAGGTTCTTTCAATGCTATTTTGTGCAGGGGAACAGGCTGCAAAAGTGTGTTCTGAGATTAATTTTAGCCAATTTTACAAAGTTACTGCTGCACCCGAGTTGGTTTTTTTAAAACTTCTTTCACTGTCACTGGAAAGAAATGTGTGCTTGCAGAATGCTATTCATCTGAAGTATTTTCAATATCTGCTTCAGGATGAGGTGAAACATAATCACTGATTAAAAAAAGAGAACTTTAGACAACCAGTTCAGTTGCGGACGGTATATTTGGGCAGATTAATCCCATTCTCTGAGTTAAACTCTCATTTACTGTATGCTGCTGTTTGCAAATTTCAAAAGATGGAATTAAATTTTTATAAGCTACAAACATCCTTATATAACTGCTGAATTTAAAGAATCTGATTTGCATTATTATTTTCTTCAAAAAAGTTTTTACCATAAAACTCTTTAAAAAGCAGGAGCATAACCAAAAAAGCCTGAATGCAAAATAGCAGTATTGCAATGCCCAGATATTTTCCTCTTGCTTTTAATTCCAAATTATGGGATTAATTCTCTGAAGCTTTGAATATTCACTTATAATTTGGTACAGTTGGAGTAAACCAGAAATATCATAAGAAGAAGTTTTAAAAAAATGTATTCTGATATCAGCTACATGAGACAACAACAAAGCATAGACACATGGCAGTGGAGTATTCAACTCTGTGACATTTTATATGGGTTCATGCTGAGATGATCTGAAATACTTATAACACACCTATTGTCCAAAACCAAACTAACAGAAACATTTGCATTGTCTAAAATGTTTTATGCAGCACCCAGCCATATATTATCAGCCTCATGGAAAGAAAATGCATTTGTTGAAATATTACTCTAATAGTGTTTTTTCATGCAACCTAGATTTCATGAGTGTCCTTGTAAATTAAGTGATATAGAGGTAATACAAAATGGTCAAAATTTCTATCTGCCCATTTTATCTCCCTGACATCATCAATCACATTTATTTTCTGGTTATTAGCAGAAATTACTTTATAAAATTTTGTTTACCTTCTGAAAGTAATTGAGCAAATGAGCTAAATAAGTTGTTTAAGGAGGCAAAAAAAATTTTCTATTTTATACTCCTAAACCACTAATGAGTCATTATTATTTCTCTCTAAATTGAATAGAATACTTCTGAAATGCTTATAATTAAGGCACTTTGTTGTCATGGCATTCAGACTTCTGCCATACAATTTCAGCACCTTTATCTGCAGTACCACAACATTCATGATGAATATTGATAAAACAAAAAAAAAGGAACATGAGAAATGCACTGAAATTCTCTGCTGAGACTGTAATTTAAGATACCAATTCAAACAGGTTTGTGCTCTTGTGCTCTGCTTAATTTGCGGTATTTCACTGCAAAGTTAAAATCATACAGGAATTTATAATATCTTTTAAACTTTTTTGTGAATTTTAAATTTGCTGCTTCTTTGTAATATGTTGTCAAATGAATAAATATGTAGCTGCCTAATGGAAATAAAACAATGTAAAGAAAAATCTTAAATGGTTTGTAATCCTGAGTGAAGTGGTACCAGTATGTTTTAACTACTGTCTGTAATGAGGCAAATATAATTTTGAGCACACCCACAGGAGTTTCTTGGTCATTCAGCACATTTTCCCCTAATAAAAATCAAAGTCATTCATCTTGAAAGACTGTGTTAAAATCATTACTAAAAACAGAGGTATCATGACATTAGATTTCAATGCTCAGGAATAAATGCAAGTTGAATTCTGCATGTTGGTATGTTCCGAGTATAAAAACTGCATAATACGTGAGTTCCTCTATGAAGCAATATTGCCTAACTATTTAATTACAGATAAAGAATAAAAACAATGCAGTTTCATGCTCACTGCATTGAATCATCTAGTCATTAGTTCCCCTTTGCTATAAACAGACAGCCTACCTTTTTATCAGCACACCATTTCATTTATTTCACAGTGAAGCCCAGTTTCACAATAATTGACTTGTCAGAAGCTCTAATTTATGAGCCTGGTCTCTGTAAGCCTTCTCCTATATTGGACTCAACCTGCACACAAGCAGGGTTGAATATTTACAATGCTGTTAACAGGTGCTGAGTTGTTTAATGATTCTAATAGCCAGAAGCGTACTGAGAAAGCCAGCGGGATCACAATTACAGGCTGTTTGAACACAACAATTACTCGTCCCCTGAGAGGTGTGAAAGTCAAAGGCAGTTTTATCCTAACAGCATCTAGCACATGGGCTAGACAGGCTAACTTCCATTAGTAGTCCATAGGGAAAAAGCAGTAACAAACCCCTAGGTATCATAAAAATTTACAAAGTATGTAAAATTTAAACAATCAAAAGCCGAAAGAACTTTTTATTGTCTATTAAATAACATATTTAAAATCCCAAAACCTTGTAGAGCTTAGCAAGAACAACAAACTGTGAAACATGAACTTATTTCTCTAATCTAAGGAAGTGTGGAATTTCATCAGCTGAGAGAGACAGAGAGACGTGCAGGAACATAAAATGTAGATGAAGTTACACAAAACATTTAGGATTTAATGTGAATGGTGGCAATCATTTCCTGTTTAGCTTATGTAAACCTGACCTGAGATCTCTCTGGGAAATTTTTCATCAGCCTTGAAATGGTCCTGCTAAAACTGTCAATGCTGTGGAGACATTTGTTACAGCACCATGTTTTTTATGTTCAGATTATACGGTGGTAATAGTGACACACATAATGAAAATCAGTGACAAGAGTCAGCCAAAAATATTAAAGAAGAAACTCGCTAGTCAGTAGGTCTTTTGAAACAAATGCAAAAAATGACAAATCCACAGCCTTCACCTGATAGCAAGGAAGTGTGCTTTCTGAGATTTTACAGTTCTGAAAGCAGAATTTTGTTATGAACAAGTATAGGGGACCATAGATAATAATTTTTTCTAGGTCCCTTTACTGCAGTCATCATTTATATTTACTTTCATTAGCTTCAGCAGCTGCCATCTTCAAATAGCACCATGGAAATGGTACAGAGTACATGGCACAACTGATGAACCGTCACAGCCTGAGAGAGATATGACCCAAAGTACCAACTCACTTCTGTTGTTAAGGCATTACTGACTGACTCTGGACTCCGTGACTGGCTTGCAAAAAAGCATTACAGAGTGCACAGATGCTGCAGGCAGTAATGTCACCCTGTATTTTACCTCTATCATGTTTCCTTGCATCCATATATTCATGTATGCCAGGTAGGAGAAACAGACACATTGCTATCTTTAATCAGCTTTTAGGATACTGTACATTGTGGTGATTTAAGAAGAAAAAAAAAACCAAGTTCCATTTCTCTGATATCAGCAAAATATTTACCTCCACATCACTGCTTCTAATCATAACATTTGCAAGACAGTTTATTTCCCAAGATGTGTTCATAAGATATAAAAGGTAACAGACACACACAAATTTGCTCCCATATTGGTATGATTTTTCTTTTTCCTATAATATATTCCAACAGATAATTTGTACAGGTAAACCATATCCAGGAGTAGGAAGACAGCTATGTGAATTTTCTTTCTGGATGGGGAGATGCAGAGTCTTCAACTGTGTATTCTCACCTAAGATTGCAGCAGACTGGAAAGCAGGAGGCAACTCAAATACTCAGCATCCTGGAACTTCCCTGTCTGACAGACTCAGCAAATCTTTATCTGTCTGAATATTTGGTAAAGCTATATTGTGAACTACATTCCTGTACTTTTCACAGCTCTGTGATTCAAATAATTCCTAAGAACAAACTCTTGTTATGAAATTCATAATAATGCCTATAGCTGCCACTTATTAAATATATATACATGCAAATGTATCTGTAGATGCATATAGGTCTAAATGGCATCGTAAAAGTCTTTCTGCTAAGTTCTTTGTGAAGTATCTGTTTACCAATTGAAAATATGGTTATTATTAATCACTGCAGTACAATAAACTTGCACATTCTAGCTTCTGTTAGTTTAGCTACTGTCAAAATTTTCCATTTTATCTCTTAATCTTAGCTAATTTAACTTTCTCCAGTAATCTCCCTTCTGACACAATTCCAAATTAGCCCTAAAACTCTGAATAACTGTGATTTTGTCACTGAAATACATAGGTATTCCATTCTGACTGACTTCTACCATGATATTATCTGTCATAATCATAGCAGAAAAAATATTGGACCAGTATATAACCATAATTTGTATTCATATGTTTTATTCACATGCTCAGCTGGTCATAATGAGAAAATGAAATTTAAAGTAAAACAAATGTATGATAAGGGCATCATCAGTTAGATTATAATTAGTGCTCTTTTATTCATTCACTTCAAAAAGCTTTGCAACACTGATATCAAATTAAAAAACCCCTTAATAATAATAGTTATTGGAAAGAAATAAAATACATTTTTTTCAGGTTTTCACAAGGAATTTACATAGAAAACTGATTTTTTAAGTGTGGAAATGTACACATATGCACTCTCACATATAAATACATAAATAGCTATGCACATTTTAATAGTGATGTGATGTGTGCTCTCAGGATATCTAAAAATTAACTTTTCAAATGAAAGCTGATTCTGCTTAACTTTACATATGTTGTAAATTTCTATTTCTCTTTTACTGCACGTGTATCTGGAAAATATCATAACCTGATTTACAGAAAATGTTTCCCATAGCCATTTGTCTTTTATAGAAAGTCACAATTATAATCTTTTATAAGGGTAAAAGAATTAAATAAGCAAGGCATTTCAGCCAAGGAATGGAGATAGATGAGCCTGTCAAAGGAGCCCCTTGCAAGGAACAGAACCCTTTGCTGATCTGTGTGATATGACCCTGACTAAGGAAAGAACATAGTGACTACAGCTCTATGTGGAAAGGAAAACACATTGTACTACTTGACTGAAGCAGTACAGAAACTGTGACTTAACAAGCAAATTCTAAAAGCTCTGCATTTAGGACTAACTGTTTTGAGGGAAGGGAAGGGAAGAACAGGGAAGAAACTCTGGATATGGAGACTGAAACATTTTGATAAACGTTTTATTTGGACCACCCCTGTCATTCATGTGTCATCTCGTGACCAGGATGAACGTGACTGGTCGCCATGCATCTGAACAAAACTAGCTCTCAGCTACCCTCCTTCCCCAAAGCAACAGCTCAATTACAGCCCCTATCTAGGCAGCTAAAACCCATTCCATAGGGCTTGAGAGGCAGGGGTTCATCGAAACAGAAAATTAAAATGGTTTAATGAAAAGGAATATTCTAACATGCAAAGATTTTCCACACCATTAAAACAACCATCATGACAAGTTTAACAAATTATCTCAAGTTTGCCAGGAAAACTTTAATGATGACTTCATGTTTAGAAGAAACCTGGATACTTAGAGGAAAAAGATACTTGGATCTCTCTCTCACATGAAAGGTAGATTACCATTACTTCAATAGTACAAATTATAGGCATTCTGTAAGGCATTTGATGATACTGGGTTGGAATAGGATAATCCTACATTTTTTTATGCAGCTTTAATATACAAGTAGCTAAAACTGGCAATAAACAACAATATAAATCTTTTGCATATTATCTAAGCCCATTATTTTGGGGATTTACAGCATTACATGCAATGACTTTTATGCCAATGCATCCCAAGGCAATTTACTAATCATGCATATGGGAATTACTTATTCACCACTAAGGTACAATCACCTGCTATCTGGAAAATAGTTCTTGTTTCACAGTGGAGAGAAAGTCAACAAAATTGCTTAGGAGCAGGACATGATAAAGAACACTCTTGTCAAGTGACAGGGAATGGGTATTACATAACCATCTAAACAAAAAACTAGCAGCAATTGTGTTCCTATTCCTTTGAAAGAAACCCAAACCCTAAAATCTTTGGATTATTAAGGGCCACAAATAGATTTTGTTTGATAGCAATCATTTCATATGCTTTGTTATAGCATAGCAAACTCCATTACCATAATGCAACTTATTCAGAGCTATCTCAACAATCACTGACTTCTATTTGTAAAACTCTTCAGTTTTACATCTCATTCAAACACTGACCACACTGGAATTGCCTGCTTGGCTTTTAGGAGGTCTGAAAATACCACAGATAGTAGGTCCAGGAAAACTACTAACCAAGTTTAGTAACTTTGGATGTAACTTAATATTGTTACCATGTTAAAGAATGGAATGCATGAACACCCATTACATTTGTGCTTGGCCTCTAGAAATGATTTGACAAGCTGTTTGACAGAGTAAATAATACCCTAATTTTATTCCCTGCATGACTAAATACAGAAGGAATGCTGAGTACCTGTGTGAATAAAGAGCTCAACTTGTCAACTGCTCCAACCTATGTGTGTGCTGTTCCCAATGCAAGACTCCAATTTCATATGAAACTTCATTATTCATTCCTATCCTGCCATTTATGGGCATGACTAGTCAAGATCTGTTCATCTTAGTTCTCACTACAAAGACTCTACATCCTATTATGAAGTGCTTTTTTTGTTTTGTTTTCCCCAGCCCCAACGTTCTCCCCATCTCAGAATAGCAGAACTTTTGCTTTGAAGTTAAAATTGTGATAACTCCAGCTTTAGCTGTCCATGACAATAAAGAACCTGCAGAGAAAAAATGACCAGCAGTCAACATGCCAACCTCATACTCAAGTGGAAATAATATTTTATTTTGGGAAGAGATTGCCTATATTTCTATATTCTACACTTACCTTTGACCTATATGTTGTGTTTTAAAAAATGCACTTACCATAGATACCACATGATCAAAGTTTACCAAAACTGAACAACTACAGCACTTTACCAAAGCAATTCAAGAGCAAGACATTTTAAAGTAGTAGTACTTATTCTTCTTACTAAAGAAGTATAAAAGCTAACATTTAAAAAAATTGTAATTTAACTCTCAGAGGAGAAATACCCACCCCATAATTATGCATTGTGTTAGTTATGAAGTGAGAAAATTGAAAATGCTTTCTTTAGTTTACAGTTCTAATGCTCTGCAATTTTATTTCCCAAGAAGACTAGATGGAAATTCTGTTTGTTTTGTGGGAGATTCTCAGCATAGAACTAGATACAGACTTAAAAACTAATAAAGACTTAAAGAGAATTAAAGGAAATTATTTTATCACCTGCAGGCTCCCAGCAGCAATTGCCTATGAAGTACCTGGCAGAAAATCTGGCCAAATGCTATGAACATTAATATGATTTGAGACATCCAAAATGCTGGAGTACATCAAGAAATACTAAGTGATCTAAATGGTTACTTCTTTATTTGCCACATTATTTAAGCAGGTGAATAATCCCATGGCAGATAACATAGCATTTACCCAAAACAGGGTGGTGGCAAAGGCAGGCTGTACTGGTGGAACAGCTCAGAATGATCTGCATACCAGCTGGAGCTAGGCAGGATGACAGCAATCATCGAAAATATTGCACACATGGTTTCACCAGGATACCCTAATGAAAGCAAACGTTATCACAGAGAAACAGCTGATAGTTATTCTCTCATTTATTAGGAAAGTCCAAGTCCTAATAAATTTTCTAAAGAAAACTAGGCAGAACATATCAATGTGGTAGCTAAAAAAAAAGTATTGCATTATAAATACAATATCTGAAGGAATGTGATAATCTGGAATTTTATTTTAGGGATGCTGATATAGCTCTCTCAATAAGGTTATTTTATTGCTGTAACTAAGTTGTAAAGTTATCTGCCAAAAAATGCAAAAAAATATTTAGAAAAAAAATTATGAAAAATATGAGCACATGAGTTTTAATCCACATGTGGGCCAGCAATGCTCCTGGAGATTGCTAAGTATTCCAGGCTCCAACAGCAGACAGATCACCTTTGGATCAACCCTAACCTCAAGTTACCTTGAGATTAAATTGCATTTCTATTGTATACTCACGTTGGGTTCATTATAAGTCGACGGAAGAAGTAAGTCCAGGTGATATAATCCATTGCATCCTGCTTGGATGTAATAGTTCCAGCAGCAATTTCAGCATTCAAGTGGTCAGCCAGCACCTCTAACAAGCTGAAGAACAGGAAACAAAAGGATTTAGCTGACTTTACAATCACAAAGACAGGTAATATATTTTGTAGAGTTGTCCATTAAAAGGTTTATTACTTTTAATCTGAAAATATTATATATTTATCTTCCAGTAAAAGGGAAGAGGGGAAGAAGGGGGAATGTAATTGCAAGGCCAGTCATCTTCTTTACATGATAGTGGAATGAAGCTCAAATTATTTTTTGATTGGACCAAGAATGCACAAGTTTAAGTCATTCATGGAACATATTCAGATGGAGCTACTCAGTGGTAACTTCTGAATATTGTATGTTGACCATATGATCATACTGATTTAATCCAATAGTGAATCATATGGAAAGACAAACAGGAAATGAAACAGTGGCAATAGCTTAGCTAATACTTGACAAATACTTCAGGGCTATTAAAATTACATCAAAACTGCTTCCCCCAGATTTTGCCTCATCTTCATCCAATGTAAAAAAAACAACAAAAGAAAGAAAATAAGAGCAGCTACTTTTACCCAGAATGATCTAAACTCAGAAACAGAATAATAAAAGCAGTTTTAAATGAGTCTTAAAAAATAAAATAGTCATTAAACAGAACAAAGACCTCCATTAGGGTATCTAATGAGATCATGCCTGGCTAGAGTTCAGTCAGAGAATAGCAAATATCCTTAAGGTTCAACCTAATTTTTCTTGTATTATATCTTTTTTCTTCTCCCAATGTTCTTTTCCTGTTGCTAAAAGTAAAGAATAATCTGGCATGAGTAACTGCTTGACTGCTCTGTACTGGTGACTGCATACTTCTAAGGGTCAGAACTGCAGACATTCTACACAGATTGTCCAACAGAAGCTGGACAGATGATTCAATAGCTTTTTCATGATAATGGAATTCTGGATTTTCTTTTATTTCTAATGTGCTGTGTTTCAGGCCCATGATCAGGGAGAGCACAAGGACTGCTATGAATTGAGTACTTAAGTGTAACAACTAATATGTAAACAATGGCTTTTAGAAAAAATGTTAATTAAAAAATTATGACGTTTACTTTTACAAATCGGAAATAGTACACAACGCTGATGAATCTACTCTCTGGTAAAACAGATGGGAAAGCATTCCAAAACTAAAATCCCCCCCAAAAACCTCAGCCAGTATGTCTTTGAAGATACAAAATACTTGATCATAAAAAAGACCAAGACAAACCTAAGTTGCGTAGTTCAAAACGAAGAGAGAACTTAACAAGATTGTTATTAATATGTGATTCTTCATCTGCAAATTTATCAGATATTCTTTTTTTTATAATAAAATATGGACTATATCAGGACTACAAAGTAAATATAAACACACAAATGGAGCTGCTGGTAACATAGAATATTTATAATCTTCCAAACATGAGCAAAGGTGTGATTACTTCTGTTATACTGAAGATATGATTTCTTTCTTTAGAAATACCCCTAACCAAGTAATAGGGATATTTCTCAATTTATGCTAATGCCGTGCAGTCTGGATATATCATCAACATTTTAATCACACCACTCTTTTCACTTATTAGCTATCATTTTGAAGAAGTTCAACTCCTAGACTTTTGTGCTAAGTGCAATTTCTCTGTTAAAAAAAGTGTGGTTTCCTAAGGAAATGAAGTATATGTTTCCACATTCTTTGTTTGCAAAAACTGTATGTCTCTCTGTGCACCACAGAAATCAACTTTCAAATACACCAGCCCATTTCAACTACATTTCAAAGGTGGATTGCACTCTCAAACTCCAACAAGTTTCCTGATCAGATAGAGGTCCCATTATCACTTATGTTGAGGGATAAAGTTTCCTTAGGAGAACAATACTGTGAATTCTTCTCCACTGAGAGAAGCTTTCAGTAATGTTCATGCTTTATTAGATGTCTGAGCATTGCTCCATGAAACATTCCTCTACAGGAGATCAATGTAACTAGTTTGGCTTCTCATTGAACAGCTAAATATATTAAAAATATCAAAACCAAGGCAAAAATTACATTATGCTGGACAGCAAACAGTACATCAACTAGATTCCAAGAGACTGCAAAAAGATGCTGTTTCTATACTTCTCACAAAAATTTTGCTATTTTTACTATTAGTAAGAGTTTATACCAGGTAAACTTGAACTTCGAATTTTTGAACTTTTGAGATTTTTAACAATGTGATACCTAAAATGATACAAACATTCTAGGTAGAAAGTGCTTGAAACTCACCTTGATTTTTCCTATTAGTAACTCATCACAAAATTTCAAAAAAGGTTCTGAAGATCATGGATAGTTGTCCTAAACACTGCCCTCAAAGAACAGTGCTTTGACATGTTTGAGCCAACACCCAGAAATGGGGAGGCACCTGTAGTATTATTTGGGAATGGACTGACGAGCTCAGCAGTGCTTCAAAACTCACGGAAGAAAGGATTTTTCTGAATAAAGATGGGTAATTTCTTTTTTTAAATTGTCTTCCTTTTGAGTCCAGTATTTAGGACTTATCCTGCACATGAATTTTGTTTCCCTTTCCTCTATCCCTCATTTATAGTATTGTTTATAATTTGATCAGCTTTTCTGATTGCTTTATCTTTACCTTGATTCAACTGGAAAAGGTTCATAAAGGAATTTTTTGTAGAAGTCCTTCTTAATATCATGAACTAGAATGACAGCTTTTCCTTGGTCATCGAACTGTGGTCTGCCAGCACGCCCCATCATCTGAAGCACATCTGCCAAAAAGACAATAATGTATAAGCCAAATATTTGTTTGGATGAATAAATAAATGCATTTATGTCTGTATAGCATACAATATAGGTTTATTGCATTACTTTGGCCTTGTACGCTCTGTTGGCTTTGACACTTCCAAGTTTTTTTTCCATCTCAGATAAAGTTATGATGAACTTTCTGTCAGAGACTATCTTCTTTTATACTTAAATACTGCAATAGAATCTAGGCTTACATCTCATATAAATTGCCTTTACCCTCCTTCTATTCCACATCCATACCTCATTTTATTACATGCAATTAAAGCTGATGAGTAAGACAACTCATGAAACCTATAATGACAATTGCCTATAATTTCCTAATTTTCAAATATTTGACTTCACCCTTACACAAGTTCCTCATGTAGGCTTTTCTGCTAGATACGATTTCCTAGATTTTGAGTATTTTAGAGATAAAATGGTATAGGCAATTTCTAATTACTGAGAACTATGATATTTAGCACTCAAACAAGTTATATTAGTTATTAGCATTGGAGTAGAGATGGTTTCATATAGCATTTTGTCCCTACATCACATCATAATATACAGAATTGAAAGCTGGTTCAGTCATGCTACCTATACACCATTGTTTGTAAATACTAATTAATGACTTCTATAAACACTGAAAATACTAGTTAATGTAAAACGTGCTCAACTTGCTACCTGTCCCCAAGGATAAACATGCTTATCGTATATTTGTTTGTCTTCTCTTTATTTGAGAAGTGCATCTGCATAGGTTGTTTTGTGTCACATTCACCAGAGCTCTGAATCTTTTCTGGTGCTGTTACTAACTGCTATTTAACTTAGAACAAACAATGGAAAGCAATTCATAAGTTTTACATCTTTAATGTTAATATTTTTAATGTTTTGTGTATTCTGTATGAGCTCTATCATACCCGCCCAGTATGTGGCTTGCAGCACTCGGCATTTTGAAGAGATTTATTTGAGTTAAAATCCAGAAAGTAAAGATTGGGATACAGCAACTGACCGTAGCAGGAGAAACAGACAGTCCAATTATGATTTTTTAGTAATATGTTTTCACTTGTGTACTGACTTGTGCATAGAAAGCAATGCTTTTTATCAGTTTATTCCTTTTGTTAGCTTAGAAGTGACATTAAGATGTAAAATGAAACTAGTTTAAATCTGCTGCTTCTGAAGAGGTATGTGCACAGGAGGATGATGAAACAACTTCTATGTGGTGAATTAAATTGTGCATAATACCACACAGGAAATGGATTTACCAAAAAGTGTCAGGAAATTATTTTTGACAATATCCACTATGTAATTATCCAAACTCAATATTTTCTTTACTGACTATATGTTGCTTGGCTGCTCTTAATCACTGGACCAAAGTCTTGAGATATTACATATGATCCAACTGGCTGACTAAATAAATGCCTGTTAACTGCGAAAAAGTCATCCCCAAAACCTCTGACTTCACTCAAAGAAGCATTCTTGCTTATTTTGAAACTGCTGAACACTCCAGAGTGATTAATTCTGCCCTCAGCTGCTTCCTTGGAGCCAAATGCATTCCTGACACAGAAAGGTAACTTCAGTAGAGTGAAGCCCAGTAATACCACGATGGAACATTGAAAGCATAACTTGAGGGCAGCATTAAAGACAGTATTGTGAAACTTCTGGAAGTATTTCAGAAAGAAATTAATTACATTTTCATTTTATTGCTGCAGCAAAACTACTACCTATCCACAGAAGTTCCAGATGCAAAAATATTCTCTAGAAAGTTAAAAATAAAAATGCTTTAAGCAAACCACACCACATGTTTTTTCATAAAATAAGGAATCTGCATTTTCTGTTGCAGTGCAGACAACAAAATCTGAATGCTTCCATTACAGATGGTGGTATTCCATCTATCCCCTCCCCTGCCCCAAGTCCTATTGAGAACTGAGGAATTGAACAACACCCAGTGTTGAAATTACCTGAATTTAAAAAGGCAATAGAGAGTATCAGCATTCCCTAATGCCTTTGTGTGTACTTGTACAACAGATTTCTAAAACAGCATAGTAAGCCTGCACTGTTTATTGAGTCTCTGATTTCCTTTAAATGTATTATTTTCTCTGTTACTGATTTCTGACAGTGCCATGGATTCAACATAAAGTTTAAAACTTCTGTTGATTTCTTTCCTCGCCACTTTTCCCCATTCAGTAATAAATGATCATCACCATTCTTCCAGTCGGCACGAGCGTGATACGACTTCGCTGCGGAGAGTGTTTTCACTAAGTTTACATCAGCCAAAGTCTGTCACAAAATACAAGTGTGCATGGCTAAGATCCCAGGTCAGACCAGAATCTTTGAACAAGAGAGTTGGTCTGGAAATTGATCCCAAGTTTCCTGCAGAGCACTAACCACTAAATTAAGCTCTATGATGGGTTACTTGAAGAAGTAACCCTGTAGTATTTTCAGATTGAGCGTGTTTTTACATTACTAAGCTTCTCTTGCCAAAAAGACAGTGCATGGCTAAAAAGATGCAAGCTCTGTATTTCCCTAACAAATCCCATTTACATTGTCCTTAAGTGTATGTATTGCTAGCATAGTATAAGAACATTTAATAATTTACTTGCTCGTCTGAAAAAAGAAAGGGAAAATAGAACAGGAAACCTGGAATAAATTTAGCTTGTTCTCATTCTTCAAACTTAGTACGATCCAGACAAATATTCTCCCTGTCTGAACTCTGAAAAAAAGTTCTTCCATGGTTCACTTTCTTCAGCTTGTTGAAAACACTGCAGAACAGTTTATGAAAACCGGAGTTTCATGGAGCCAGAAAACAACAAAAGTCTGCATAAAGCCAGAAAAGTATTTAATTTAGCTGCTTATTTCTGAAGTATTCCTCATATCACTGAAGATATCAGGCCAGTTAAGGTTTTTTGTTTACTACCAAGTGACTGTGCATACATTTTATTTTCTCATATGTGTGTGATTCAACTGTTACATTTCAAACCATGGCTAAGTTTACTGTTAAAATTTTGTTTCTGTTTAGAAAAGGTTTAAGAAATGAAAAAAAATTGCACGCTTGAAAAGTTTCTTTTCTACAATTATGTAGTGAACTAGATATGGCTTAATATTGTCCCTTTAATTATTTAATGTCTATATATACACATTAAAGGAATTTAGCATGAAAATATTTGCCAAACAAATCATTATTGCATAAAATCTTAAGAGTTCTCTTGCATTAAATAAAGAAAAAACCCTTACCTCATTTCTCCTAGTCTTTATCAAATTCAGTTACTAAATATTTCAGGTCATTTGCATATGCTTGAAATACGTTTCAGCATATGAACATTTCCATAATTTATGTGAGTACCTGTAATGGGATAATCCACGTAACGTCTTGTTTTTCCATCGTAGTATTCTGTTCCTTTAACAATTACTAAATGAGCTGGAAAATTTACACCCCAAGCTAATGTGCTCGTGGCAATAAGAACCTAAGACAAAAAGAAAGATTAATGAGGTATATGTAACAAAAAGTCAACTTTTAAAATTCCATGTAAAACTCATTATGGCAGGATTCAAAAAGAACACATGTACCTGGATTTTGCAGTTCACAAACAATTCTTCCACAGTTTTCCTGTCCCTTTCATGCAGACCTGCATGGTGCATGCCTATTCCAAAAGCAAGTGTCAGCTTCAGATTCGAATCTCTAACTGTGCCTATAATGTCATTCATCTGTAACAGAAATAATAATTGCATGCTTTAAAACAGATTACTAAGGAACTTTTGTGTTTCTTATCTTCCTTTGTTTTTGTAGGAATGATAATTTGCTCACTGCTGTTTATACGAGCAGGAAAACAGAACCCTCCTCAGTCTCTGAAGACTGGTTTTGTCTAAAAAAATACTATATTAACAATGGGGTTGGAATACAAAATGCACATGACTTTATTGACATGCTAAGTAACACAGACAAGGAAATGAAAATGCTGAAAATATCTTGACAGGTCTGGCAAATACTGTGCATTCTGTTCTGTGTTTGTTTAATGCAATCCCTAGTATCAAAGGAGTTAGAACTGGTATAAAAACATAGCAAATCCCTGCAACCAGTAACATAATAACAGTCATGAAAAATAAACTTGGCTCTCTCTAATGCCTTTGAACAGATAGAGTGTTTCTCAGTTTGATAATTTTGCAATTATTATTCATCAAGAAAGCTTCCTATTCACATGCTGAAATGCAAATTAATTTGAAATTTTTTTTTGAGTGCGAGTTTGTAATTTATAGATTCAAAATCTGTAGTGAACTCCAACATCTATTAAGTGTATTCATTTTAAACTTTCAGAAGTCCAGATAAAAAGCTACTTTTATTACTATTACTAATTCTTTCCAATCTGATGTCAATGACTCTTGGAATAATTTTCACTACTATGATTTTAACTACGTTTCTTGCCTATATTTTCAAGTCATAAATTTGATAATAGGCTTATTTATTTTTTTAGATGACCCCCGTGAAAAGTCTCTTAGTAATAACGAACAAAACAGTCTTGTTAAGTGATTCTACTCTTCAAAATTATTTTTATTGTTTTATTCCTAAGGTCACTTATTATTTTATGTGATTTTAATATAATTATAGCCAGGAACTTTAAAATTTATGCTCTTATTAGTGGTTTCCTGGTGCCACCAGCAGTGGCATGATGATATTGCATACTTAGGGGCAGAATCATTCATGGTCATGGGAGGTATAGCCAAGGTTAGGGAATAAAACAGTAGTGCAGAACAAATTAGTCAAGGTAACTGAATAATTTGGACATAGTGTTCAGGCTCAAATCAGACTGAGTTCTCCAAAGTACTGAGATATGATAGCTGCAGTACCACAGTGATATCTCCATTCCTACTTGGGACTCTGAGGTGTTTCACTTCTGATGCTCAAGATTGTAACCTCTCTAAATTTTTTCTGTGTTTTACAATTCTCAGACCTTAATGTGAATAAAATGATTCACATATCTAAACTCAAGTAACATGTTGTTACTATTATAAAAAATATCCATAAGAGGTACAAAAAATCCAGAGAATACAACCATATTGAGGATTTTAAAACAAACAAACAAACAAACAATATAGATTTTGTAAATCAATCAATTTTGTCAGGAAGAGTAAATTGCAAAGCATTTTAAAAGTCTATTTGTTGAAGTAATCTTGACTAATGGAACCACAACTGATGGCAGTAACAGAGAAACTGATTTAAAAAAAAAAAAAAGTTCAACTTTCGAGAGACCAATCAATTTCATCTGTCAATGGAAGCTCTTAAACTTTATTTACCCTCACAATGCAGTTGCCTGGAGGTTCCTGAGTTTCCTGTACTATAAGACACTGTAAGAGGTTTGTTGTTGTATAAACTGATCTAGCACATATAAAAGAAAAGGGTGCTTACAGAAGAAAAGAGCGAAGTGGTCCATAAAACACTGAAAAGAAAGGGAGCAGAAAGAAAAAAACCCAGTGAATTGAGAAGTGAAGAGGGGATAAGTCCATTTAGGAAAGGGAAGCAAAAAAAGTGGTAGATAAGTTGAAGAGAGTAAAGAGATGAATGAAAGGAGGATATGTTAAAGGATAAAGTTTATCTATCTAGATACAATCAGCAAACCTTTGATTTCTCTAGTCAACATGTAGACATGTGACTTCAGTGTAGACAACATGAATTATGACCCATCTTAAAGAGCTTTTCTTCTAAGACTAAAAAATATCTGGATAAAATGGGAACACATATATTGTCTTCTCTACAATTATGACCATCAACATAAAATACTAAAAATATAATTAAATCTATTAATGATTCTTTTACTACAGGTTTATTAATTGTTATTGGTACTGCACAGGCTCCTTATGCCTATGTACACACTTTGAGAAATAAAAATTATATGTATATATTTAACAGGAAATTAAGATGAAAAAAGTAGAAAACAAAATTGGTAAATATGTGAAAAACAAAAAAAAATGCATTTACATTTCAGTCAGCTTCTGCACTCAAGAACTGACAAAAGATACTGCGTTGCTGAATTAATTTTTCTTCTCCCCACCGAGAATCAGCACCTTCTGATAGTTATGTCTTTAATGTAAGGGAATGAGCCAATTCCAAAGACATTTATTTCATTATTCACAGCAAAAGAAAGAGATATTGGGAAAATAATGAATCGAAACCCCCTTTTCCTCTAGAACAGTACAGGGATCAAATTAGCTGATTGGGATTAGCCTAAAGTGATTAGACTGCTCCTTCAGCACATGAGGTTTTACACTGGGAGCTATTTCCAGCACACAACCTGAGCTAAACCTTTCTGCCATAGAGTTGCCAGCGCAAAACATCCTAAATTCACACTGCTGGGAATTTATTCAAAGATGTTCTTCTTGCTTTTACAATCAGTGGTGGTTATTTTTTTTCCCCTCTGACTCGTATTACAGCGGCAGCCTGTGGAGCTGTTAGTCATACCTGCAAAGCAGTGTAATTTACCACAGGAAAACTAAAGAACCCTTAGCAGGAGCACTGGCACATGTACTGCTATCCTGTCATTTTAGCAGCAGGGAATCCTAGTCATTTTTAGCTGACCCCTTACTTTCACATAAATCACTGTAATAAACATAACTGTTTTACCCATAGGCACAATCCAAGGCTTAAAATTCTCATGACAATTTATTTAAAAGTATAACTCCCTTATGTCAGTGTAGTGTAAGAATATTATAACTTTCTATTAAGAAATAATGGCACAATTAATAGGTTCATTAACCAGAAACAGACACAGCACTGTGACTATAAAACAAATCTAATATTTCTGAATTGTTATGACTCAATTACTATTTATCTTTCTGAAAACAACTGCAATGTAGGTTTACTCACAGAAGGATAAATCAAATATATCTTACCTTAAGAACAGAAAAAAATTATATTAAAATAATATAAGGAAATACACATTGTACCAGCATTAAAAAGCCCTGTACAACACCAATTCTGGGATCTTAATGCCAGGAAGGTATTTTTCCCTGGACTCATAGACAAGCAGGATCAGGCCCATGCAGAAAGGTTTTGCTGTCTGTCAAATTCTTTTTTTTTTTTTTTTTTTTTTTTAATGAGCAAAGAAAAATATCTCCTGAAAAGCAATTTGGGAACCTGGTAGCATTGCAAAATATTTATTCTAAAAAATATACTTTATTTCTACATTTTCTATCGTAATTTCTAAACAAGCCAGATTTTTCTCAATCAAGTCATTTTCTTTGTTCCTGCACATATGTAAACTGTTGAACCATTTACTTTAAGCTAATAGAACTTTTTTTTTTATATTTTAAATTTATTATACTTAAAAAGCTTTTGTAGAAAGATAGGATTCCATTTAAGCAGATACATTACCCTGTGCCTGAAATACATTCCAGTCAGAGTATAATTCAGCAAGTTGATGACAATGCTGGCTCCAAAAGAAAGGAGGAGACCAGATTGGACAAGAATGAGCTAACAGATTGTGCAGCCCAATTCTGTCCCTTTGAGTGTGATATATTGTTTCAAGATGCTAAAACCCCATACTTTCTCAAAGCATATCTGTTGTGCTGGTTTTCCCATTTTCACAGAATCCTCATTATTAGTACTCTCTACTCTTTTCAAAGCACGTCAGACTCAGACCATATGCCACTGAATAATGCTTATCAATTGTCTAAAATGCCCAATAGAAGAAAGGTCTGCCAAACAAAAGAATCGTGAAAGTTATGAAGTCTTTTACAAAAATAATTACATATTTCACATCTGCTACAGATGTTAAGTGAAATAAAAACATCTCCTTGTTATAACTAAACGTTAATTTTTATGGCACACTTTTGTGTCATAAAACCAACATCTTGTAGAAGGAAGTTGAACTTCTATAATGACTGAAACACTTAGAAATCATTCTCGGGTACCCTCCTGATCTTTAAAGGCAGAAAAAAAAATCATCTTACAAAATTATTTTTGATGAAGAGTTGGCTTATACTTCAGAATTATCCCACACAGAACAAGCTGCCTAAAACAACTCAAATAAGATTATTCAAGGAACATTTTCAAATCTGCTTTAAGCAGTTGAGATATATTTATTAAATCATATTTAATAATACATAATAATACATTAAAGCATAATAATATAATAAAACATTTAACACTAAAAGACAAATTTAAATGACAGAAATATGCCTGTTCATGACACAGACCAGATTCTTCTATTCCTGTTTTATAGTACAACATTACCTCAAAACATTAACATGGAGATAATAGATTGTTTGATTTAAAGGTTAGAAAAGAAAAAGCCATCTTTTGTTTTTCCAAGAATTCTTAGGATTTTTATTGGGTTTGGGTATTTTCTTTGTTTGTTTTTATTAACAATGCAAACCAATTATTGGTAAAATTTAATTCCCTTTCATGCATATGGCTATTTGTATTTCCACACAGTGTACAAACACATATGTACTAATCCATAATTAGTGCACACATGTTTATACAATCACATGTCTAAAATGGCAAAAATCAGGATGGGTCTGATTCATTCTTTTGGAGTCAATGAGTGTCCTTCATTCAAGGGCTCTTGAATTCTGTGGAAACAAACTATTGCCTGATATGGATGCTATTGAGTGTTACTGCAGGTATGTTTGTGCTAAAGGACACTAGTTATTTCTAGATGTTTCATAAAGAGCAGTCTTAACAAGATGCAGATGGCCAAATGATGCACACAGCAGAATGTAAAAAAAACATTGTGGATAAAGTTAAAACTATGTACACTGGTACATTTCTTCCCCCTCCTTGCACTGTAAATATAAAAAAAAAACAAAACAAAAAAACAAATCCAAGTATCTGGACAGGGAATAAATTTTTAAAGAAACCCCACCAAACAAATAAAAAAACACCCTGCTTGTCTGCTGGTGAGAACTGCATTCTAACTTCAAACAATAAACCATAAATACTACTTTTGTACTTTTGTTTTAGGTTAAAAACAAAAAGCTGTAAAAACATTAGAGAAAAATAAATAAACTGAAAACTTGATTCTAATAAATTATGTTGTAAAAAGATTGCAACATTTTCTGCCACCACAGATGTAGATGCAATTTCTGACAGAGGACTTGCTCCTCTTCAGTCAGCTTGTAATGTACAACAGTATAACTGATCTTACCCAAGCTGACCATCACAAACTGGTGACACTGTCTGTTTCCAAAACGATAATCTGAGTTATTGTCCCTTTTAACAAGATAAGTAATGGGTCACAAGCTTCAACATGACAGTCCTGGCTGACAAGTCCAAATTAGAATTTTAGCTAGGAAGTGCATATTTAAAAATAATGATTATGCAGGGTAAGCATAACATTTTCTTTTTCCATGGGCATGTTGGCATCCTCTATTTATAGATGCAGTCTCCTCTTTGAGATGCACTGCCCATTCACATTTCTGTCATGATGCACCTGTGCCTCAAAAGCATAACCAGGACAATCTTTACAAAGTGAAGTCTACTGTAGAGTTCTTGGTATTACTGCAGATGGGAAGGAAAACAGATTCTGCTACTGCTTCTTCACTCTGTTGAAAAATAAACTCAGTCTTGGGGCATACTGTAAGAGAGATAAATTTTGGAATGTGTATGGACAATGCAACTTACAGAAAAATTAAAAAAACATCTCTAAGGCTCTAAAGGGAACTATTCTTTTTTCCTAGAAACTGCCCACTCATACTCTGGGAGAATTGTAGCAGTGTTGCTTAAATCCAGAAGAACGTCTGCATGTGAAGTTCAAAAATGTAGGGGTGAGCTTTAAAGCATCAGCTACAAATCCTGGCAAGTAGGGTACTTCAAACATTGTTGGAGGCTTCCTTGGTGAGACTAAAGTATATGTAATACATGAGGTCTTTGAGTGGCCATTTCTTCACAAAAAGCATGCACATAGCCTGAAACTTAGTTGGATAGAATCTATGAAAGAAATTTAACCATTGTAGTGCAGCAAGAGGTCCAGCAGAGCTGCAAAACTGAGCAGTAGTAGAATCAGCAATTTTCATGGAGTACAGGCCAGTTTTATGAAGATTGACTGCTTCCCAACTTTCTGAATACCTTTCAACTTTCTGAATAATATAACGTGTATGAACCAAAATTCAAGGAAAATGTCCAGGAAGAACCATTCCCAAAACCTAATGGAACTGCCTATAACATGTATTTTTCAGTAGATGTATAACAAAATTCCTTCTCAACTATAATTCAGTTGCACCTATTAGATAATGACTCCTTTGAGGGAAAGAACATCTTGTATGATTCCTCCATGATCCATGAATGCTGTTATCTACTTTGGTGGCAACGGCTGAAGGGTTCTTTCTATATGTCACTTATACATACAAATATGTATTCCATAAGGTTCATGCAAGTTAATGTCATTTGAAATATAACAGATTGATACATTGCCTGAATTTGATATTTGGAGCTGGGTGGCAAAAATGTAAGTGGATTTGCCTGTTATCTCAGAGTACTATGAAAAGCAGCCTGGAAGCTTTTGAACAGAATTATTCATCACAAGCTTCAAACAAGATCCTGGTTTATCACCACAGGCAGAATCTCTACAGAGAAGATGAGGGAAGCTAAGATGATGGCATAGTTGATAAAAAGAGATCTAGTATTAGTAACAACACATTAAAAAAGATTCAGTACTGGTCTCTTCTGTATTCCAGTCTCCCCCCTACAAGGCCTGAATCTCTCTGATACCATCACAAAGAGGAACAAAGAAAAACCACTTTTAATGGCAGCAAGAATCTGTCTCTACCTCTACATCAGTCCTTTAGAAGCTATTACAGATGACATTGTTCTAGAACATTTCAAGAAGTCTTAAGAACTCTACTGGGAAGCTAACATAAGAACTTTTAGCCATCATGTAGCAAACTCAACTACACCATTAAACAAAACTTACTAATGAGTTCTCAAAGGAATCTTATGTCAGCCAAAATGAATATTATACAAATAAAGCTGACTGAAGAAAAATGCCATGGTCTACTGTACAGCTTGCTAACTTTATATATACCCATGAAAAAACTCCTAGATCTCAAAATACTTCACAATTAAGAATTACAACTCTTTTGAAAATAAAGTAATTTGTCTCTAAGTTCCCCTAAAGAAATAGTGGTTAGTGGAAAAAAAACAACAAACCAACAAACCAACAAAAAACTGTCAGGAAAAAAAAAGTTGTTTAAAAGGCAACAAAAATTTGATTTTTATAACTGGTCCATTTTAAGCCCATATGGAATTTTGGACAAGGGCTTAAGACATGGAATATCTACTATAAAGTATTTTCTAGCTCTACTTTTCAAACTTAAAAATTTTATAGCAATCTGGAGAGAATTTTGTCTATTTCACATATAAGCCTGACTTTAATATTACTTGAATTTTTTTTTATAATTAACCCCCCTAAATTAATATGAGGTCTTTTTTAAATTATTTATTTCTATTTTTATTAAATAATTAGGCAGGATGTACACTATGTATGTAGCACTGCTAGAGCTTTGTCCTTTGCTTCAATGTCAAATGAAACTCAGGCTAATCATGCTCATTTAAAACACAAAACTACAAACTACTCCCATAATTGCCCAAAGAAATATCCACTTGAAATTGTGGGTACTTCAAACAGAATTGTGTTCTGCATAATAGTGGTAAGATATAACAACTTAGAACTTAATCCTTAGTCTTTTACATTTACGTAATCAGAACTGAGTAACTTGGTAGGTATCTCATGCTCCAAACATTCAGCTTATTAATTCAAATACAAATCATATGCAAATGCTATTAAACTAATAAATGCAAAGTCTGCTTGTCCTTGTTGGCTCCTATTTCAAAACCTTCAGAGGCTTATTCTGGAACATGAAATTGAAAGACTCCTAATAGAAAACCCTTTTCCAGCAAGTGAAGAAGCTTCAGTTACAGATCTTTTCAGAACAGCAGTGGCTCCCAGGACATGGGGACACTGTTCATATTAATGCAAGTCATTTAGGGCAAGCTGCCCAGTGCATACTCTAATTGTAGGTGAGATTACTACAGTAAACCAGCACAAGGTACTAGAGTACTCTACTAAGTAATAATAAATTGGATATGGAATGTTTCTATTAGTTCAAGAAAACATTAAATAAGAGGTTGTACAGCTAGAAGAGCACCATCAAGTTGAGATATGCTTTAGTATTACTGGTTTATCAGCCAAGACAGCCATTTTCTATTTTAAAATCCATCCAAAACAGGAAGGATAACGATCTTTTGCTTTATCTCTGAAAAATCCCATTTTATTTTTTGGCAAAGAGCAAACAAACACGAACAATATGATTTAGAAACCTATGCTTTTTGGTATATAATATTTATAATTGTATAACCATTTCAAAAACTGTTGATAGATAAATATTCATACTGTAATCAACTTGGATTTAATATTAAATTTATTTAATAAATAAATAAAATATTTAAGAAATTGAATATTTATTATTCCTGCATTTTGCTGTGTTTTGGCCCTAAATCATCACAAAAATTCCAAGTAGAAGATTTTCAATTATTAGAAAAAGCTAGTCTCCAAAATCTTGAAAATCTGAATATCAACCAAAAAACCTGTTTTGCAGCAATGATATACTATAATCAGGACCATTAGTGCAGAGTGAAATAAATAATACTGCATTCAGAGCAGGTGCTAAACTGAGTGAATTAAATATAATCTGGTATACAGTTTGAAGAATGCAGATAAAAGAGAATATTGAATAATTGTTTATTATTTAGCCATCATTCATGTTTTGCAATAAATAAAAGAAGACTAAAAAATAAGAATAAAAAGTAATTAAAGATTATATTGCTTGAAGAAGAACAAAAACCAAGCCTTTCTGCTAGCATTGTTTAACATCTAAGTGTTTGACTTTGTAATCTTTATATATTGAAAACAAAGATATTGGCAGAAGCTTTATTTTTTATATCATTGATTTATTTCATTGATATGAAAGACTGAACCATTACTAAAGGATTGGTTCTGCAGTATGCCTATCAATCTAGGAATATAGATGCATGCATGTATATACATAGGTACATATATTCCACAGATATATATGCATATACATACACATAATGCATCTTATGAGAAAGATGATTTTTCTCTTAAAACACTGAAAGAGATTTGGTTTAGATTTCAGCTCAACATCTATATGTCACAGATGTCCAGCTGTTAACTTTAGAGAGCACTAGCCCTCTTTCTTTTAGTCTTTGTCTTATCTTGGTATCAAAGACTTGCACCATGTGATATATGTTGTCTGGGACCATGGAAGTAGCATTAATAAGATATGCAGGAAAAAACAAAGATAAAAGAGTTTGTGTTCTGAAGTTCAGCTCTTGCACAGACGCTTCTATAGCCTTAATGCTGTCACTACTTTTAATACATAGGGAAATTTAGCATATGCATAACTCTTTCAAGATCTACCCTCAAACAACTTGTTACAGATGATATTTTTTTTTTTTTTTTAAAAACATCAATAAGATAGAAGCAAAGCATAAATGAGGCAGGTAAAATGATTCTACCTCTCTTTCATCCATCTTCAGCCATTGTTTGGGATCATCCTCTGTGGCCAGGAAAGCTATGAGATCTAAGGCAGTAAGCCTTGTCTGTCGCCTCGATGACACAAAAATAAGAACAGGCTTGGCTGGAGAATGACTCCGAATCGCTGTTGAGCAAAACAGAATTTGAGAATTAGGCCCTTTAATGACAAAAATGAGAGTTTCTCTTTGCAATCCCATGACAGCTGACAGACCTCCCTGCAGGTGACATTGAGGTATGTCTACTGAGCCTCTATTCTGCTGGATGGATACAACTGAGGTGAGAATACACCACCTCTGAACCAAAGGCTGTAAATCTACACTTAGCTGAGTCTCAATTTCCCTTCAGCTACTTCACTGAACGCTGTCAGCTAATTAAGAGAACCAGTTATGGGAAAAAACCAACCACCACAAAACCTAGACAAACTTTCTAGAATTCAAGCTGGTGAATTTCTCTATCTCAGCCGACTAAGTATGTTAATGTTTTTTCTACTGTTGGATTATGTTGTCTCAGACTCAGTGCCATGAAGTTCTAAAATTTGCTTTCTGCCTAACCCTGAGCTCAAACTGCATAAACTCAAGTCAGACTACAGAGGATCACTTCAATATACCAATTTCTGAAAATGTAAAAAAAGGAGAAAGTGACTTTTCAACAGATGCTGTGAAAGTGGGCAATACAGTACAAGAGAATTTTGTTTCTGTGCCAGCTAACTAGCCTGATATATTTAAACGAATTATGATAGATTTAAATCAATTAGGTTTTGGGACTTTTTAAAATAGCCTTTTCTTGCTCAGCCCATCTTTGGAAAGTTTCAGTTTGCAGTGAAATTTTTATGGTTTCAGGAATAAGTATTGCCATGAAAATGCTAAAATAACCTTGACTGTATCACGTCAAACAAGTTGGGAACAGCATGCAATAAATCATATTTATACATATTTCTAACATCAACAAGCACTAGAAGTATAAACAGGTGTACCTAGAATTTCAAAAACTCTCTCTAAACCACTTATACATCCATTTGTGTGTTTTGTCATGTAATTCTCATTCAAGCAATTAAATTTATGTATTTTTAATCTCTGAAAACTATTTCATACTGCCCACCAGGACATATTATTCCACAGTTCATGAATACTACCCAGCATGTGCTCCTGCAAACACACACACGATGCACTTGTGAAATTATTGAAATAGGAAAATTCATGTGCATTTATACCTTACAACTATATATGCCAATATATCTATATATTTTAAAAGCCAACCATCTAATGGATTTTTGTTGCTTCAGGAACAGGTGTGGCAGAACAGCCCAAGACAGATTTATTGTTCATTAGTGTTTTTGTACAATGCTCTTGTGGAGGTGTAAATAATCCGAGCTGTCAAGATTGGTCTCTAGTCCACAATCAATACTTTGCTTCTGTCATAAGGCTAATTAAAGCAGCTAAAAAGTCCCCTCACAAATGTCACCTTACAATCAACAGCAGTTCACACCACAAAATTTATTTTGGAGGTTATTTTTAATTGATATAATAAATATTCCTTATGTAACCAAAGCAAAACATGTTCAAATAAAATACAAGAGAGCTTTTCTTAAATCTATACTGCTTGCCAGCTTGGTTAAGAATAAAAAATTGGAAACAGAAGCATATCTGGATGCACTACAAATTTTGAATTTTATGGTTATTGCTTTGAAACTAGAATTATAGGAGGTTAGCCTGACTTGCAACTTCTGTTCACAATTTTTTTAATGCTTACATGCAGTGGACCATATGAAAATACCTCAGCATATTAATAATATGAATGGTTTTATTGCTTTCTAAATTTCAAATATTTTTACACAAATATTTCTCTCTGGTGTCAAACACTAAGAGAAAACACATTTTATTTCCCCTTCACTAACACTAATTTTATTCTTCTGTTCTAAATACATTACATTCCTCTGTTACATGTTGCATTTGCAGCACACTTTATGTTTCAGACAAATAGCTTTGGGCCATTAGCAGAGCAGATTCTCCCAATACATGCCAAGAGTACATACAGTAACACATGCTGCAAATGTGCTGCAAATGAACAGTGCAAAGTCTCTTTTTCCTTTAGAGTAAGAAGTTAAAGGTCTAGGAGCTTGCTGCTTACCCTGAAAAGCAGGTTTGTTCATGCTGGCCATGCGAGGACAGTAGTGCTGGCCAGGGAAGCCCTGGATGTGCACCTCCAGAGGAACCGGGCGCACGGATGGTCGGAAGTTGAACAGACCCATCTACAAGAGAACATTTTCTTCAAGTTTAGCCTTGAATTATCTTACCAACTGCTATTTTTCTTTTCTGTGTGACAAATACATATCCATTTTCTAAAACTTTTTTCATACCTGGTTAATGTTTAGCCAGTCAGCAAGGTCTCTGGCGTTTGCTAAAGCAGTGGATAAACCAACTACTCTTACTGGCTTCTCAGTGTGAGACGAGATAAAGTTCGTTCGAGACACGATGACTTCCAAAACTGGGCCTCTCTCATCCCCTAGTGAATGAAAGGTCAATGGAAAAACAGAGAAAAAGGAAAGGTTCAGATGTCAAAAAGTATATTCTCATCATAAGTAACAGCATACTTCTTCAAATGAAGCAATGATTCTGATCAAAAGCAGTGAAACATGCTCACCTAGAAGATGGATCTCATCTATGATGAGAATGGCAACTTTCTGAACATAGCTTCTGTTCTGCCAGCTTCTGCTGACACCATCCCACTTCTCTGGGGTAGTAACAATCAGGTCAGCCTGGGCAATAGCTCTCATATCAGGAGTCACATCTCCTGTCAATTCTACAACCCTGTAATCAAGAAGGACAGTGGCTTGGCTTTACAAAGCTTTAAAACATTTTAATGTTAAAATATTTACTCCTTAAATTCCTAAAAGAAGAAATCAGCAAAATAATTCTGCTTCTTGACAAATCTATTTAACTGGATTTTCAAAATTGCTTTAAGTAAACAAACCTGTCTCTCTGTTTTCCTAGTAAATATCATACCAATACCAAATACCATTCCTTAGCAAAACCATATAAAAAGAAGAGGATGAGTCCAAACCAACAGTTAGTTTTTCAAAATGAAGATAACATAATACTGGTATGATGTAATGTGAATCTTAACATCCTGTCACAGACAGGATGAAAGCTTTCATGGAAGCTACCAAGTTGCTGCCTGCTGCTCTGCATAGATCTCTGGTTTGAATAATGGGGCTAAACTGCTGTGTGTATTGCATTTCTCAGTGAAGGTCCATTAAGACTGGTGCAGAGATTAGCCCGAGATTACTTTTTGAAGAAGATTAGCAATTTTTTTCCAATTGTTTACAGCATTTGCAGTAACTCATCATTTTAGATGGATCCATTATGATGGGTTTTAGACTTTTCAATGACACACTCTAAATCCAGCCGAACATCAAACAAAAATTCCTCAAAGAAATGTGCATATTCTGTTCAATATTTTAGTCAAAAATAATTGTAAATTTAAAAAAAAAATAAAAATATTACCATAAAATATTTTATCTCATTGCTGTAATAACAACAGCAATATTATTGGCAATTTCATGTACACAGAACAGCATCTCTTTCTCTTGTGGTGTGCTTTGAGCTTAAGTTAGGAAAAAGGCTATATTTAGAGAAGGTGAAGGCCCTAAATAATGCATCCTTTGCATAAAAATTTTTATTCAGTATACTATAATTTTGGAAAGCATCAACATGACTAATATATGTTATAGATCATAAAGTAATGGCTGAACTCCAACACCTGAGAAGGTCAGCAGGAAACTAATGATACCAAAGAATAAAATTATATTAATTTATATAAGAAGGACATAGTGCAACTATTATACAGTCCATGCAAGTCCTGTATGCTCCTTACAGCTGAGGTTTCTAATGAGAGCTTATTTTGACTTACATTTTCAATTTCCAAGGATATGGAGGAGTGAAATCTGAGCTCCGTATTTTTTATATTGGCAAGCAAAGAGAAGGAAAATAGCTGGGTATCAAAGTGTATCCCTTTCTTAGTTTTGATCTATCAGTGACTATTGCTAGAACTTTTCAAGTACTAGAAATCTGAAGGACAGTATAAAACCAAAACCCTTTTTGAAATACTCATGAGTATTTTGAGATTTTATTCATACTTGATGAGCTGTTCTTTTGCTTCTCATTTCTCTGACTAGATAAGGAGAAACATACTTTTTACCAAGCTTTTCTTCAATCCTAACTTTCCAGTCCTCAATCCTCTCACGGACAAGTGCTTTTAAGGGTGCAATATACACTGCCTGCAAAAAAAAAAAGGCACAAAACCAGAAGTTAAACAAGCACCTTTGATAAAGTGTACCTACAAAACATGGTGTTTGTGAGATTTGACATAGTCATAATCTATAAAATAAATAAGGTCTGAGTTCCTGAAATGACCTACAACAAGATTATATTTAAAACAAACATAATGCCTGAAAATATTGGGGTTTTTTCCCTGAGCAATTAATAAGCAAATAAACTCAGACAAGGAATAATTTATTGAAATTGAAATACTTATCACATCATTTAAAACCAAAACCCACTTATGTAAATAATGGGGTTTTTTTGCCATGACTATAAAATCTGCACGTTACCAATCTGGAACAGAAATAATCCAAATTTCTAACAAGCACTATCTTACCCAATTTCCTGTTATATCATTAAATTATTAAAACATTACCAATTAAATAAAAAGCTGATTATCTTAAGCAAAATGTCACAATATTTTTCTCAAAGAAGCCTGCAGTGCAGAGAGGAATATGCTCACATGTACAAAACATATTTACTCATAGATTTATGGTTAAAAATTCTGAAGCTCTGGAACATAAGGAAACTGCTACATGAAGAGTTCACATACATTATTTGAAATATATAGCCAGGCTTCCAGCTTTATTAAACCCTAATATATATATATTCCTTTGAGAACTCGCTATTTTTATGTCTCACAGATAAGTTGGAAGTGTATGAGTGACTTGTTTACTTCACTTGGACTAACAAATTACAAGAATATATTTAAATTCAAAAATTATTAAGGAATTTATGTACACAATTTCTGTTAATAGAATGGTTATACTTTTTAAAAATCTCCCAGTCAGATACAAAGATCTTCTTGAAAGACTCTAAACCTATAATGTAGTTAACTAAGACAACATGGCTAAGTCAAGAAGCAGATATATATCCACCTTGAAAACAAAACTCCAAAAGGTGAGTTGTTCAGCTTTTAGGCAATTTAAAACACAGGGGGGAGCTGGAACAGAAAACTAGCTTGTAGTAATTAACTGCAACTTATTTGTTTAAATAGTAGAGAGACTGGGCAAGTTGTATTCACATGGAAGGGATCTAATAGCTATAAAAGAGTTCCACTACTAGTAAAAGGAGATTAAAGCAGGAAATGCTGTTAAGTAAGGAAGAAAAGGAAATCCAGCATGCCTGCATGTCATTTCTGTAGATTTAACTCTAGCTGTCAACTGATGAAATAAATAGTTGAAAACAAAGCATAATGTACATTACGCACTATCATTTTGTATCCACATACACATAAAATGGAAAAAGTAAAATTCAGTTCCCCATAGTCCTCTTCTAGATGTTTTTATTACTGAAAAAATACTCATAACAAAATTATTCTAGTAAACCTATTTTACAAACCTTTGATGTGGGATACTTGTTAAAAACTCTGAAGATGGCTAATTCAGCTGCAACCGTTTTTCCAGAACCTGTAGGAGCTCCAAGAAGAACATTGCAGTCTGTGTGATAAAGGGTATGGAATATCTGTGTCTGAATAGGGTTGAAGTGTGTGAATTTGTACAGAACTTCATATTCAGGATGTCCCAAGGCTGTGATAGGCAAAGGCTGAAGATCCAGAAGCTCTAAAACCACAAAATAATCGTAAGTGCATGACAAGAGATGCCATGACATGACATAGCTTGTTATGAAGATAAATATATTAACCAGTAATTCAGTGGAAAACAATTTACGCTGAAAAATGTTTTACTTAGTATCTTATAAGACAGAGAGTACACATTTGTGTAATTGTTCACTTTGAAGAAAAAAAATGAAGTTGTTTTTATAGGTCTGAAATATTTCTGCAAGTAATTTTTAAAGTACTCTCATAGCTGTGAACCAGCTATTTGCATATATTAACCATTTTCTTATACCTGTTTTCTTTTTACACACTCTTAGTAAGTTCTAAATTCACTGTATTAGATCATATTTATGTCCAGTTTCTTATGCTAACAGAATGTGGAGCATTTCAAGTTCAAGGGAAAAAAAATCTATTTAAGAAGGAAGGATTCTTTAGGGTTTCCAAGAAGATGGAGTAATACAAATCAGATGAGTACAGCTAAATTTTGCATCTTCTTCTTTAAATGTATAATTAAAGACATAATCATAATAAATAAACAAACATCTTTCCAATATATGATTCTCAATATATCTTGAGGGCATCTGCTATCCAAAGAATTAGAGATTGTGGAATTTGGAAAATGATATATATAACCAGATTGGATTTGGAATCCTACCAAATTAAGGAGACTGCAGTGATTCTGCTATGCAGATGCTTGCTTTGAAGTTTGGATTTGGTTTTTTTTTTTTGTGGCTGGAGGTCTCCTTGTCTTTTCAGGGTGCTTCACATTAAGGTATGATATGGGAGTCATAAAATCTACTGAGGCAATGATGCCTAATATCCTTCACATGCTTTTCACTGATACCTTATGGCTGTTATATCACTCCCACTGAAGCAGTGATTTCTTGGGCTCTGTTGAGGAGAAAGAGGATTTTTTTTGCCTAGCAGAGCCTCTACGTACTTCATTGTTGAGTGGGAACCAGATGGGAATTGAAATCAATTACCATAAATCCTGGAGTCTCCATAACTGGTGATGTGTAAATATCTTTCTGTTTCTTCTGAATAGTAGTCAGTGATCAGTCAATTAGATAAAAAGGTTACACATGCTTTTCCAGACAGCCTAGGTACAGTACAACAATAGCTAAACACTTCACAAACACATGTGAATTTATTCATGCCAAAGGACAACACCGTATGAGAACTGTGCATTTCTGAAGGCACTCAGCAGACTGCTAGATGAGCCAAATGTAATTAAAGAGGAAAGGTTTTACAGTGACATCAGGCCCAATGAATGTATAAAGCAATTTATGCATCCAGAAAAAAAGAAACAAAACACAAACATATGCTTCTGTGCCAAGTGTTAAAAAAGGAGGGGGAGGGGAAGGCCACAACTTGATGAGATGAACTGTGATGTTCAGTGCTGTAACAGTACTTGCAATGATAAACTTATCTGAGCAAAAATAGTAAAATGTTTCATATTTTCAAAATTTTAGCATTGTTTGTTCTTTGCTGAATGCCATTTATTGGACAGTCTAAGATTATTTTTAGCCAGTCCAGAAGAAAGGTAATCTTGCAGCATTAAGCTAAGATATACCATAACACAGAGATTTGCTTCGTTTTATATGAGAGGTTCAGTTTTCTTATGATTTAGAGAGAATCTGGAGTAAATAAAAGGATGGTGTTATACTGAGACTAAACCAAAATTCCTGCATTTGTTCAGGAATTGAAAATCTTAGAAAGATGGAGAAGAAATATCATGAAGCGAAATTCCATAAATTTTTCTTCAGTGAAGCAGTAGTAATAGTTTTATTGCACCATCACAAAAAAAAAAAAAAAAAAAAAAAAAAGAAAAAAAAGAAAAAAAAAAATACAACCCAAGATGAGCAACATTAATTAAAGTAAAATGATCAAATTTGAAGTTACCTGTGTGGGGTGGATGTCTCTCTGGAAGAATCAAATGTTGAAAATTTATGATACACACAGCCTCTGCTCCTAACCATCTATCAGACACAGCTCGAATATAATATTGAGAAGGAAGAGGTTCAAAAATTGGGATTGTGAACACCAGCAGCTGAGGTTCTTTAGTAATGACCTAAAGCAAATATGTAGAGAATAATTATTGCACAGAAAAAACAGTAACTTGAAAAAGCATAGTTTGCCTCACTTCCAAAAGCATTGCTAACACAAAACAATAAAGTATGTGTGCAAATGTTTGCATCTTTATAAAATATTTTACTGCCTGGAATGAATTTTTTTCTGTCTTCAACGGATAAAAACAAGGCTGGCTCTTCATCTTGTTCTTTAACAAATGAAACCATTGCAGTCTTTCTACATCACCTGAATATAACTATTCCAGCAAAGGAGGAAGAGAAGAAAGGACATTTGAGCATAAAAAACATTGTTGTGGAAGTCCAAGCTGATCAAGTACATCTGAATTTGAAAGCTGTACTGCTGATTTGAAAATTTGCTTAGGTCAAAACACTGTTTGACCTGACAAATCCTCATCTCACTAACTTTGTTTTTGTCTTGCTATGAGATTCTGAACAAAGTTCATTACCTGTTTCTTTTGAATGATGAAGTACTCAGAATGATAAATGTGATCATTAGTAGGGTCTTCTACCCAAATCCACCAGGGCTCTCCAACACTGCCATGTACCTTTTGTGAGTAGAAAAGATAGCTTTGCTTTAGTTCTAACAAGATTCTCTGGGTTTGCTAGAAATAGAGGATGCATTTCTGAATGACATAGGCTCATAAAAGAATACAGAAGTACAGAAATCAGAGGTAATAAAAAAATAACATTTTTAAGCAGATCAGTCTGCCTAAAGATTATGCTTCAATAAGGGTTTGCTTAAGGTACATATAATAAAATTGGATATGATACAAATGCAACTGAAGGTAGTGCCTCAGCTGTTTAAAAATTTACTTAACCCCAAGGGTTCCCTCTAGGCTCCTAGGAAAGAACACATTCCCTTTATTCCTCCCTGTGCTTTTGCCTTTGGGTTCTGTACAGAAGATTGTTATTTGCAACTGTCTGCTCATTTTTCAGTCAAAAACATTCTCTCAGGAAAAAACTGAACACTGAATGGTGACATTCCTCTCTCTCATGCCCCCTTCTCTAGAAAGATACAGAAAGTGATTCAGAAGGTTGCAGATGTAGCCATTGTTACAGGTGAAGTGAGAACACAAATAGAGCCATCACGTGATGATTTCCTTGCCATCTGGCAACGTGTCTTTTTAAACCCAGATTTTTGTTTGCTTTGTTGTGTACCTTACTTTGCAATGCCAGCAATACCAGAAATCATAGCTAGGTAGGATGCTAAATTAAGATTTTTTGTTTCTTTGTCAGAATAAATAACCTTTGCCAATGTACAAGCATTTTACTTAAATATCTTGGAAAATAATAAAAATGCATACTAAAGGAGTATGGAAGCCATACTATTAAATGAATGCAGATTTCTGGTGTTTCTGGTGAGGACTTTGATAAGCTGCACAACCAGGAATGAAAAAAAAGTTGGAATTTTTCCTAAACTTAATAGAAAAAAAGACAAAGTGCATAGTTGCTTCTAATGGCAATTTTAATGCTCCAGGAATCTGGTATTGATTCACACAGCACACATCATTTTCAGCATAATTCGTTACTGTCTGCGTCAGAAAACAGTCTTTACTGGTTTGTGAAGACTAAATTATGCATAAAGAGTAAAACTAAGGTGCTTTTCCTTCTTTTTTACCACAGATGCACAACAGACAAATAGATGGACATTCATTCATTTTTATTCCATTTGAATTTCAGTAGCAGCTTCATTGGGGAACTGAAGCAGTGAAACTGAAAAAATACGCAGGTGACATTTTGCAAAGTGACAGTGAGACTTATTTCATCAGGGTTTAGAAGCATTTAAAAGAGATAAGAGAATTGAGGAAGACAATTAAGTTCAAAGCTCAGAAATTTTATTATTAACTATAATAGCAACCTAATTTTGGAAAGTACCATAAAAAACTGCATGGGATAAGTAGGACAATCTGGGAACAGGAAACATAAGATCTTCTCCAGTAATAATTCTCAAGAACTCTGAAAAGCTTCTAAGAACTGGCACATTATCTGTATTTTGGGCAACCATCACCCTAAAACGATATGTCTGATCTATGACTCAGCTAATTAATACTGCTTGCATTATTCTGCATTTCTGCTGGACTCCTCCTGGATGCATTAAGGCTTAATTGCTCTGTCTGGGTATGTTTACAGTCCTTTGCTTCTAACAATAGAATAAAAATCTGGGATTTGGCTCACATGTTTTTACTGAGCTTAAGGGCTCCCTGTACTGAAAACTAAAGACCAAGTTGATGTCATATCTCACTACCACAAAAACGTCTCTTCTTTCTCTTGTAATGTCAAGCACAAAGTTTGTGATGGGATCGTTATAGGATTAATTGTGCAGGTAAAGGAACAATCTTAAAACCATGAAATATTAGCCAAACAGGCTATTTCAGCTAAGCACGGTATTTAAACTTTTCATAACTGGTTTTATTTGATTACTGCAATTCTTTAGATGGAATTTTCTAGCAACTGACTTTTGTACCAATTACAGGTATACTGCTAAGCTTCTATAGCCATCTTCTGAGAAGCTTGTTAAAAAATTTTAATGATAGAGGAACACTTTCAGAGTGTCTATGCTTGAATTTAAGACAGTTATTCATTTTCAGAGACTATTAAAATTTAACAGCTTTAGTTATTTACTGTGATAGAAGCTTCATTTACTGAAGAAACAGGAAAATCAACACCATATTACAGAAATAAAAAAAAATAAAAGAAAAAAAACTTTTTCCAAGTTCTTATGATTGCCAATAAAAATTCACATAAAAACATCTTCATAAACTTAATTGATAAAACAATCATAATGCTTTCAAAGCAATCATCAGAAAAACTGTGTAAAGTGGTCATGGCAGAAAATAGCCTTGTGGCAAAATCTTGTTCTAAATTTAAAAGTTCAGAATCAAAACAAGAGTATAATTTTGTGTGAACCCCTTTTCAACCTACAGAGATATAAAAAAGGATAGAGAAATTACTTTGTATTAAGATAAAGTTTTATATGAAGAACACTGTTTTTTTTGTCTGTAGCAGATTAAAGTGGATAGAAGACTGAACAATAAATTTTTTTTTCGATCCTAAAAAGTAATGCTTTATTTTCCTTCTGAATTATTGCACATAAATAAAGCAAAAAAAATCATGTAGGAATTCATGTTAGGAATTCATTCAAATATTTCTTCAATAATTCCAGGTGGCAAGCAAAATCAAGCTTTCTATATTTTGATTGCTAATCTCCCATTTATAAAATAACTTGGTGAAACTTCCACAAGAAAATAAAACACCTTCCATCAGGGAAAATAAATCCTAAAGTAATTTAGTTATTTGTGGAATAAAACGCTCATTTAATTATGATTGAGGTAAAATTGTAATTGAAGAGTTCTTAAAATTAATTTTAAATAAAAGAACAAATATTTAATATCCACATTTCAAAATAATTTACCTTAAGCATAAATCTCATAAGTCTAAAAGAAGGAAATTATGTGTGCCTTTTTTTTCTGTATAAAGTTTCAGAAGTAACAGCAACAATACAATGCCCCCATGTGGACATTTATGTTTCATTTAGGTTTATCTTAAATGAATTTCTAATGAACAGATTTTGAATCAAAGGATGTGTGCATAGCTAAATGTGCAACTGGCACAACTCCTTTCATATAAATTTGCACTATAAAATACAGATGAACGTAATTCCAAACATATCTCATATCTTTTGTTCAGACAAGCCCCAGCAGAAAAAGGCACTGATATTGTGAATGTATATTTGTCAAGCCAGGAGGAACAAGAGAACCTGGCATACATGAACTGCATTTCAAAGCTTTTCTGTGTTTTACATTCATTCATAGTTCAGAGAGCCATTCATGTCTCTCTCTTGCTTCTCCTTTCTGGGCACATAACATTAGTCTGTGGGTGACTATTGTAAATATTCAGTATTAAGCATTTGCCTTAACATGCTATACACAGCCCAATCTTACAAGGATTAACAGAAATTAAAATGATCTTTGCCAGCTTTCTTCAACAGGAGTAATAAAGGTCATCCCATTCCTATTATCAAATTTGCCTTTTAGCTAATTTTTTTTTTTTTTTTTTTAATTCAAAAAGCTATGGACTCCCAGTGATCATCCCCTTTACTGAAGCTAAACCAATGCCTCTCCTCTTGCCTCCTCATCCCTACTTTTTTACCTGGTCATTCCAGGTGAAGTCGGGAGTGATGTTCAGCCGAACTCGGAGCACCGTGCGGGTGATTGGCTGGATGGTTGCTTCCATTATGATGGAGGGTATTTGATGGACACACTGTTTTACCTTTAACCCAATTTTCACATGATGCAGCATATGACCTGCCAAGAAAACATCAGGTGTAACGAATTTGCATTTCCAGGAAAAAGCATGCAATTCTGACTTTCAAATAGGCTTTTAGAGAGAAGTATTATTGCTTGCTTGTTTTGCTCCTGGGTACGTAAATGTCTGACTCTCTTGACCTGGCATGTCTGAATATTTTGTAATACTTAACTTGAATTAGCAATTTAGAGCCTTGGAAAATCAGTATTAACCCCCTTGTTGGTTATAACTAAGGGGTTAAAATAACTATTAAGAATTCACGCTGCAAACATTATGTCAAGCTAGTTCCCTCTCCTTCACTGACTTGTTGACCAGGCTCTTACCAAGCCATACAGTTCTTTTTCAGAGCACAAATACCAACATTTTATTTAATTCAAACTTCTACAATTTCTGTGTAGCAGAAATGCTTTTCATAAAACTGAACGAAGGTACTTAGTAGGTTAAAAATGCACATAAGTAAACATCTCACAGCAGCTCTGATCTGTCAGAATATACCAGTGTGTAACTGAGACAAAGGAAAAACTAAATGCTGTTTTTTTTTTTTTGTTTTCTATTGTAATCATGGTGACTAAACCAATAAAGGGATTTTATTTATTTAGAAAAATGTCCTACTTGTATTTTACAGCTCAAATCTCTCTTCTCTTGCTCTTCATTTTGAATATAAAGCAAAGTATGCAGCAGCAATTTATTTTTTTACTAACATTATTTCACCTTCTGGCTTATTTAGGAAAACGTGGCTTATTTACTACCTTTCCACTGAAATTGTTATTGTAATTACGTGGAGCATATTTTAGATTTTAATTGTGATGGTAACAAATACTCCCTGTTGAAATCTCCTTTACCAATTGCTGCTGATATTTTCTGGTATTATTATGTAATTCTGGGTGTAATTGCCCATTTAAAAAAACATTAATAAATTTTAAAAAGGAGAAGTCCTATTATTTGCATTATGTGCAAATGAAAAAGTGATATCTTTTCTTGCAATTACAAGACATTTATGAGAATAGCACCATGAAACCGTGATTTTTTTAAAATTGATACTGACTTTCCCTTTCCAGTTTTTCTTATTTTACAAATTGGCAGATTTGTCTCACACAGGTGTTTATACTCTGAAGTAATAAATGGTGACCTTGCTTGAGAATCAAACCCCTGACCAAAAGTTTTAATACATATTTAATCAGTTTAATATGCAGTCAGTAAAAGAATTGCACCTCTAACAAGTGGGTTATTAAAAACCAAAGCCCTTAGTTTGGTACACTGATGATATATGCAGCATTACAGCACACTTGCACAGTGACCAGCTTATGTAATGAGAGGTAAAACTTCAGAAATCATGTTAAATAAAGGCAGATGAGAAATATTCAAAGATATGAATCAAAAAACCTATGTAGGCAAGCATACTTTTTCATTGCAAAAATCACTTTCTTTATCACAATATGTGAGGTGAGTGTGTACAGGACAGCACTGAGGTTCTTTTACAATTAGGTAATAGGGGAAAATATGATAAATATGAAAAAATATGATAAAACTCTCTCCCCTAAGCCCCCTCTTTTTTTTTAGTAGTCATATTATGAGAAACCATCAATGGCATTTAAGAGATATTAAAACCTTCTGAACAAAGGCTAAGAAAATAGGCATGCCTGAAAAAACCATAAATCCTGATTATTCTAAAATGTTTTTCATCTGCATTCTGAAAACAAAGGGGCTGTTTATCTCAGCTAACAGTGATTTCCTGGCTTTCTGGAAACTCCATGGTTACATTGCAATAGCTCACAGACTGGTGTTGATCAATTCATGGTACCCTGGAATCCAGGATCTATGCACACAACATGCTCTACACACCCATCTGATGCTTTCATCTCCCCCTAAGACATGGGCTGAGTTAGCCAGCTAGCTCCTGTCTTTGCTATTCTATCTCCAAGGTCTCAATAACATTTAAAAAGCAAGAAACACTAAGACTGAAACTAGTCCTGTGGAGTAAGAAAACAAGGCAGTACCTGGAAGTTGTGCCTTTTCTCATTTCAAAATAGCTTAGAATTAAAAATAAAAATAAGGTGACTTCCTTCACATGCTTTAGAAAGAGAGGCCAGACAGGAGGAAATGTGCCAAGAAACTACTTCACAGAGATACACAGATCAACTTTCTTTGATATTTATAAGACTGAAGAACATGAAATATCATTATGTACAGTCAGCAGTGACCTATTTTCACAGCCAAATCCCATGTCTCATCTACATTCAAACTAAGTTAATATAAACCAAAACTAGACAAATTGCAGGTATATATAGATACATTTCCATCTTGTCAATACTGGTTCCAATATGTTGAAGGAAGCAAAACTGGTTTTGTATTTTTACACAAAATGTCCAGCTTTTAAAGTGAGGGTGTGGGGAGAAAAAACAAATAAAAAAAGCCAAACCAAAACAAAAACAAAAAAACCCCAAACTAAAAACAGCTCCACATAACCAACCACCACCAACAAAATAAAAAAAACCCACTAATACAATTAATGGAAAAGAACACGAAGCACTAAAAGACATCACAAATACACAGAAAATTAACAGATGTGAATTTAAAAATGCTATAGCACTTCTGAATAAAAAATGATAATGCAAGCACTTAAAATAAAATGCTATGCTTTTAATATATTTAGTATTACTATATTAAAAAGCAGTTATACTAAGCATCTAGAATTTTGTCATAGTCTTTTGGTTTAACTTATTAAATGAAAATATAGCCTCTAATTCTGCAAGCTTTAACATATTTAACTTTTTCCAGCCTAGATTAGGCACATTACAAAGTTTTCTAAGCTAGGAATATGTTCTCCTGCAAATGAAAGAAATATTAAGCTAGACGTGACAGCTTCTAAGCAGTGAGTATGAATGGTATTTTTATTCTAAAATTAGATTTTTCAAAAATGCCAGTTTGTTTATCAACAGGTTGGCAATAGCAGGTGCAATGAAGTCCAAATAAAAAAAATACACAAAGGAAAAAGAAATGTATTACGAGTGAATTTTTTTTTTTTTACTTCAACCAGCTGGTGGGCAGTTTATAAAGACTTACTAGAAACTGTCATTATGTCTATCAGTAGGCTTGTGGATTTTCTCATTATTGGACTGTCAAATCCTTTAAAAAATTCCATTAAGGTTTTGTTGCAGTGACACCAGTGACAATGAATTCTCTGTGTTCAATGAAAATTAATGCAGTCTTTCAGAAGAAGGCCATTTACAGATAGCATACCTGGATGTAATAATCTGGTTTTATTCTTTTTCACGTCAAGAGTTTAAAAAAAGGCCATACTGTGCCAACTGGCAAAAGTAAACATATGCCTTTTATAGTAGTGTGCTATGTAAGGTGAGGAGAAAGGGAAGCACACAGGTCAACATAAATATGTATATACACATATATATACATAAATACTTATCAATAGACATCTCCTTTCCATCTGTGCTGTGTGACTACCAGGACATGAGCTGGCCTTATCCTCAGAGCTGTGCAGACTGGAAAAAACCTTCTTTATTGGACAAACCATATCAATGTGTGGTATGTGGCTACATGGCTTCCAGACCAGAGTGGGAATATTGATGCGTGGCTCAGATCTAGTTCTTACTTGCGCATTGGTTTTTAACAGTTTAAGCAGAGCAGCCTGGCTGGTTTCTCACCTATCTCATCTTTTCTCATGTCCTTCATCTTGTCTATGGTGAGATTCTTCTCCTCCAGCTTGGAGAGGACGGATGGTGGCAGCGCTGAGAACTGCCTGAGGGGGCTGACCCAGCCCCACAGCCGCTTGTCAATGACTTTGCTGAGGTTCAGTAGCCGGTATGTCATGGCAGGCCAGCGCTTCCTCAGGGCAATCTCAAAAAGGGCTCGAACAATACGAGCTGCATTCTGGAAAGTGATCAGGAAAAAAAAAAGGAAGCAAAACTGTTGTAATTCTCTCAATATTCTTTGTAAAATGAAAAGGATCCCATAGACTCATCTTTGACAAACCATAACAATAGATTTTTCTTTTCAAACTGATTTCAAACATTTTTGAAAACTATTTTTTCCATCACTGTCTAGTGGCAGAACTACCTCATGGCCGCATTGTGAAATTATGAAAAGAAACATGTGCAACCAATTAAAATTGCAGTGTCAGGTCTGCCATAGAACTTTGATCACAGTTATACTAACATTATGGAGTTCTAAATTTATTGTGTATTAATCACTTCTGAAGCAAATTCACTTAATGTACCCCCCCATATAATAGACACCTGCAAATTCACTTTATTTGGAAATTCAAGTTTTGTTTTTTCCAGCTTATGCTTTTATAATAGCATCCAATTCACACTGAATTTCACAACATTTGCACAGAAGCCTAACAGTAGTGACTTTAAAAAAAAACATTTTACTATATTCTGAGAATAGTGCATAACCAAACTGTACAAATATGCTTTGGACTTGGAAAAATAATTATTAACATAAGTTTGAATGAGGTCAGCCTTATCCTGAAAAACTAAGTTATGATACTCCTTTCATAAACTTTCCAAGCTGTATTATGTATTATGAAGCTATGCTTTTTTTTTTTTTTTTTTTTCCCCTACCAATACTATGTCTGGATTAGGAATTATGTTCTTGATTCATTGAATAGAATATAATCATTCCCTACTGGCTCTGCTATGCCAACAGGAATAAAAAATAGAAAATTATTTGGTTGTGATAGGAAGCATATGTTACTAAAGAAGCACATTCTTCTTACTTAGAAAGTATGAATAATTTTATTAATAGTCACTATCAAAGTTTAAAAAAAAATAAAAATCACACTTTGTAGCACTGGTACAGTTTATGAACATCTCAGAAGACCATGTTGCTTCACTAAACATGCTATAAATGAGACAGACAAATAAAAGCAATTGCCTTGAAAGCAAAGATTAAAGGGATCATACTGAAAATTATTTTGCTGTGCAACTACCACAATTTTTTTGATGTGCACAATCAATTCAGCATTTCTCATTTATATCCATACATGCTACAAAATACAAACATTTCTGAAGAAGGTTATGCTACTATGAAAATGTTGCTGAAGATTATGTATAATTTTAAATATTTAAATATAATCTTTAGTACAAACTAAATGCAACTTCTAGATTTATTCTTTCCACAGCAGTTTTGTGAGAATGAGACAAAAATAATTCCATGCCATATCTTCTCTGACTGCTAACAACAAAACAAAAGAAGAGTGTGAGAGAGATGGGCTAAAAGGTACAACTTTTTTTGGGTCACAGTTGCCTAAATAGATCTGTGTCAGGTACATGCCTGTGTGGTAACTAAACATGCTGTGCTACAATCAACCCTTTAGGTGTCCAATGAAGCCAACAAACAAATACACAGACTGGTATGTGAATCTGCACATTTTTTCTAGATTACATCTAGTAACAGAATTACAATAGCACATCTTTCGTGAGTAAACCAAGTTATGTGAATCAAACACAAATTATATTTTGCAGAATGAAGTATAAAAACACACAAAGAATAAAAATAGATTACAGCAGTTCTTCACATTTAGAAGAAAACCTTGAAATTTAGAGAATATAATTTCTGTGCAATCACAGTTAGAGCAACTAAATATAATAAGACTACATGGGTACTAAAAACAGAAAAGGACATTCATAACTAACAAAGACTGCCATAGTCTCCCAAGGTAACCTTTGGCAAAACTTTTCTACTCAAGTATTACAGCTCACATGCTATAATATGCATGCACAAACACAAATCTCTGATTTTCAAATAAACTTGCACAAAAATTTACAAAAAAGATGCAGATCAGAGTCTACTTGTATAATTGTAAATATTTGGGGGAATTAAAATAACAGAAGACAGCAACAAGTATGTAGAAAATACTATTTTTACCTGTGCAACATATGCAGAATCTGAAATAAGGGAGAAGCTGTCCATCTCCCCTCTGCTAATGTATGTTTGAAGGAGGATATTAATTTTTCCATAATTGTTTTCCACACCTCCTGGAGCAGGAAGTTCACAGAAATCATTTAGTAAGGTATCCAGCTCTTCTATTTCTTCTTCTCTTACCTAAAACACAATTAGGCATTATGAAGAGGCTGAAGCAATTTGATAAAAATTTTTACACTGAAATCAAATTTTCCTTATAACACAGTAATATTACTTTTAAATAGAGTCTCTAGTTTTAAGGAGAAAAAAAAGAAGAAAACACCAGTAAACCCATATCTTCCACAATGTAGCTAATAGACCATAATTGAAACTATCTTAATAGAGACACAATTACATTTTGTTATTCATCACCATCTATTAAGGTTGCCATTGACATACAAAAATTTGATATGCCACAAAAATTGAATCCTGTGACCTTGCCATCCTTCATCTGATGAGATTTTATTTTTTATTTGACCAGAGTAAAACTTCTGTCCATCTGGATTAGGGCAATCTTGAATTAACATTTAATGTACTCATTATAGTTACACAGTTTGCATGTGGAATAATACATTTTAAAACACAAAACTGTGAAGTACTATGATTCATCATATTAAAATTTTCACTGTTAATAAGATTAAGTCTTAATATGAGTAAAGAAATATTAATATCTACAGTTTGAATAATGCATAACATTTCACATTCTAACTGATGACCCTTACATGGCAGAACTAGCATAAATCTACATATTCTTTGACTTACTGATAGTCTGTTAGTGTAAAACTTATTTAAAGAGGGTAAATGTTTGGTCCCTGCAGGGAACCATCTGAAAGTAATTTTCATTTGGACCTGACTACCTGACATACAAAAGACCCTAAGACAATTGGGTTAAAATCCCCAACTTTCTAGTCACTAGTCCCACAGGAAAGAAACACATGAAGTACAGAACCATCACAGATTACTCAGTTTTCAGGGGAATACTATGCTTTGCTTACAACAGCATTTTTGATAATTTTTTTCTGCTCTTGCACAGCACAGTACAGGTCTAATCCAGATCTGTATTTCAGCTAATGGTGAGTTACATATTTCAAAATTCAGAATTTTTAAAGGCTTTATGGAAACATGATTTATTTGTCAAAAGTCACAATTTCTATCACATAGAGGGGCAAATCCTGAGTTATTCTTGTAAAAACCAGATATTTTTAACATTCAGAACTGTACAGCAAATTAATCACAAAAATCTGGAAATGACAGTGCACTGATACCATAACACATAAATCTGAGAAAGTAAACTAGAAAAACTGTGCTTTAGTCAAGAAGCATCACTACTAACTTTATTAAAAATACAGAAACATATCACATCATATTTTCCATATGCTTTCCTTTTAAATATTAAATTACGCTAAATTTAGACCTAGTCAAGCAATATCACTATCGTAAAAAAAACCTTCTAGCTTGGAAAATGTTCCATGTATGACTGTGAAACCTCGCTGCTTATTATCTTCTATAATAGAAGAGATTACAGCAAAATAGAATTTCTCCATTAGATAAAGAGATGGTAATACCCAGACAATGTGTGCAAATATGTAAATATGTAGATGGTGAGGGATTCACACTGCCAGCTCGCAGAGCCAGGTGAATGAGAGCCAGCTCTGATCTGCAAGTTGTATAATTGTAGTAAAATGGCAATGAGCCCAAGCTAACAAACCCTGTGGAGCCTGGCTCGTACCTCTGTGAGACGGAAGCATGGGCAAACAAGCTCATGCCAGCTTGGAATGCATTGCCTCGTGTCCGACCCACACGGGAGGCAAAAAGGGAGGTTGGAATTGAACCGAGTGCAATAGCTCAGTAATCTTCTAGCCTGCATAAAATCTGTTATGACAACTTTCTAGATTTCTGATTTGAATTTATGAGAATTTATCATTCTGCCAATCTAATACTGTTCCCTGCAGAAAATATATCAGAGTTCACTTCAGTGAGTCCTGCCTCCTTCCTGATAGAGCAAACTGTTCAAGGAGACATCCAATAATGCTTTAAACTTCAAACAGAAAAACTATCTCATCCCTAGGTACACTATTCAAAAGGACACTTAGCTTCACCTGTTAATAATTGAAGAGCTGAAAAGTTCTTAAAAGCATTTAAAAGAATTACTCAAAGATCCATAACTAGTTACTAAATGTGCACTATCATTCAAGCTGAACGATGTATAAATTTGAGCGACAGCATATTATGTTTACTTAGAAAACATTTTATAATGGTGCTTAGCATTTAACAAAACTTGTATCTGTAAACAAAATTTATGGAGCAAGTACTACAGAAGTGCCTAGTTTCAAGACTTTCTTTAACATTACCTTTATCTGTTCAAACTCTTCAGCTTTTGATACTATAGCAAGAATATCGCCTTCGGTTTTATGAGCATCAAACAATTCATTGAAAGTCTATTAAAAATAAAAAAAATTGATATGTCACTGAAAAAAAAAATACACATATAGCAGAAAACAAAAAAACCTTAGCCAAGAGTTTAAAAGGCACACAAGGCTAAAATGCAAGTAATAGAAGACCAGGGTGATGCAATTTAATTCCATAATGACTTTTCAGCAGTTTCAGGAAAACAGCCCCCCCCAGTGCTTTGGCCCCAAAATCAAGAGACATGCAATGTGGCCACTTAAAAAAGTCTAGGATATATCTGGCTGAATAAATATGTGAGACTAATTATGCACAGTGACAGTAAACAGTTAAAAATGATTAATGCTGTGTCTTCAGTTTTTATTCAAGAAAAGCACTTATTCACTAAAAAAGTAAATGTTTTAAGATGAATCTGTACATCAAATCAAGTTTATAATACTACAAAATTTTGTACATGTTTACAACACAATCTGATTACAGTGCCAAAAGTTCTTCAAGGCTTTCAATGTGATAGGACTTTCTCCCAGAGAAGGTCATCTGTTATCAGACAGTAACCTACAATGTGCTATCATGTACTAAAGGTTGCATACACCATGAATATCCAAATGTTTTTTATATTTCTCCTAATAGAAGTAAAAAACACTATAGAAATTCCAAATCTCACTTCACACTGTCTAATTTTTCAGTATGGCTTGATATTTACTTTCTTTCTTTTTCCAATTTCCTCTCCCCCCATTTCTGTAAATACGATTTGAAAATACAGTGAACAAATCAGCTACATATTCTGTAATATCTTACAACAATTTTAGACATATGGTAAAAAAGAAGGAAAAGACCCTCCAGAAATAGGATGTCATCTTTTACCTCTATAGTGTTGTATTTAATATAGTAGTGGCTGGCAGTTCTGCCTAAATCTGTTGAAGAAAAAAAGCCAGTCCGTTCTTCAAAGCGAATCATGCGGGCTTTGTCCAGTTTTCTGCCAACTTCAATAACCAATTGTTCTCTGTGCTTTTCTAGAACTGGATCCATCTAGATATGAAACACACACATTTATTTGCAAAAGAGAAGTGTTAAATAAATAATTTTCTTGAGATAACCCATTCACACAAAGTAAAAAATCTGATAAAAGGAAGGTACAGTTATTAAGTCATGATTTTCTTGAGATCTCACTAATAACAGTTACATTGACATTACTGACCAAAACCTGTATGTACAGGACAAAATAGTCCTGTTTATGGTATCATTTATAGTCCTCATTATAGTATCATTTCACAAAAACATGTCATCTTATGCCACCTTCTGTTTGTGAAAATGGCTGAAGATATACCTTCCTCTGCAGCTGATATGAGGATGGCTTTAATTGCATTGATAATATATTAAGCTTCAAATTGCATGGCTTAAATGTATCCTAGCAAAAAAAAACTTTAACATCCCCAAAAGCCTTTGGTATGTTAATTGGGATATTCTAATTACTGAGTTACAGATGTACAATAACATTCATGTTAAAAGCACACCAAGGAGCTTCCTGTGCCCAGCACCACTTCTATTCATATCAAAGTTCAGGAACTAATAATGCACATTATCTCATTAGTACATAAAAGGCTGGGCAAAAATCCCATCTGAGTAGGACTGGTGTATAATTGTGTTTCCACATCAGGCACCTGGGATACCCACACTGACAGGGATGAGTGAAAAGGGATTCATAGCTATGTTAACCTTCTGGTATATGTGCACCTGAGATATGGCTGTAATTAGACAAGCAATAGTTGAAAAGACTAAAAGACAGTTCTAGTCTACAGGCAGTATTCTTATTTCAGGGCTCGTGTATAGTTCAGATTTCCTACAGAATAAGTCATACCAGCCCTCTTGGTAAATCTGAAACACAGATACATGACCAAGACAGCAAGAAGGAGCAGGCTTTAAGAACTGTTATGCCTTGGTTTGCTCTGGTTTTCCCTGGGCCAGGATTCAGTTTCACCTTTGTGCAGTACACCTCACTGAAGCTGCAGACAAACAAAGTCATCTCCAAAAAGCAGCTGCAAGACTAGTTCTTAATATTCCATGTTTTCCAGTTACCCTGAAGCTGTTTCTCCTTAGTTATGGCTTGCCTTAGTTTCAAGTCAAAAGCTAAGATGGCAAAGGTCTAGACTTCTTTTCTCAATAATAAGTCATGGATTGAGGTCAAATTTCAGAGCAGAGTTGGTGAAAAAAAGTGATCTAGATGCCAGATGTTCAACATTTCTTAAAACTATTGTGGGGGAAAAAATTTTAAAAATATCAAAATTACTCCCTACTTCTTTGTCAGTCCAAAGTATCTGCCAATCATTTGGCTTACATAAAAGCTAAAGCTAGAACAGCACACCAACATTTTTTACAAAGTTTTAACTTTAAAGGAAAGGTCACCAACTTGAAAAAGCTGTGAAACAATATTTGAATTTAGAGAATCCATGGTTAGCACCCTTTTTGTTGAACTTGCATAATTAGAAATCCTCAGAATAAAGGATGCAGCCTAGAACAGCTTTAAGCCATTCTCTTTAAAATGAGCCTTGGCATGTCCACAGTAAGAAACTGAGCAGGTCTGGAGTATGCATATGGAAATTTAAGAATGCATGATAGAGTACATTACTATTCATGATACAGTACATTATTATCCATGCTGTTTTCTCTAACTTACTGAGAGAGATGTTGGGCACAAGCTCCTTTAATTTCTATATCTAAACATAATTTTTATGGTGATAAAAAAACTCTGCATAACAGTGGGAACACCTAAGAGTGGATCCAAAAAGAGGAGAAAATAGACTGAGGAGTTTATTTAATCCAGGCACCCTCTCACTGGAACTCCAGAAGTATGAGAAAATGCCTGTGATTCATACTACAGGCTTCACTAATACAACATTTGCATTTGCTCCACATTTTCCTTCCACTCTTTGTTATCTCTTGCTCATCATTAATTTTGGCCATTTTCATAAACCAATAAGAGGCATTACTGGCATTTCTGGCAAATAATCCAGAAAAATGCAGTGGACCTGCATTTGCCCCTGCAGACTTTCTGAGTGCAGCACAGAAAGATCCTGGAGACAACATGTAGGGTACCAAAGATGTGAGTCCAATTGTGTGGGTGCCCTAAAGTAATTACTGGATGTGGTGAGCACCAGTGGAAAGGGAATGGGGAATGAGTTTGCCTGATCTCAGGCTCATCTAAAGGCTAGGAAGTGTGATCCATGAGGGATACAGGGATTCTGAATGGACAACACTGACTGTCAGTAAAAACAGAGATAGAAATTGTCAAACTGCAACATTACTAAAATATACTAAGACACCAATTATGAAAACTGGATACCTATACCCAGAATGGTCTGACCAATACTTTGGTTATACTTGCACCTGGCACTATAGCATCCATATACTCTCTATCACACATAAGCTTTGATGTTTAAAACTGGTTTATCTAGAAAACAAGGGGATTTGCATTGGTTTTGCTCCTGCAATGGGTAACACTTCACAGTGATATAATTTGTTGCTGCCTTAACTCAAAAATATGAATGTCTAGTATCAGCATATCAAATCAAAAAGAGCAGAAAGAAGGTTAGTGGAAGAATATAACAAGCACTGGCAAGCCTCACTTTCTCAGCAGCTAAATAGAAACACTAGAGCAGAGGGAAAGGGAGAAACTCTTGTTCATGATTTTTAAAATTTATAAAAAATATTTCTGTTAGTGTTTTATTGCTTTTTCACCACTTATTATCACCATGGTTAAATTTCTTTTAGTCTAGAATTTGATAGTGAAACAAAAAGTGAATTTATATTAATGGGACAGCAACATTCTTTTCACTAGCAAATCAGTTTTTGGTTCTCATTTATCTATTACTTTGTGGTCTGTGTTATATACTCTTATATTAATATATGCTAATGTACTATACAGCTTTTTATAGAAAAGAAATTTGAGATGAGCAGAGGTCTAAAAGTGTCTGCAGAAGCTTCCTTAAGCAATAGAACACCTATTTCTTCTGCAGTTTCCACTATGACAGACAAAAAATATTAAAAAACTGTCTGCTGACATATACCTCTTCATGTCACCATGACCTAACAAACTGCTGCTCACAATGTCAAAATAAATGACCAAGTCACAAAACAGATTATTGACATGAAATAAACTGCAGTTACCATACAGTTGTGAGTCTGACCTGCATTAGGATCAATTAACCGTGTCTATGCTAACATTAAATGCTTATAAACAGCTGTACAAAGAAAAAGGTAATAATATTTAGATAATCTGTAAGCTATTAATCTTCCTAAAAATTACAGATAATGGAAAAACTTGGAAAAACCCCCCTATGTAAATGTGCTCTGATTCATATCACTTGAATGCTTGTAAATAAACAAAAAATTCCAAACAAACTAATAAAAAAATTATAATTAATAAATCATATGAAAGAAAATATAATCCAATTAAAAATGTTATTTTATAGTTGACAAAATATGATGCCATAAAAAATTCTGAAATAAAAGCTGACAGGGGTGAAGAGGAATCAAACAACTTAAAAATGCTTTCTTTTATAATTTCTATCTAGTCTACAAAACTGAAACACTGGAAACAGCCTAGGTTAAAGTAACTGTGTGATAAGAATGAATGAATGGTGTCCTTTGGAGCATAACTTGACCAGTTAAAATGTATTTTTATGTGAACAGAAGGGGCCTCATAATTCAGTGTTAAAAACACTCTGCTACACAAAATATCTTCCTTTTTCTAAGCACTTTAAAAGAATTGCTGATGTCAGGTTAAGTAGAAATAGCAAATATTTATCCTCACATCAGGGAGGGATTAGAGACTCAAAACAGGTTACAGATTTTTTTTTAAAATGCATTTTATACCTGATAAGCTTTGTGACTGATGCCATATACTAATGGATTTGCTCTCATCCGTACATAAAGATAAGTGTAACTTATCCACTTTACTGCTTCTTCCACATTAGTAACCGTGCCAAGAGCAATCTGGAAATACGAGAAGAGACAAAATTAAGAATATATGTTACAGCTGTACATAAGTACTTGGCTGAGAACACATGGAATTCAGAGTATTAGCATGAGATTAAAGAAAGTGTCGGGATATTTCCAACTTGAATAATTTTGAAATAATCCAAAAACAATAACTTATGCATCTTTACCTTGTGAACATTTAATAACATGGGTTGCTTTGACACAATACTATAGATATGATGACCATAAATGATCTTTCCTACACCACTTATAATTTTTAAAATTAAAAGACAAACCAAAATAATTCTTTAGTGGATATGACCAAGGTAATTTAAAGAAGAGTACTTGAAAAGAAAAGGATCTATATTTAAAAGGTTAATTTCATCATGCCAAAGCACTATCAGGTCCTAAACAAATTGAGACCAAGAATCTTTAGGTTTTTTCTTCCTCATACTTAGCAATCTCTTTATACATAGTTTTGTAAATAGTTTTCTCCTTTTGTAGGTGAAAGTCAAACATACAGGTACCCACTACATTTTTGTTATATCAAAATATAAGAAAATTAAACAGGTAATATTCACATATACATACAAAAACATATTTATTTACATTTCAAGGCTAAATCAGGCATACCAAACCATTTTTATACTAAATGAATTTTTTATTTTGAAAATTCAATACTTTTATTACCAAGTTGTTGGCCCCACACATATTTTTACTTGATAACTTCAGCTTTATTTCGTAATGGTTACATTCACGAGAAGTATTTTACCACTTAATTTCAGTTAACCTGATTTTACCAGAAGAATTTCATGTTTCCTGCATGTCCCATGAACAAACCTTTTTTAGTTGTTGCTGATTGTTAAAGCAAAAAAAAAGTCCCTCTTACCAAAGTTTTGTGATCCATTACTCCATTTTTAAAGCTGTTTTTGTTTTATTGGTGTTTGGAATTCATATAAATCTTTCACGTGACTTGGCAGAAAAAAAAATTTAAAAAAGCCTACAGTACTGAGCACATATGCATGTTCAGACTGAAGCACCTAGATCTTAATAACAATACAGACATTTTCCAAATATCTGGTAAAAAAATAACAATGAAAGCCATATCTGCCTTAAGTAAACCTAAATCCAGCAAAACCTTATTAATATCAATGTCTAATACCATGGAGTAACCCTAGGCTTTGCTTAACACATTTTTCAAGGGGTATTTTGTTCTTCAAAAGCATAAGGAGGTTGGGGGAAGTCCCACTGTATTGCTTTTCGAAACATATAGCTACATAATGCACTGAAGGAGCTACAAAAGCATTCAGTTCTTCACAGACTACTACAGGGAGAACATGGAATAGAGCCCACAGGTTACTATTACTTGATTTGCACACAGGTTATTTGGAGCATTTGCACCTTTGCATTACTCAAATATCTTTCAGTGCACAACTTGAAATGGCTTAACAACATAGAAGCATTTTCAACAACCACTTTAACAATCACAAAAACATAATATTCTTCTTACTCAGCACCACAAAGTCTGACAAAACCAAAACGAAATGCCTTTCACTTTTTCTTTGCCCCATTTGTTCAAACATCTGATTCTATTCTATTCTATTCTATTCTATTCTATTCTATTCTATTCTATTCTATTCTATTCTATTCTATTCTATTCTATTCTATTCTATTCTATTCTATTCTATTCTATTCCATTCTATTCCATTCCATTCCATCCCATCCCATCCCATCCCATCCCATCCCATCCCATCCCATCCCATCCCATCCCATCCCATCCCATCCCATCCCATTCCATTCCATTCCATTCCATTCCATTCCATTCCATTCCATTCCATTCCATTCCATTGCTAAAAGCAAAACTGAAGGAAAAAAGCAATTGTGAAATACACTTGGGCTTGAGATACAGTACTGAAATATAATACTGCACTTTCCTTCTTCCTCCTATTTCAGTGCAGTCAAAAAAACCAGAGAAATTTCTAAATATTTGCTGCCATCTAGTGTTCAAGTACAGTTATCGTGGACTGAAAATTCATCCTACATTAGAACGGTATGAATGATCCAAGTTTCCAGCATTTCCTCGACCGTGTGTTAGGCATTTAGTTACAGATGGAATAATTGATGAGTAGAAATATTTACAATCTTGACATTGTATTGTCCAGTTGCACCAGTTGTCATAAAACAGTTTCGATTTTTCAGAGTTCAAAGGTAAACAATGGGGTTTAATCACCCACATAATGCAATTTTGAGTACTATATTTATTCAACTCACTGTGTAATTTTAAATTACAGAAATAATCAGCATCACCCAATTTTCACTAATTTTGCAGTGACTGACATTGCCATCATTGTGCATGGTGCTTAGCAGCATTTATTGCTATTTATTTTCTTTTCGACCCCTCCTTTTTTTTTTTACAAATGCTATACCACAAACCTTATGAAGGTGACATTTCAGAGGAGGTGGTTTTGATTTTCAAAAAAGTGTAAACAGATATAAGTAGCATGGCTTTTGGGGAGCAGTTTGTGCAAAATGACTTTTTTTCCTCTCGATTATTTCTGTCGATTAGAAAATTGTATAAAAATGTTACCTATAATACATACTAAACTTATTTTATAGTATATACCTTATGTTTTTACATGTATGTGCCTTTTTCAGAAATATAATGTCTGTTATTATATATGCTGTATCATTGAATCAGATTACACAAAGAAAAATCTCCATATATGAATCAAGTATTTATTGTTAGGCTAAGAGATCAAAGAACCTTTCTTACAACCTAATTTTCTGTTTCTTTTGGAAACCAGTGGATTTTAAATTACTATTTCAGCACCATAAGACTATAGTCTTCTTCCTGTGAAACTTTTGAAATAACTATGCTATTAGAATTGTCCCAAGCCAGACAGAATCTCCTGTGCTTTGCCTCACACTTAGATTAGCCATTCAGTCATCCACCTCCTGAGTGATTTTTTTTTTAGGAAGGACTCTGAAGGAATTTTTCATCTCTTCTGAGAACCCTTTCTTTCAAGGCAAAAGATTAAGAGGTTTGTCCAGACTAAAAAAGTCACCATGTTCTACATTCCTGTCTTCAGAGGAAAATCGAGAGCACATGCAAGTTAAGGCACACACCCTGGGGAAGGTATACCCACTGTCCAGCACTGCAAATCATTTCCTAAGCTCTCTGGGGAAAGGAGTCATCCCAGCAACAAGCTGGAGTCCAGCTGTGGTTGTCAGGGAGGGCTCCATCAGGTGGAAACCATTAGGGAAGGAATGGTGACCTGCATTGTATGAGCTATTGATGATAGTTCCCAGATAAGTTAAAGTTTATGGTCTAATTAAACCACATCCCCTGCATCTTATCTTTCTTCCTGTATTTCCAGAAAAGACAGCCGTAGGTATTTTCTGTTTGCCAGCTGGTCAACTACCCCAGGACTTGCTCCTCTCAACAAAGTACCTTAACCAGCTGTTGGTTTTATTTCTTTTTGCATTCTATTATGCCCACTGGCAAAATTTCATCAAAAAAAGAAGAGCATCTCCATGCCTCCATTGATCATCACTTATCATTTACTATTCTGCTAAATTTTTTGAGAAAAAAAAAAAAAACAGGAAACCAAACCAAAACTCAGATCTGCAGGAGAGAATTCACAGACTGACATGCTGATATACACATTTAAGTCTTAATTTTGGTGTCAACTCAATGAAGTTGGATATATTTCAGGTTTTCAGAGTCTGTAGTTCTCCTAAGAACAAAAGCACTGAAGCACCAAGATCAGCTGTCTCTGAGGTTAGGTAATACCAAGTGCTGAAGGGCAAAATGTGGCAATGAGGAAGAAGCATCATAAATGTCTTCCAAATTCTTTTAACTATTGCATCTCAAGGTCTTTAGTTAAAGATATTGACTTTGCACTTGGTATCCCTAAATGGATTTTGATTCCATTTTTGGACAGTTTTTAAAGTACTTTTCTGTTTAGAAACAGCTCCCTGTAGAGAGTTCTACTGTCTAACCACCCAGCTGACATAATTTTGTTTTCTAAACCTGCCACTGGCTCATTGCAGCCAAAACATCCTGGTTCTTGTTCCAGGAGAGTTGCAATCTTTTGCCATATTACTTCATTTATTACTTCACAACACTCTGCCATATAATCTTGATTTGCCTTTGTTCTCTCCTGAAGCATACAGAAAAATTGGTGGGCTCCTTTCACAGAAACTCATTTATTCCTTTGACCATCCTCCTGGAAAATTTTTCACTTCCAGAAAATTAATTTTTATATGGAGATTAGAAATACTGCAATTTTTTGCACTATTGCCCAAATTTTTACTCCTGCACTACATAAGTCTAGGTAAAAATTCAAGGCCCTAGATTCCATTTATCAATTGTGTGGCTAGGATTATATGATCTATTACCCCAAATATCTGAATCATTCTTACAATCTACCTATTTCTGCCAAGAGAGCTGGTCTAGATAAAAGCAACTTCATATTCTTGTGGAAACATGAAGTCTTCCCATACTTCCAACTGCTGCCTCCATTTTATCAGCCCTTCTTTCAGCTACTGGTGTGTCCATAACAAATTAAGAATTTAAACAATTCAGCAGTGCTTCTGGCCTTAATTTTGTTTCTCTTTTGTTTCTAGATAATAAGCATTTGGATTTCCTGAATGACTCGCAATAAAAGCAGATTCTGCTCCTACAGTATGTTGTTTTATCATTCATCAGTGCATTTTTTCTGGTGCTAACAACAGGCTCTGTTATGGAGATGACAGTGGTCATCAACATACTTGTTTTGATTTCTGTAACAAATCAGCCAAAACCAATATATTTTGTATTCACACAGTGCTTTGTTCTTACCAAAGGGCAGAAGATGACTAAAATTGAATGTGCTTTTAAGACTATTTACTGGTTTGTATGATGGCATATATTTTAAAATGTGCTTTTTTTCCCCCAGAAGGTTACACACTATTGGAATAGTCATCTCCAGATAAACTTAACAATGTTTTCTATATCACCTATATCTTTCTTAGAGAATTCCACTGTAGTAAATCAAATCAGCATACACAGAAGTTTAGACTGACTCCAATTATATGGAAATTAAAAAGTTACTTTCCAAAAAACACTGACACAATAGCTCCTTATCAGTGCTCATAGTATTGGTTACCTGAAATCTGGCAGGTACTAATTTTTCCTGCATGTTTTGACAGCAGGATAAGTAATATCACATATGCTGTTTTCATGCCCTTGCTATGCTATTGTGATAGCACAGTGATTAAATTCTGACTGCATCTTCAGCTCCTGTAAATGTCACTTTATGGAATCTGGGCTGATTTTAAAGCCATGAGTACACTGTTCTTTCCAGATTATTACCATACACAAAATCAGAAAAAAATACGAACTTTTTAATATTGGAAAAAAAGCAGCAAACGCCTCTGCTGTGAAGTAAACCCTTGTTTCATTGTCTACTTCATGTATCTCAAAAAAAACCAAAAAACCCAAAGCTCTTCTATGAAATCTGGCTGGATGTTTTCCTAGTAAAAAGGCACACAGTATCCCAAGACTCTAATTCTCACTTGACTTATTTTGGTGCTCAACAACAACAACAGATAATCCTGACCTGCACAACCAATTTTAGAATGTAAATTTTTACTGCTAATGTGTTAAGTTGCTACTGTGCAATATTAAATAACTGAATATCCATCCAGTTCCACTTAGAGAATATTCAGAGGTGTCTATCTCCAGGATCATTAAGTATTGTCAATGGGAAACAGTTGAGAGCAATGTATCTTCCCACTGCAAGTATGCCTTCCATTTATTTTCCTCTTTTTTTTTTGGGTGATAGAAAAAGAGATGGCTAAATTGCAAAAGTGATGAAAAGCTAAAATAAACAAATATGTAAGAATTGTGTAGATAAAATAACAAGCACCTTTAAAAGACAATTCTTAACAGACCAAATCTCACATCTTTCAAAATGATAAGGATTTTTATGTCACTGGACATTTCAGTTTAGCTAAACTGGTTGACTTCAACTGGAAAAATGTCTAGTGCCTTTACAAAAAACGTTAAAGCCAAGTCTATTATTCTTCCTACACTGCAGTCAAAAACTTGAATTTGGTTACATATAGAAAGATAGGCTTTAATTTTTTTGTGGATTTTACTTTTCAGTTAGGCAGAACATGTACTAAATTCTACAAAACTGCTTCTGATTAAAAGGTAAATGCTGTTGCTACAGTTTTATCTTAATGGTATTTTGACCCTCTATCCTACTTTGAATACCTACTATCTTTTGTAAAAGACCCCCATTTTCATATATGTAGCAGTTCACTTAAACATACACACCTACACACTAACAGTTATAAAATATGTATAATAAAATTTTATTAAGTGTGACAACACTGCATTTTTGTTTCAAATAATATCAATCCTTTAAAGTTTGCTAATTTCTCTAAACAAATCAAAGGTTACCTCTGCGTTTAAGTTGTCTGCAAGGCTTTCAAGAAACTGGCTTTCAATTGGGTTCTGCTGTGTAAGAAGAGTCAGGTAATGACTGAGTTTATCATGGGTTGTAATAATGATGCCTTCTCCGAATTTGTCAAACTGAGGCCGTCCAGCTCGACCAAATATCTGCATGACATCTAAAATTCCAAGGTCAACAAAGGAGCCTCTTTTTGCAGCATATATTTGTGTTCCCTGGTTGAGGAAAAGTTAATAAAAATTAACATAAATACACATGAATATAATCCTGATGAGCTGAATACTGAAATTAGGCAAATATAGCATGATTTCAGAAGTGTACTTTAACTAATCCTTTCATAATCTTTGATATATTTAAATCTTTACTATACAAACTAGACTCCCACTGGAGAGAATCAGTTTAATGAGATATAAATAACATTTCAAGTCAATCACATATTTCCCCTCCAGGCCCAAAACTCACAAGAGATCTGCCTATCTATACTTCTTCACAGGTTTCTTTTAAGACAAGATAACCCCTTGCAGAGTAGGGAAGCTCTTACCTTAATAACAACAGCATGAGCAGGTAGATTGACACCCCAAGCGAGTGTAGCTGTACAAACCAGGACTTTGATATGTCCGTTAGAAAACAAGTTCTCAACCAAACTTCTGTCTTGCCGCAGCATTCCCGCATGGTGAATACTAAATCCATCCGGAAACAGCTCACGCAGCTGCTTATTTCTGGATCTCTGCACCTACAATGGACAAGAATAACAATTAAATTCACTTCTAATTACAGCACAAGAAGTATTGCATTAAAAAATACCAGGAAAAATTTTGAATATTATTACGAGCCATAAGAAAAATTATTTCTATTAAGATTGGCCAGTTTAAGATGACTTTCTATAAATTAATATTTCTATATTTGTTTTCCAAAGAATACATTTTATTGTATAAAAGACTGTGAGAAGTTTAATCTTTGTACAGAAGTAAAGTTTCATTTAAATGGAGATTCAATTTAACCAACAGTGAGTACATGGAAACTGAGAACTCACTTATCATTTTTCCTGAAAAGCAACTCTCTCAGAGTGTGCAGGCAGCTTGAACAGGCTTGAGGCATCAGGCCACACACTGTATTACCATGAAGGAGGGGACACCCTTCCCCACCACCAGTCATTGTATGGGTGCAGCACAGCCTCAATCAATAAATCCATAGTACAGAATCAAACTGCTCATCTAACCCTCATTTTTCCTTTCCCATAGGCAGGAGGCTGGGATCTCATCCAGCAAAACCTCCAGCCTCCTGCAGAGTATGAGCTATGTGAACTTTATTTCTGGGTGCTGGCTTTATCACGCTTCATCTAGACTGAACACTGACTCTAAGTTATGAAGAGCTAATATACTTCCCTAATTTGCCACAAGCACTTCTGATTTTCTGCCTGTCTCTTCCACATTCCTACCTGCTGCACTAACTGCCTTCCAAAACCAATTGCTGCTAAATATGACACCAAAAGGGTTGTGGCTATGATGATTCTAATCTTCCTCTAAACCAGATTTCTTTATCTTTGTCCACAGAGAATCTCTACTTTTCCATGAAGGTTAAGTAGCATTTGACTCTCACTGTATTTTCAGCCATGCCTGTTATAGTGAATTAATTCTAGATAAAATTACATTATTATTGTTGTTATTGTTGATGTTGTTATATCTTCACATTTACCATTTCCTGACACACAGCCATTGAAAAGTTGATTTATGGGATGCAGAATGGGTAAAGCAAAGCAAAACATGGTTCACAGTACTGGCAAACTGCCAAACATGAACAATAAATCTCTGCAAACACAGAAATAAATAGGGAGATGGGAATGCAATTATAAAAGGACGACATGAAAAGAAAAATATTGTAGGAAAAACACATTCCTCAGTTTCTCAATTATCCAGCTTCTCAATATCTGATCTTTCCCGCTTTAGCAGTAATTATTTACTATTCGTTTAAAGGAAATCAAACTCAGCTTTTAAACTCCAGATGACTTTTTGGCAAATTTAATTAACTGCTGTAGTCCTTAAAAATGAATAAATAATAAATTGATAAAGTGGCCCTGCAGTTCATGAAGCTTATTCTTCATGAGCTAACAAATATTTCATAAAGAGCACAGATGCACCAAGGTTTGCATTTATTGATTTATCAACAGAATTCACAGAAAGTTGTGGAAAATTCACTTCAGCTGCATACCTAATTGTGACACAGAAATTTGCATTGATCTTGATTATATCTGAAACTTGGTGTAAGCATTTAACTATGAAATAGCTCTTTTTTAATAAGTGATTAAACAACCATCAAAAATTCCATGTTTTTAGTAGAACTTTTTGTATTTTGTGTCACATGCCTTACTTTTATGTATTAAAGTATACAATTTTCAAAAACCACAATTATTCAATATAAAAAACATTACACACTAAATATTATAATCCTACCTAAAAAAGCAGAATCTTGCTCTCAAATCCTCACAATTTAAAAATTGCATACCTTTGTAACTTGACTACTTATGTTGTTTAATGTACTGAAAACAGGGCAATATACCATTTGGAAAGCTAAGAATAGTAGAATTGTGTACTACATATCAAGGAAAACTATGTCTTTAGGAAGTAGAATTTCATCAAGTTAGGAGAAAGGAACTTGTGCACACAGTAAAAAGAAAGAGGAAGGAGAAAGGTTTGTGACAGAAAACGTATAAAGATATGGCAATGCTAGTCTGACTATAATTCAATACTCACAAGCTTATGCTTAATCAACTCTTCAAAAAAACATAGGTACATTTACATGTATCCATCTTGTTGCATTTAGAAAGAATAAAAACCTAGATCTAAAATCTACTACACAGTCTAAAATAACATCTTAGAAATATTTAATATGTACAGGTTCATTTATTGAATCTGTGAAGTGCTAGATTTCCAGGTTATACAGCTAACAGATCAGAAATATATGAAATACTTTTTTTTTCCAAGGCAGAAGATGATGGACTTTTTAAAGTGAAAAAAATCACAGCTCACTTTTGACATAGGAAAAAAACCAAATGCTGAGGAAATAAAATTGCTAGTTATTCTGGATGATTCCATTAACTGCACAGAAATGGAATTAATTTTCCTCCTATAAATTTGTGTTCATCTAAGATTACAAAGATATAAGGCAAATTCATTCAAAAACAATTACATAATCCAATTTTATAAAGTTCACTTGAGAAAATAAAATAAAAAAACAATGCCTATATCTCAGTGATGCCTTGAAAGATTGTTCACACAATGTATCACTTAATGACAGCATACATGCTTTTAAACAAACCTTTTAAACTCTTGTGATAATGAAGTGCATGGCTATTGTATTTAATCTGGATTTTAATGATTACAGAGACAACAAAACCAAGAACTACTAAATAAAGGAAGTGAAACTACAAGAAGTTATTTTGCTTCCACCTTGTTCTATTACAGAATAAAGCTAAGAGGTTTTGCTTAAAATTTATACAAAATGTTACTAAGTGCCTCAGGTGTATGGAGAAGTTGTTATGAGGTATAGCACCGGTCTCTCCTGATTAGAATGGATTTTCTTTCCCCTCTTTTATTGCTCAAGACCTTAGCTTACATGTGTGTGTGCATCTAAAACAGCATGTGTTAAATAAATTCCCAGTTTGCTGCCACCTATATTTCTCCTTTAAATATCTTAAATTTTATGCAATTCTTGATTGAGACACATTAAAAATGTCACGATTAGACACAGAAAAATGTCTTGCTTAATTTTAATGAAAAATGATGCATACATAGCAGGAAAAAAAAAATCCAATTTTTCTACCAAAGATTTATGAAAGATAACACTCTTCCTTACTCTTGTCATGCATCTGGTATCACAAATGTATGGTTCATATCAACTATAAGGTGTACACTCTTTGAAGTACTCATACAGTGAACCAAATAATGAAATTTTTAACAGGCCTATAGATATATTTTTCCCCTAATTTATATAAAAAGAAGGCAAAAAAAGAGCAATAAAACTTGATTATGAGAAGCAGCTGCCAATAAATTGCTTCTTGATAAGTGAAACATGAATTTATGGTTTGTTTTGTATTTTTTTTTAATCTCCAATTGCTACCCTTACCTAAGACAAAGTAGATCATCACTACTTGCTACGATAGTTTTTTTCGCTTTCTGTAGATTACTCACTTTTTTTTTATGCTTGCTTATTTTAAGATATTCCTTGAAATTCAGAATTTGGATTTTTTTTCCCCACTAATAATGCAGCTTTTGACTCATGTATTTTCCTTCAATAAAAAAAGGCATAGGCTATTCTAGCATTTTTCTCACGATCTCCTTACTATAGCAAACTTCATGCTCATGACCATATGACTCAATCATTGTAATTTCCTTTCTGTGGAGTTCACTACAGGGCAGCACTTGCAGTTTGTTCAGAATGCACCATTATATCTGTTCACTGGTTTCAGCAATTCTGAGCAATTTATTCCCAATCTCCATTCTCTGCACTGTCCTGACACCCTGTAAAGTAGCAGCTCTTAATTTGGAGACCTCATTAGCCTCACTTGATGGGTGTTGGAGCTCAGATAGCACAGACATCACAGAAACCTACACCAAAGAAAGTGAGGAACCTTTTGCTGCAGCCTTCAATGAACAGCATTTATAATTAGTACTACTACTGCGTGATGAACACAGTCCAAGTATATCCAAGCAACTATTTTGTAACTTTGCTCAAGAGATCTGAAAATATAATTTCTAGGCTGACCTAAATTGTTTTAGCTCCCAACAAGACAAAAACCTCTGCCTCATTCATATTACTTAAACTGCTGAATCTGCTATGCTGGTTCATTTTAAGAATACTGACAGTCTTTCAAAATTTATGAGATCAGGGTAGGATGGAAAAAGTGTATCTACTCCAGATATAAAGGTCAGCTGAGAGAAGCAGAATGAAAAAAGAGAAGTTGAAGAGTTTATCCATTGGCTTATTCCTGTTCCTGTAAATATAAAAGAACTATGTATTACAGAAACAGAAAGAAATGATCAAAGGATTGAATGATCATTCACCATTTTTGCTCTTCAGAATTTATTACATTCATATTGTGTATTAATTTACCTATATATGTAAAAGTTCTTTTATTTTCAACTTCTGTTTCAAAGGGGAGAGATCAAAACTTGGATGGTGTAAAGAAAAGAATAAGAGATTTTTTTTTTAAATATCAATGCAAAATATAGTAATTTTTTGTTACAAGGAAAAAAAAAAGACTAGACTCCTTAAGATGCAGTTAGAGAAGTACATGAAACCAAGAGAAAATACAAACCCGTGAAAGATAAGCACTAACATTATCTGAAAGTTTATGCCAACAACTACAAGGAGAAATACAGATTTGAGTCTAAAACGAGAAAAAATATATGTATTTGAGGTACAATTAAGGTACAGTTTTACTTGAGGACTGTCCTTTTATGAATTAAAATTGTTATTAGTATTATTCCACTTGTACTCTCTGCATAATAATTAAGCAATCAGCAGTTGTTTCTAGGACAAGGATGAAGCAACATTTTATGGGGTAGCAGTAAGATTACTTTGCACTTTCTGGGAACAGAGGCATTATCTTCAATGACTGCTCACCCTGCAACTGGGTCCTGTTAAAAACCCCAAAACTACTGAGAGCTCTTCTCACCAAGATGACACACATGACCTAGCTGATCATTTCTGGAGGGATGCAGGCTGCCCAATATGCTATTCTACTCATTCTCTACATCTTCACTTTTTTCATGTATCTAGCTATTCACTTGGTATAGTTATCCTGAAGTTCCTCTGTTCAACACTTACTCTTTTATTGGGATATAATTAGTTGGTACCTGGCAAGACATTATTTGAAGATTGTAATTCTAACAAACAAATGTGAATCAGTTTGAATTTCTCCTAGAAGAGTCAATAATCTAATTGTCTCCCTCTGGCAATTTAAGTTCACTGTATTAAAGTTATAATTTTTTATACCTATGAGTTACTGTCTAATCAATTTACTGATATCACCTCAGTTAGTTCTGTAAAGTGCTTTAAAAACTACTCTGAAGGAGAAAGAGATTGCTCCAATCAGAACAGTTTAAAAAGAATTCCTATATATTATACTTTGATTCTCTTTTTGATTCACAAAGGAGCAAGGTGTAAGGAAGAATTTCTGCCACATTTTTTTTAGGTAAGGCCCTGGCCTTACCACTGATCCTGACTTATTTATTGCATAAGATTGTGTCTCATCCAGTTGATACCTTAGGGAGTGATGACTACCAGTTTAGGAAAGGAATTGGTATGGTGTCCAGAATGTCTTGCTTTTTTCAGTGTGTTCTTTTTACAGTACACTGTCACATCACAGCAACCCCATCTTTTTTTTTTTTTTTTCCACTGAAAAATTACATGGTACATAGAGAATGAATTATTCTATGGGAAAATGAGGAACAGCCTTCAGATTTAAAAACCTGAGCAAGAGCATTTAATGTAATCTTTGATTCCTCAGGTCTATAATCTCTAATGCATTAGACAGAAGTGTTTACAGACCTCACTGATCAGAGAAGCTAAGGAAGTGTAGTATAATGTTTAAAATGTTGCATTTTGAGCCAGCCAGACAAGCCAAGAATGAAAAAATAGTGAATGTGAGTCTGACCATGCACCAGTGATGGATTTCCAACAAGTCACTAAGGATGTAGGCATAGTTTCCAATTACCTCACTTAACTGCCTAGCAAAAAACCCCTATAAAGCAAAAAAAGGAACTATTTGTATAGACAATACATTACCTCAACGTGAGCCAGAATTTTATAACATGGACAAAAGTAACCTGACATTTTACTTCAAGCCAGACTGCAGTGCCTGTCTTAAAAATGAATAAATTACTGATTCTCAAATAAAAGGGTTTAAGAACTTAAGTTGAAAAATAATTACAGCAGTAGGTTTAGACAGCAAGAAAACGTTCATTATAGTCACCCAGTTTAAGCACCACCTCTCAGTGAAAATAACAATATTTTTCATATATTGTACAATGATAAGCATGTTTGTCTTGCTTATAGCAAGTGAAATAGAAATTATATAGGAAAATTTTTGTAATGCTTCAGTATGCTGAAAATCTGGACTTCCCCAGATCTATGACACCAATCTCTGACTAAATAATCTCAAATCTTATTAAGACAAGTGTCAAAACAGCTTAACAACAACATGAAAATGCACATCAATTATGATGGAATTAATTGTATAACACAACAATTTTAAATTGCATGCAAAATAATTTCTTTTTCATCAATTTAGAATTCAACCACTCTCATTCTAGGAACAGATGTATGAAACATATAAAATACAGCAAAGTATCTATTTGTCTCCAGACTTTGAGACAATAAGTCCTGTTGCCATATTTGTTAACCACTTGGAGTACACAGATGAAAACAGCAATCTTGGTCTGTTTTGCTGACAGCAGAAGTTTTCAGTATGGTGTCATAAAACTAGCTGGTAGGGAAGATACACAGCATGGAAAGAAATTGATAGAGAGTTTGATGACATGCAAGGATGAATTTTTACTGGCTTCATTTTGAGTACTGACAACCTCTGGAGACCCAGTTAAACCTTCTGCTGCTGTGCTTAACTGTGCAAAGATTACAATATTTCTGCCTCAACAGGAAAGTGATACTGTATGGTGTCTATAAAAATATTTGTTATATTTGAGAACACATCTTTTGCTTTGTAATACTCAAAATTCCCACTCTACTGAGCCATGACAAGACTGAACGTCATTTTAGCAAGAAACAATGAAAGCAGAAAGTCTTTTAAATTTCTTTCCACTACTGCTACACCTTACTTAATACTATTAATAACTATTTTTACTGCAACCCCTCCTCAGAGGCTATACTGACTGAGACATTATTAAACCTGGAAGAAAAATATTTCATTAACATTAAATGTATTTCTCATTTCATAATTAAACCACAAATGTCCACTAAACTTCAGAGCTATGCAAAGTGACAGACTGAGGATTCTTCAGAAGAATGGAATTTTTCTCACAATTCTTATAGGTAATGGGAAATGTGCAGTATGAATTAATAGTTTACATGGTATTCAAATAGTTGTAGACTGGCATCATTATACATGACCATGAAAAGCTGCATCTTATCTTACACCAGGAAAGTAATTTTTAGAGGGATGAACACTATTAAGTATTAAATTATTATATTTACTATATTATATTAATTATTATTAAATATTATAAATTATTAAAATATAAATATTATGTCTTTTGATTAGGTATTGTGCCTTGGTTTCTTCACTCTCCTAACTTCTGTACTACACAGCATGGAAGATAAGCATAACAATACTATGAAGACATGATAAAAAAACCCAGTCAGTAAATGTGACAGAAATTCCTAAACTTAAAAATGTCACAGTTATATTCACCACTCATTAAGTAACTTGAACTATGTAACTTGACTTTTAATGAGAAAAAAAAAATAAAAAAGAAAAAACCAGAAACAAACTGGAACATCAGACCATCTGCAGCACTGTAAACCCAAGCTTTTTTCACTGATACCAGAGTAATATGATGACCCAAAAGGAAATTCATGATGTAACTAGAATTTCTTAAAGGTTTTGGTTTTTTTTTAATTGGTATGCTAATATTAAACAAGTCTCAGAACTAAACTGATTTTATCTCTCCTATGCCTTTGCTATTACAAAAGAATTTCAGTGATTCCTTAGTAACCTTTGCAGCTCAGGGTTGCCAAATGTTAAATCTCACAAGATATGTAGTTTCCAGAACTCTTTAAAGGATATGAAGGATTACACATGTTTATGTATTTTCATATTGCAATGTTTATACAGTAACATCTGATTAATTATATTAAGTGCTAATTACTTACTTCATTTGATATAGAACTAACAAATAAAAAATCTATTAAGAAACTAATAGACCTTTAAGGAGTGAGACCAGTAAAACATGATTTCCTATGATTTTTATATTCCTTGTGCCTCCAGCCCAACTCAAGTGCTTGCTCCATCTGGTTTCTCTAACCTCATCTCTGTCAGAGTTATTTCATTGCATTATTGTTACATAAACTTTTCCACTGCACCCTCAGGACAAAAAATACATCTTAAAAATGGCATCTGTAAGGCTTATGCTGATTTTCAACACAGCCATCCAGTTAGTAATAACACCTTTGACAACAATGCTGACTTTTTTCTAGTTTTATTCCAAATTACTTGCAGACTACTCTCAAATTCTGCAAATTCAGGGCACAAGTGTGAACACTGTGAAATACTGACCATCATTCAAAATCAGTTTCGAAGGTAACATCATGTCTCTATGACCTGAAAGGCACAAAAGGAGCACCTAAGAAGTGGAGAACAAGGCTGCTATTACTGTGCTCTTATGGCCAGCAGATTTGGGAATTAGGAGTCAGTTTGTCAGCTAAACTGAGACAGCTATTAGGCTTGCTGCCAGAGGAAACCAGCAGATGCAAGAAATGAGCACTGTGCAGTCATCTCCAAGCAGCTTAATTTTACCCCCAGATCCTCTTCAAATGTAGGGTATTTTCCCACAGGCCTCTGCTAAATTACAAGATTCCTTGTAGTTTCAAACTCTACTGAAAAAATCCAGTGTTTTTTACTCTCCTATCTTAAAAAAAATACCCTCTCCTCAAATTCAGCCCTTGTAGCACCAATATTTTATGTTACTTACTAACATTTTGCTTGATGCTTCACAAAGCCTGCAGGATAATTGCTTTGTAAATTTTAGAACTCACAGAGATGAACATATTTATGTAAAATTAAATATGGCTTTGAAAGACTTTTTTCTACATCTAAAGTTCTTTAAGCATTTACATAACCTAGTACATATACCTCCCACCCAAGGCTGATATTTTGAGCAAAGGAATACTTCATTTTCCTGTTCAAGTAATTTTTATAACATATTTACAGAGTTTTGAGAAAAAAATTACTGCACTGATGTTAGTTTATCCATCTGCCTTGGGGTTTATAAACAAGATTAGAATCTCTCTGCAAAACTGAGCAACTTGCTATTGTTAAGCTATTGTAATTCATATACTGTTATTTTAAAGCAGGATATACAGTTTCTTCATCAAGCTAACTTTAATTGTCCTACATAGCAGGTAATTCTCAGGGGAAATGTAAGAAAATATCACACATATCAAACACACCATGGAGACCAAATTATCTGGTCTGGGAAGAGGTGAGGAGATTGTTACTTTCTCACTTAACACAAAGCAGCACAAAACAGGTGAGAGGAGAGCTGCTGTGCTGATTGCTTGCACAGTCCCTCTCAAATCCTCATTAATTTCCATTTTTCACACTCTGTTTACTTATCTTGCATATATTAGTGCTAATGACTGTTCAAAAGTGTCAGATGCCACACTATGAGCTTCATTTTCTTTAATATTTTAATTACATTAACATTCTTCTGTGCAAAGTCATATCTCTTAAAATCATTACATCCTTCATGCATTTAATCTCCTTAAAAGAGCTTTTCACTTTAGAGCTCAACCCTCTTTAAGAGCAGCCTTTGTGAGACTGAAATGTTAAAAGTTAGTGATTCAAAGCCACTGGCCATTTGTGGAACTGGCAGGGTTCTTTGCTCAGGCCAGGTTTGCAGCCCCCCTTTCACCAACCAAAGGGCAGGAGAGATTTTGGATGTGTGGTGGTGAAACCTCTAATCCCCAAAAGGCAAGTAGCAAACAAAGCCAACCTTTGCCTTAAAGTTGTGTTGTGTACGTATTCATTAGCACATATATTAGTCCATATAATTTATCACTAGAAGTAACAACATTTCAGAACAGAGTATCTTTTTATGAAGTAGAAAAAATAACTGAGGTTGAAGTAAAAACACACAAAAATAAAAAAAATGCTATCTACGTAAAACAGTTCTATAACTATCACTGCAAATACATGCAAAACATATCAATAGCTTTCCTAGATAAAGACAACCACTTGATCTGTACAGAACTGAACCACACACCCATGGTTCAGTGCCAAGGCAAATATCATGTTTGCAGCATTATGTATCACATACACACTACAGGGTTATCACCAGGATATCAGTCTTCAGTGGTTTCAAGATGGTAATACTGAATTATGAATTAAAATCAGAATAAAAGGAGTGAAGAATCTGTGACTCTTGCACTTTGAACAAACTTTTAATTAGAATCAGTGTGACACATAGTTTTAAAACTTTTAAAGTTTTGCACTTGATTTTCTCATTTCACACGTTGAAAACTCACACAAAATATGCTATATTGTATATAAAATGAATGCAAACAACATAATGTGTAAGTAATAATATAAAATACAGAGTCAGAGAGGATGAAGGAGACCTCCAAGATCATTGTCTAACCTTTGACCTAATACCACCATGCCCACTAAACCACTTTGTGAAGCGCCACATGCAATTCTTTTTTCAGTAATTCCAGAGACAGTAAGACCACCATTTCTCTGGGCAGCCTGTTCCAATGCTTGAAAATCTTTTTGGCGAAGAAATTTTCCTGCACATCCAACTTGAACGTCCCAAGGTGCAATTCGGGGCCATTTTCCCTTGTCTTATCACTGGATGCCTGGGAGAAGAGGCCGAGTTTCACCTAGCCACAACCACCTTCCAGGAAGTTGGAGAGAGCAATAATGCTCCCCCAAGCCTCCATTTCTCCAGACTGAACAACTCCAGCTCCCTCAGCCGCTCCTTACAGGACCTGTGCTCCAGACCCTTCACCAAGTCTGTTGCCCTTCTCTGGACTCGCTCCAGAACCTCAATGTCCTTCCTTTAGTGAGGGGCCCAAAACTGAACACAGGATCTGAGGCGTGGCCTCACCAGTGCCTAGTACAGGGGTACTGCCCTGGTCCTGCTGGCCACACTATTCCTGGGACAGGGCAGGATGCCTTCTGGGCCACCTGGGCACACTGCAGGCTCATATTCATCCTGTAAAGCAAAGCTGGATATCATATCATATCAATCATATCATATCATATCACATCACATCATATATCATATATCATATATCATATATCATATATCATATATCATATATCATATATCATATATCATATATCATATATCATATATCATATATCATATATCATATATCATATTTCATATTTCATATTTCATATAATCAATTATCTTTAGGAATTAATTTACATATCTAAGAAAATTTTACTTTGCGAATTCCAGTCTAAATGTTGGAAGTTACTCAACAAAGGTATCTCCTTCTGTTAATTTTATGTTTATATAGCTAATTTTTTTTAAAATTTATTTATATATAGCTATTTTTTAAAACTGATTTTTAGGCTCCAAATAAGGAATTGCCAATTCTGTTGTAAAAGAAATTTTACACAGAATGGAAGGAGAGTGGCTATGCTTACCTGTAACACTGGTTGTATCTCTGTGAGCCCCAGTGACAACTTGCTAGAGGGAAACCCATTGAGCCTGCTTTCTATCAGACAGTCTTTCTGATAATATCTATTGAAATGGACTGATAACATAATTCTTGGCACAGACTTTTCATTCTTGAGATCAACTTAGAACACACTCCCTACTCTATTTCCTCTTTGAGAAGGCATCATTTAAGACAAGCAGTTACCTCCATCATACTTGTTTAATCTGCAGACTGCTAGTATGGAAGGTAAGAGGGCTGGCTAATGCTGTCTGATGCAGAGAAATATCACTAAGTAAAATCTGAGTAACTGTGTGACCATTTGAGACAAGCCACTTGACATCAGCTTGATATGGCAGGGTTCAGTTTGAGATTAAAAGTGTGCAGACGCCCACACAGAGATCTGCAGGAGGAGTCTGAGCACCCTGCACAGCCAGTGGGAATCTGGCAGCAGAGCCTGTGCAGTGTTTCTGCTCTCTCTCTCTCATGTCTGCTCCTGGATGAACTCAGGCATCCTGCTGGCTCCATTGCCTGAAGTGCACTGAATTTCACCAACTACAACAGCAGCTCAAATACATCACACATTTGTAGCTACCATGTGCAGTCTCCTAAAATCCGTATGCTATAATTTTAACCAGAAAAGCACTCCATGTTTCAAATTTAGACTAATGAACAAGAATTATCCTGGAAAGAATAAAAGACAAATTAGACCCCCAAATAACTTTCCATTGCAACGAATTTTTATTGTAACTGAGTCAGGTGGCATTTTCCCAACACTCCCAGATGGCACATAGCACTAATAGCTCTTAATTATCACTCAATATTCCAAATAAATTAGAACTTAAATTATCTGCCTTCACACTAATCTCTGCTTATTCTGATACTCACACATTAAAATTAATCAGATCATCCTAGTTTTAAATGCTGAACATAACAGAACTAAGGAACATCATAGTAAAAATACGAATGGCGACTTGACATCCTTTCTGTTGATGACAACGGCAACTTAATTAGGGGACATTATTTATCACAAACTCACTTCAGGCTTGTTAGAACCCCCAAGTGTAATTATACAACCCCAAAATTACACTCCTACAACCCTTCCTTTGCGATAGAAAAACAGATGCATGAATTCACAGCCTGGCATCACCAGAATCAGGACAGGTCATAGTGCTACTTGAAAGTATGACAAAAGCCACTTTTTTCTTCATGTGAGTAAACTGATAAGAACATACTACAACTGAAATGTTCCCAAACTGTGGTCAGACAAATAATGGGATTAAACACCTAGTTCATCTAAATTTTTCCCTATGAAGAAAAAGGATAAGAGATGTTAAGTGATTTTTTTTTCATATCTGTGCAATTTTCCACAGTTATTGGTTTAATTTTTAGTTTGAGAGAAAAATTCAAGATTTTTTTTTTTTTTGTATTTGATAAAATGAGAAGACTGTGAAATCCCAAAGTTGTCTGAGATTCCTGAGTAAAAATTCAGTCATAAGGAGAAAGAGATTTCCATTCATACCAGAAGTAAATATAAACTTTATGAGGCATTTCGCTCCTATCCCCTCAAAATCCCAAAAGAAAATTCTTTCTACAATATTGGTCCTCTTTCAACCTCCACCATTAAACACAGTATATACTTTATATTACAGAACAGAAAACTGAACTCAAGGAAATCCAGATTACAGCTTTAACTGATAAATTCACATATTTACATCAGCCCCTTTACAGTCACAAAAACAGCTGACATTTCTCCCTCAGAAAAATACAGAAACTCATAAAGTCATTTGGCAAGCCTGTGTTCAAGTGTAATAAGTTAATCCTCATGCATTTTCTCCAGCTAATCCCTGTTCTGATGCCTGAAGCTAATTTCATACATATATTTCATGAGGGTAAATATAAATTTGAAACATATAGATTTTTCCTATTTACTATTAAATGTCATTCTGGTAATCCAAAGGACGACTAACAGACACAGAGAAATAAATGCTTAAAACTAAATTTTTTAAGCTTCCTATAATATGCATTGTTCAAGCATTTTTATATCTTTTAAGAAAAAGTGAATGCAATCTGTATTACATTACTACACATAAATATGTATATGTACTATACAAGTACATTATACATTAAAATTATTACACTAGTATCTTATCTGTCCTGCATTTTATAATATCATCTACTAATGGATGCAAGATGACAAAAAGAAAAGACTAAAGAAGGGAATAAGAAAAAAAATTATCTTAGAAATATCATAAAAATGTAAAGAACGCATTTTTCAGGTCAAGAAGAGAGCTGCACCTCAGGCAGATGCCTGGAAGCCGAATGTATTTTAATTCTCGGCCACCAAAATGCTCAGAAGTGAAAGGAGGATCAAGAGCCTTTACCGACCATAAATTCAGAAACATGTATGCGCATTAAAAGGCAGGGCCACAAGGTGGCTCTCAACACACAGAATTGAAAACTAAAACCAGAAAGGAAATAAAAATCTTTGTTTTCTTAAAATTGTAACCGATATGTTTCACCTCCCTTATTCTAGGACACGCTTATTTCCACACTAGGAAAATACTTTGAAAATATTTTGAATTCCAACAAAGAGGTTTCTAGGCTCAATCTATAACGACATGATTTTCTTGTAGGCACTTATTTCTCCCCAAACTGAAGCATTTTTGATAGTTGGAATTCATAAATACATAATTGCAATAAGCTTATTTACTGCTTTTGATTAAATTAGTTCTCAGCTATTTACCAATACTAGTTCTATTTCATGATGAAAACTATGAAGCTTCCACCTAGAACATGAATTTGTACATAGACAACATATTACAGAGCTTGTTTTTTTCTGATATGCTCTAGCTATATTATTTAGGTTGTTAACTATCACTTTATTATTCCTTTTACAGGCTTCTTAATAGTTGTGGGTTTTTCTGGCAATCGTTCACCCTTTAATTATTTATGTTATGAAAATACATGTTTTCATTCACTATCTGTTTTCCTCATAAGTGGGAAAATCTGAGATTTAAAGAAAGTGGAACAGGTAGGATAAATTAATAAATAGGGTTATGACTGCCAACTCAGTAAAACTGACAGAATTCAGTAA